>NC_081840.1:233106608-233432233 GCF_963259705.1 Myotis daubentonii | reverse complement strand
GATGGATGGATGGGGATGGATGGGGGATGGATGGAGAGAGGATGGATGGATGGATGGATGGATGGGGGACGGATGGATGGATGGATGGGGGATGGATGGGGGATGGATGGAGGATGGATGGAGAAGAGGATGGATGGATGGATGGATGGATGGATGGATGGATGGATGGATGGATGGGGGATGGATGGAGAAGAGGATAGATGGATGGATAGATGGATGGATGGATGGATGGATGGATGGAGGTGAATGAGGACAGAGGACCCGGCCCGTTCTCACCTGTCGGAGAGGCCGGGGGGCAGGCCTGGGGCAAGTGCGCTCAGGGTGAAGGTCCAGGATGCCCTGGCCAGGCTGGCCCATGTGCTCCCGCAGGACCCCTGGGAGACACTGGCCTCTGAGTGGTAGCCCTGGGGCGGGGTGGCAAGGGGTCCTTGCGGGGTCCTGGGAGGGCCAGGCCAAGTGAGGCCGCCACCAGGTCACCCCCAATACAGTAGAGCCCATGTCTGGGGGTGAGCTCCCCCCCAACGGCTGAGGTTCTGGGGAAAAGATCCCAGGAAAGGCTGTCACCCACCTCCCAGGGGGTTGGGGGGCCAGGAATGGGGGGCCCTGAGCCGGGAAGCCAGGGGCTGGGGGCCTAGGGCGGGGGGCCAGGGCTGGGGGCACCACACTCAGGGCGGGCGTGTAATGGGATAATTCCATCCTAAGAGACGGCAGGGCAGGGAGGCCAGGCAGGGCCGGCTCCTGGAATTGCCTCTAAATGAAAGTCCTGGGGGGGGGGGGGGCGCGGCGGGGTGACCACTGTCATTTCCCAGGCCAGGGAGCAGGCGGGCGCCGGCCCAGAGGCGCGGCGACACGGTCTGTGCTGCTTATGTGGAGAGTGATGGAACTTTAAATGAAGCGCTGACCTCTGTGGATGGCAGGTGACCCGCGCCGCGGCTGTGCCCGAAAGCAAACAATAAGAGACGGTCGGTCTGAAAAAATTGACTCGTTCAACAGTCGGGAGAGAGGGTTATCTTGGGGGCTGCCCAGAGCCCGCAGCTCTGCCCCTCCCCTCGGGGCAGGAGGCCAGGGGGCAGAGGGGAGGGGGGGGCCGGGGGAGGGGGAGCCTTCAGCTACCAGCCCTGCAGCTCACACCCCTGCAGGGGCACCAGCTCGCTAACACCCACCTCCCAGGACCAGCTCCCCGCCAGGCTGCCGGGCCCTGCCCCCCCCAGGCTGCCCGGCCTTCCCCCCCAGGCTGCCCGGCCCTGCCCCGGGGCAGCTGGCCTGTGGTTCCCATGTACACACCCCTACCTGAGCCGACAGCATCTGGGCTGCAGCCCCGTTCACACTGTGTGTCCTGCGTTACTGTCCGTGGGAAACCGCCCAGAGCCTCACCCTCCCCTCCAGCCTCTTCTCGGTGCGCAGGACCGGTCCAGGCCTGCTGCCAGTTTGGGGTGAATCCCCAGCAGTGGGGTGGCTGGTCACAGGGTGGCTGTGTTTTGATTTTAGGAGAGCCTGTATCCTGTGGCTGCACCGTGAGCATCCCACCAACGGGCAGGGCCCACCGCCCCGCGACACACTGCCCTGTGTCCCCGCGACCCCCCGCCCCGTATCCCCATAGCCCTGTGTCCCCATAGCCTTGTGTCCCCATAGCCCCGCGTCCCCATAGCCCTGTGCCCCCATAGCCCTGTGTCCTCGCTGCCCAGTGTCCCCATAGCCCTGTGTCCCCATAGCCCTGTGCCCCCATAGCCCCGCGTCCCCATAGCCCCGCGTCCCCATAGCCCCGTGTCCCCATAGCCCCGCGTCCCCATAGCCCCGCGTCCCCATAGGCCCGCGTCCCCATAGCCCCGCGTCCCCATAGCCCCGTGTCCCCATAGCCCCATGTCCCCGCTGCCCCGTGTCCCCATAGCCCCGTGTCCCCATAGCCCAGTGTCCCCATAGCCCCGCGTCCCCATAGCCCCGTGTCCCCATAGCCCCGTGTCCCCATAGCCCCATGTCCCCATAGCCCCGCGTCCCCATAGCCCCATGTCCCCATAGCCCCGTGTCCCCATAGCACAGTGTCCCCATAGCCCCATGTCCCCATAGCCCCGTGTCCCCATAGCCCCGTGTCCCCATAGCCTTGTGTCCCCATAGCCCCGCGTCCCCATAGCCCTGTGCCCCCATAGCCCTGTGTCCTCGCTGCCCAGTGTCCCCATAGCCCTGTGTCCCCATAGCCCTGTGCCCCCATAGCCCCGCGTCCCCATAGCCCTGTGTCCCCATAGCCCCGTGTCCCCATAGCCCCGTGTCCCCATAGCCCCGTGTCCCCATAGCCCCGCGTCACCATAGCCCCGCGTCCCCATAGCCCCGCGTCCCCATAGCCCCGTGTCCCCATAGCCCCGTGTCCCCGCTGCCCCGTGTCCCCATAGCCCCGTGTCCCCATAGCCCAGTGTCCCCATAGCCCCGCGTCCCCATAGCCCCGTGTCCCCATAGCCCCGTGTCCCCATAGCCTTGTGTCCCAATAGCCCTGTGTCCCCATAGCCCCGTGTCCCCATAGCCCCGTGTCCCAATAGCCCCGTGTCCCCATAGCCCTGTGTCCCCATAGCCCCGTGTCCCCATAGCCCTGTGTCCCCATAGCCCTGTGTCCCCATAGCCCCGTGTCCCCATCGCCCTGTGTCCCCATAGCCCCGTGTCCCCATAGCCCTGTGTCCCCATAGCCCCGTGTCCCCATAGCCCCGCGTCCCCATAGCCCCGTGTCCCCATAGCCCTGTGTCCCCATAGCCCCGCGTCCCCATAGCCCTGTGTCCCCATAGCCCTGTGTCCCCATAGCCCCGCGTCCCCATAGCTCCGTGTCCCCATAGCCCCGTGTCCCCATAGGCCTGTGTCCCCATAGCCCCGCGTCCCCATAGCCCCGTGTCCCCATAGACCCGTGTCCCCATAGCCCTGTGTCCCCATAGCCCCGTGTCCCCATAGCCCCGCGTCCCCATAGCCCTGTGTCCCCATAGCCCCGTGTCCCCATAGCCCCGTGTCCCCATATCCCAGTGTCCCCATAGCCCCGCATCCCCATAGCCATGTGTCCCCATAGCCCCGTGTCCCAATAGCCCCGTGTCCCCATAGCCCTGTGTCCCCATAGCCCCGTGTCCCCATAGCCCTGTGTCCCCATAGCCCTGTGTCCCCATAGCCCCGTGTCCCCATAGCCCTGTGTCCCCATAGCCCCGTGTCCCCATAGCCCCGCGTCCCCATAGCCCTGTGTCCCCATAGCCCCGCGTCCCCATAGCTCCGTGTCCCCATAGCCCCGTGTCCCCATAGGCCTGTGTCCCCATAGACCCGTGTCCCCATAGCCCTGTGTCCCCATAGCCCCGTGTCCCCATAGACCCGTGTCCCCATAGCCCTGTGTCCCCATAGCCCCGTGTCCCCATAGCCCCGCGTCCCCATAGCCCTGTGTCCCCATAGCCCCGTGTCCCCATAGCCCCGTGTCCCCATATCCCAGTGTCCCCATAGCCCCGCATCCCCATAGCCATGTGTCCCCATAGCCCCGTGTCCCAATAGCCCCGTGTCCCCATAGCCCTGTGTCCCCATAGCCCCGTGTCCCCATAGCCCTGTGTCCCCATAGCCCTGTGTCCCCATAGCCCCGTGTCCCCATCGCCCTGTGTCCCCATAGCCCCGTGTCCCCATAGCCCTGTGTCCCCATAGCCCTGTGTCCCCATAGCCCCGCGTCCCCATAGCCCCGTGTCCCCATAGCCCTGTGTCCCCATAGTCCCGCGTCACCATAGCCCTGTGTCCCCATAGCCCCGCGTCCCCATAGCCCCGTGTCCCCATAGCCCTGTGTCCCCATAGCCCCGCGTCCCCATAGCCCCGTGTCCCCATAGCCCTGTGTCCCCATAGCCCTGTGTCCCCATAGCCCCGTGTCCCCATCGCCCCGTGTCCCCATAGCCCCGTGTCCCCATAGCCCTGTGTCCCCATAGCCCTGTGTCCCCATAGCCCCGCGTCCCCATAGCCCCGTGTCCCCATAGCCCTGTGTCCCCATAGTCCCGCGTCACCATAGCCCTGTGTCCCCATAGCCCCGCGTCCCCATAGCCCCGTGTCCCCATAGCCCTGTGTCCCCATAGCCCCGTGTCCCCATAGCCCTGTGTCCCCATAGCCCCGTGTCCCCATAGCCCCGTGTCCCCATATCCCAGTGTCCCCATAGCCCCGCATCCCCATAGCCATGTGTCCCCATAGCCCCGTGTCCCCATAGCCCCGTGTCCACATAGCCCCGTGTCCCCATAGCCCCGTGTCCCCATAGCCCAGTGTCCCCATAGCCCTGTGTCCCCATAGCCCCGCGTCCCCATAGCCCCGTGTCCCCATAGCCCCGTGTCCCCATAGCCCCGTGTCCCCATAGCCCTGTGTCCCCATAGCCCCGTGTCCCCATAGCCCTGTGTCCCCATAGCCCCGTGTCCCCATAGCCCCGTGTCCCCATAGCCCCGTGTACCCATAGCCCCGTGTCCCCATAGCCCTGTGTCCCCATAGCCCCGTGTCCCCATAGCCCCGTGTCCCCATAGCCCCGTGTCCCCATAGCCCTGTGTCCCCATAGCCCTGTGTCCCCATAGCCCCGCGTCCCCATAGCCCTGTGTCCCCATAGCCCCGTGTCCCCATAGCCCCGTGTACCCATAGCCCTGTGTCCCCATAGCCCCGCGTCCCCATAGCCCTGTGTCCCCATAGCCCCGTGTCCCCATAGCCTTGTGTCCCCATAGCCCCGTGTCCCCATAGCCTTGTGTCCCCATAGCCTTGTGTCCCCATAGCCCTGTGTCCCCATAGCCCTGTGTCCCCATAGCCCCATGTCCCCATAGCCCCGTGTCCCTGCTGCCCCGTGTCCCCGCCGCCCTGCGTCCCTGCCGCCTCATACCCTCGCCGGCCCAGGCTCCCTGGGGTTTTAGAGAAGCCACCCTCCTGTGTCATCGCCCACCACTCGGGCACCAGCTTCTGAGAGGTGGGACCCCCCAGGGTCCGGCTGCAGAGCCAGGCCCATATGGCGGCGCCGGCTCTGGTCACCATGGGATGGAGCCAGGCCACACGGCGCCTCCTTGTTGAGCCCCCTGGTCCCGTTACAGAGACTGCGGGTCCCCAGCGCCCGACAGCACCTCACGGTTCCAGAGAACAGGGTCCCCTCCAGGCCCCATCACCCCCTGATGGTGTGGCCGCCCCTCCTGGCCCAGGACCCCGCCTGCCCCCTGCTGGGCGGCTGGCTTGTGGAGGGGCTCATTGAGCAGCCAGGGAGCCGCTCCCAGGAGGGGGCCCAGCGGGGGGGACAGTACGAGGTCGAGAGGCCCAAACCCCAGCAGGCCGGCTGCAGGGCGAGGCCCCAGGACAGACACCAGCTCCGGTCACCACGGGGCGTGCAAGGCCGGCAGGGGCAGCGGTCGGCTCCATGCTCCCCCTAAGGCTCCGAGCCTCCGAGAGCCGGGCAGGGCGCCCCCGTCCGCCAGGGAGATGCCGGCGAGAGCTGGGGGTCGGAAGGGCCTGGAGGTGGACAGGGGGACGGAGAGGCTCCGTGGGGCGTGGGGAGAGGGGCCGGCGGGGGGTACCCCGCCCCCCACCCCGTGCTCCTGCCCAGGTTCCCAGGGGCAGCAGAAGCCGCTGGCCGGGTCCGCCCTCAGGGCCCGCACCGCCTGCTGGGGGAGGGCTGGGCGTCCGTCAGCAGCGTCCTTCAGCGCCGTCCTCGCCCGAGGGGGAGCCATTCGGACCTGCCCAAGCTGAACGCAATGTCTCTGGAGCCGTGGAGTTGATGGATAATTTGGAAATGAAATCAATATGGTCTCTTTCCATTCCCGGCCGGCCCTGTGCGCTGGGACGGGGGAAGGGGGACGGGGGACAGGGGGACAGGGGCTGGCGGGCTGCGGACCTGACCCAGACTCGCCGGGGATGGGCTGCAGAGGCTGCCCTGGCCTCTGGCCCTTGACACCTCAGTGAGGGGGCCCCCAGCCCCCCCCCTAGCCTTTGCCACAGGGGGCCTTCGCGTGGGGTCCTTGCAGGGGCTGTCTCCCCGCTGCCTGGGGTCCACCTTCCCGGGGGCAGAGCCCGGGTTCTGGGGCTCCCACACCCCTAGCCTCTCAGCCATCACAGGGCGGTCGGCTCTGTGCCCACCTCCCTCGGAGCCTGGCCAAGCCCCCCGCGGTGTCCCCCCCACACCGGGCCGTGTCCCTTCCTGGCTTGGGCATGGCTCCCTCCCTGCTCTTGCTCAGCCTGGGTCAGGGATGGGGTCTGGTGCCTGGGTCGCCAGAGGGTCCGGGACCCCATCTGGTGCCCTGATGTCCATGGTCACCCTACCCCGCCCCCACCCTGTCTGTCCCAGAGCCCGGCCCCAGCCCAGCCACCAACCACAGGGCAGCCGAGCCCGGCCCCAGCCCAGCCGCCGGCCACAGGGCAGCGCGAGCCCCCGCAGGCTCTCCACCCGCCCAGGGCGACCACTGGCCTCTGCCTGGCCCGGCTCGCAGGAACACAGGCAGCGTCCCGGGCTCCGCCGTCTCCCGCCCCCACACAGCTGGGCACCAGGGCCCGGTGGGCCTGGCTCCCGTCCTGGCGGCCAGCAGGCCAGCGGGGGGCGGGCGGGGGGCCTGGGTCCCTGGCCAGCCTGGCTCTGGGCACAGGCGGGGCCGCGGTGGGCACACGCGAAGGCAGTGACTGTGGCCGAGCGGCTCCAGGAGCCAAAGTGCCCTGACCCGCGCGGGCAGGGGGCGGGCGGGTTTATGGGGGCCCTTGGCCAGAGGCATTGATCCCCGAGAATGTATCGCACAAATCATTCTGCACTAAAGTGCGGGATCGATGGGGAAATCTCCCGGAAAATTTATATTAAAGCCTCTGTTTGCCCAAATGAGCTCCCGGTGCCCATATTGAATATTTGGCTGATGAATTGAACGGGTTTAAATTCGAACATTGCAGACCCATTAAAGAATGAATTCTTAAATCAAACCCTGCCATTTATGATTGAGATGAGATTTCCCCCGCAACGGGCCAGCCGCGGCATAAATCAGCCGCACGTTTTACACGGAACCATAAACAAGATATAATTCTTCTAACTACACAACAGGTGCCTCAATCTCCTGACGCATCTTGTATTTATCTGCGGTGCGGGCGGCGGCACTGACACCGGGCGTGACAGGGCCCGTGAAGGTGAAGCCGCGTGCCCGTGGGGTCAAAGGTGAAGCCGCGTGCCCGTGGGGTCAGAGGTGAAGCCGCAGGCCCTAGGGTCCCGCACAGAACCCCGCCCCCAGGAGCCACGAGGGGCCACGTGAGGTCAAGCCAGGCGCGGCCGTGCCCCTCTGCGTGTGCTTGGCACCCGACACTTGGGAACAGGCACCCACCCACAAGTTCACACGCACAGCCCACACGTGCATATGCATGCACACCCTCACAACCCTGTGTGAGCACGCATGCAAATGTACATGAGCACATGCATGCTTACGGGTGTGCACATGCTCGAGGGACCTGCATGTGTGTCGGTGTGTACAGTGTCCCCACGTGCACATGCAGGTGCACACGCACTCATGCACGGCCTCCCAGGGGTCCCAGCAGCAGCGGGCGCGCCGCCCCCTCTCCACGTCTATTCAAGGCAACTCCCAAGGTGGAGGGAGACTGACACCAAAATAAAGCACATGACACCCGCACGAGAGACACGCATGTGGGTGAGACACGTGCGGGTGTGTGTGGATACAGACATGTGTGCACAGGTGTGTGCACATGCACGAGTAGGCATATGTGTGCAGGTGTGTGTGCGTGCGTGTGTACATGTGTGTAGAGGTGCACATGTATGTGTATGCAGCACGGGCACAGGTGCAAACACTTCCATGAAACACTCCTAACTGAGTCCCCCGTGCTCTCCAAACGGCACCTGGTGACCCAGCAGGCAGGGTCGGGAAATCTGCCTGTGGTTCAGGCCCATCAAGAGTCTAAAGGAGAAAAATCACGTGATTATTGACAAAAAAATACAGGAAATGTGAGTCTCTCCCAAACCAGGATTGTCCGTAGGGACCACACAGCTGCACCCGGGCCCTGGGCCACCTGCGGAGGCGGAGACGGAGACGGAGCTGTCGGAGCCGCCACAGAGCAAACGCGCAGGCAGCTCCCCCACAGGGGCCCCCCCACGGGAGCCGGAAGGCGGAGGGGACGCTCCGCGGGACAGCGACGGCGGACGGCCAGGTGGTGGTCACCATGGCAACCGGCTCGTGCCCACGCCCTGGGACACGGGGCTCCGAGGGCCCCCAAGAGCAGGCCCCAGCACCCCCGTGCGAGCTCCAAGCCACGTCCGTCCCACCACGGGCTGCCGTGCTCTGGGGCTGCCGCCGACCCCGGAGGACGGGAGGCACAGTTTGGACCCGAGCCGCCGGCCGGCGTTCCCGCCCACGGACCCCACAGTCCCCGGGGGGAGAAGAGAGGTCGCAGGCCGTTCATTTTTTCCCTTTCCTGTGTAATTTACTGTCACCTTTAACACCAGGCATGTGCGCGTTGATGTGTGATATTCTTAAAATCTCTCTTTCTAAATCGCCCTCAATGATCCGGCTTTCGTTTCCTCTTTGAATGGATGGTCATTTAAGGAAGAAAGAGATGAACCTGCCTGGGGTGTGACTGCTGCTACTGGCCCAGGATGCTACACTGTAACCAGCGCCCTACTGGCCCCAGGATGCTACACTGTAACCAGCGCCCTACCGGCCCCAGGATGCTACACTGTAACCAGCGCCCTACCGGCCCCAGGATGCTACACTGTAACCAGCGCCCTACCGGCCCCAGGATGCTACACTGTAACCAGAGCCCTTCTGGCCCAGGATGCCACACTGTACCCAGCGCCCTATTGGCCCCAGGATGCTACACTGTAACCAGCGCCCTATTGGCCCCAGGATGCTACACTGTAACCAGCACCCTACTGGCCCCAGGATGCTACACTGTACCCAGCGCCCTACTGGCCCCAGGATGCCACACTGTACCCAGCGCCCTACTGGCCCCAGGATGCCACACTGTACCCAGCGCCCTATTGGCCCCAGGATGCTACACTGTAACCAGCGCCCTACTGGCCCCAGGATGCCACACTGTACCCAGCGCCCTATTGGCCCCAGGATGCTACACTGTAACCAGCGCCCTATTGGCCCCAGGATGCTACACTGTACCCAGCGCCCTACCGGCCCCAGGATGCTACACTGTAACCAGCGCCCTATTGGCCCAGGATGCTACACTATAACCAGCGCCCTACTGGCCCCAGGATGCCACACTGTAACCAGCGCCCTACTGGCCCCAGGATGCTACACTGTAACCAGCGCCCTACTGGCCCCAGGATGCTACACTGTACCCAGCGCCCTACCGGCCCCAGGATGCTACACTGTAACCAGCGCCCTATTGGCCCAGGATGCTACACTATAACCAGCGCCCTACTGGCCCCAGGATGCTACACTGTAACCAGCGCCCTACTGGCCCAGGATGCTACACTGTAACCAGCGCCCTACTGGCCCCAGGATGCCACACTGTACCCAGCGCCCTATTGGCCCCAGGATGCTACACTGTAACCAGCGCCCTACCGGCCCCAGGATGCTACACTATAACCAGCGCCCTACCGGCCCCAGGATGCTACACTGTAACCAGCGCCCTATTGGCCCCAGGATGCTACACTGTACCCAGCGCCCTATTGGCCCCAGGATGCTACACTGTAACCAGCGCCCTACTGGCCCCAGGATGCTACACTGTAACCAGCGCCCTTCTGGCCCCAGGATGCTACACTGTAACCAGCGCCCTACCGGCCCCAGGATGCTACACTGTAACCAGCGCCCTTCTGGCCCCAGGATGCTACACTGTAACCAGCGCCCTACTGGCCCCAGGATGCTACACTGTAACCAGCGCCCTATTGGCCCCAGGATGCTACACTGTAACCAGAGCCCTTCTGGCCCCAGGATGCTACACTGTAACCAGCGCCCTATTGGCCCCAGGATGCTACACTGTAACCAGCGCCCTACTGGCCCCAGGATGCTACACTGTAACCAGCGCCCTATTGGCCCCAGGATGCTACACTGTAACCAGCGCCCTACCGGCCCCAGGATGCTACACTGTAACCAGCGCCCTACTGGCCCAGGATGCTACACTGTAACCAGCGCCCTACTGGCCCCAGGATGCTACACTGTAACCAGCGCCCTATTGGCCCCAAGATGCTACACTGTAACCAGCGCCCTATTGGCCCCAGGATGCTACACTGTAACCAGAGCCCTTCTGGCCCCAGGATGCTACACTGTAACCAGCGCCCTACTGGCCCCAGGATGCTACACTGTAACCAGCGCCCTATTGGCCCCAGGATGCTACACTGTAACCAGCGCCCTATTGGCCCCAAGATGCTACACTGTAACCAGCGCCCTACTGGCCCCAGGATGCTACACTGTAACCAGAGCCCTTCTGGCCCCAGGATGCTACACTGTAACCAGCGCCCTACTGGCCCCAGGATGCTACACTGTAACCAGCGCCCTACTGGCCCCAGGATGCTACACTGTAACCAGCGCCCTACTGGCCCCAGGATGCTACACTGTAACCAGCGCCCTATTGGCCCCAGGATGCTACACTGTAACCAGCGCCCTATTGGCCCCAGGATGCTACACTGTAACCAGCGCCCTATTGGCCCCAAGATGCTACACTGTAACCAGCGCCCTACTGGCCCCAGGATGCTACACTGTAACCAGCACCCTACCGGCCCCAGGATGCTACACTGTAACCAGCGCCCTACTGGCCCCAGGATGCTACACTGTAACCAGCACCCTACCGGCCCCAGGATGCTACACTGTAACCAGCACCCTACTGGCCCCAGGATGCTACACTGTAACCAGCGCCCTATTGGCCCCAGGATGCTACACTGTAACCAGCGCCCTATTGGCCCCAGGATGCTACACTGTAACCAGCGCCCTATTGGCCCCAGGATGCTACACTGTAACCAGCGCCCTACTGGCCCCAGGATGCTACACTGTAACCAGCGCCCTATTGGCCCCAGGATGCTACACTGTAACCAGCGCCCTACCGGCCCCAGGATGCTACACTGTAACCAGCGCCCTACTGGCCCCAGGATGCTACACTGTAACCAGAGCCCTTCTGGCCCCAGGATGCTACACTGTAACCAGCGCCCTACCGGCCCCAGGATGCTACACTGTAACCAGAGCCCTTCTGGCCCCAGGATGCTACACTGTAACCAGCACCCTACCGGCCCCAGGATGCTACACTGTAACCAGCGCCCTACCGGCCCCAGGATGCTACACTGTAACCAGCGCCCTTCTGGCCCCAGGATGCTACACTGTAACCAGCGCCCTACCGGCCCCAGGATGCTACACTGTAACCAGCGCCCTACCGGCCCCAGGATGCTACACTGTAACCAGCGCCCTACCGGCCCCAGGATGCTACACTGTAACCAGCGCCCTACTGGCCCCAGGATGCTACACTGTAACCAGCGCCCTACTGGCCCAGGATGCTACACTGTAACCAGCGCCCTACCGGCCCCAGGATGCTACACTGTAACCAGCGCCCTACCGGCCCCAGGATGCTACACTGTAACCAGCGCCCTACTGGCCCAGGATGCTACACTGTAACCAGCGCCCTATTGGCCCAGGATGCTACACTGTAACCAGCGCCCTATTGGCCCCAGGATGCTACACTGTAACCAGCGCCCTATTGGCCCCAGGATGCTACACTGTAACCAGCGCCCTACCGGCCCCAGGATGCTACACTGTAACCAGCGCCCTATTGGCCCCAGGATGCTACACTGTAACCAGCGCCCTACCGGCCCCAGGATGCTACACTGTAACCAGCGCCCTATTGGCCCCAGGATGCTACACTGTAACCAGCGCCCTATTGGCCCCAGGATGCTACACTGTAACCAGCGCCCTACCGGCCCCAGGATGCTACACTGTAACCAGCGCCCTATTGGCCCCAGGATGCTACACTGTAACCAGCGCCCTACCGGCCCCAGGATGCTACACTGTAACCAGCGCCCTATTGGCCCCAGGATGCTACACTGTAACCAGCGCCCTACCGGCCCCAGGATGCTACACTGTAACCAGCGCCCTATTGGCCCCAGGATGCTACACTGTAACCAGCGCCCTATTGGCCCCAGGATGCTACACTGTAACCAGCGCCCTACCGGCCCCAGGATGCTACACTGTAACCAGCGCCCTATTGGCCCCAGGATGCTACACTGTAACCAGCGCCCTACCGGCCCCAGGATGCTACACTGTAACCAGCGCCCTATTGGCCCCAGGATGCTACACTGTAACCAGCGCCCTATTGGCCCCAGGATGCTACACTGTAACCAGCGCCCTATTGGCCCCAAGATGCTACACTGTAACCAGCGCCCTACTGGCCCCAGGATGCTACACTGTAACCAGAGCCCTTCTGGCCCCAGGATGCTACACTGTAACCAGCGCCCTACTGGCCCCAGGATGCTACACTGTAACCAGCGCCCTACTGGCCCCAGGATGCTACACTGTAACCAGCGCCCTATTGGCCCCAGGATGCTACACTGTAACCAGCGCCCTATTGGCCCCAGGATGCTACACTGTAACCAGCGCCCTATTGGCCCCAGGATGCTACACTGTAACCAGAGCCCTTCTGGCCCCAGGATGCTACACTGTAACCAGCGCCCTATTGGCCCCAAGATGCTACACTGTAACCAGCGCCCTACTGGCCCCAGGATGCTACACTGTAACCAGCGCCCTACTGGCCCCAGGATGCTACACTGTAACCAGCGCCCTACTGGCCCCAGGATGCTACACTGTAACCAGCGCCCTATTGGCCCCAGGATGCTACACTGTAACCAGAGCCCTTCTGGCCCCAGGATGCTACACTGTAACCAGCGCCCTATTGGCCCCAAGATGCTACACTGTAACCAGCGCCCTACTGGCCCCAGGATGCTACACTGTAACCAGCGCCCTATTGGCCCCAGGATGCTACACTGTAACCAGCGCCCTACCGGCCCCAGGATGCTACACTGTAACCAGCGCCCTACTGGCCCCAGGATGCTACACTGTAACCAGAGCCCTTCTGGCCCCAGGATGCTACACTGTAACCAGCGCCCTACTGGCCCCAGGATGCTACACTGTAACCAGCGCCCTACTGGCCCCAGGATGCTACACTGTAACCAGCGCCCTACTGGCCCCAGGATGCTACACTGTAACCAGCGCCCTACTGGCCCCAGGATGCTACACTGTAACCAGCGCCCTACTGGCCCCAGGATGCTACACTGTAACCAGCGCCCTATTGGCCCCAGGATGCTACACTGTAACCAGCGCCCTATTGGCCCCAGGATGCTACACTGTAACCAGCGCCCTACCTGCCCCAGGATGCTACACTGTAACCAGCGCCCTACCTGCCCCAGGATGCTACACTGTAACCAGCGCCCTACTGGCCCCAGGATGCTACACTGTAACCAGCGCCCTACTAGCCCCAGGATGCTACACTGTAACCAGCGCCCTATTGGCCCCAGGATGCTACACTGTAACCAGCGCCCTATTGGCCCCAGGATGCTACACTGTAACCAGCGCCCTATTGGCCCCAGGATGCTACACTGTAACCAGCGCCCTACTGGCCCCAGGATGCTACACTGTAACCAGCGCCCTACTAGCCCCAGGATGCTACACTGTAACCAGCGCCCTATTGGCCCCAGGATGCTACACTGTAACCAGCGCCCTATTGGCCCCAGGATGCTACACTGTAACCAGCGCCCTACCTGCCCCAGGATGCTACACTGTAACCAGCGCCCTACTGGCCCCAGGATGCTACACTGTAACCAGCGCCCTACTAGCCCCAGGATGCTACACTGTAACCAGCGCCCTATTGGCCCCAGGATGCTACACTGTAACCAGCGCCCTACTGGCCCCAGGATGCTACACTGTAACCAGCGCCCTACTGGCCCCAGGATGCTACACTGTAACCAGCGCCCTACTGGCCCCAGGATGCTACACTGTAACCAGCGCCCTATTGGCCCCAGGATGCTACACTGTAACCAGCGCCCTATTGGCCCCAGGATGCTACACTGTAACCAGCGCCCTACCGGCCCCAGGATGCTACACTGTAACCAGCGCCCTACTAGCCCCAGGATGCTACACTGTACCCAGCGCCCTATTGGCCCCAGGATGCTACACTGTAACCAGCGCCCTACTGGCCCAGGATGCTACACTGTAACCAGCGCCCTACCGGCCCCAGGATGCTACACTGTACCCAGTGCCCTATTGGCCCAGGATGCTACACTGTGACCAGCGCCCTACTGGCCCAGGATGCTACACTGTAACCAGCGCCCTACTGGCCCAGGATGCTACACTGTAACCAGCACCCTACTGGCCCAGGATGCTACACTGTAACCAGCGCCCTACTGGCCCAGGATGCTACACTGTAACCAGCGCCCTACTGGCCCAGGATGCTACACTGTAACCAGCGCCCTACCTGCCCCAGGATGCTACACTGTAACCAGCGCCCTACTGGCCCCAGGATGCTACACTGTAACCAGAGCCCTACTGGCCCCAGGATGCTAAACTGTAACCAGCGCCCTACCTGCCCCAGGATGCTACACTGTAACCAGCGCCCTACTGGCCCAGGATGCTACACTGTAACCAGCGCCCTACTGGCCCCAGGATGCTACACTGTAACCAGCGCCCTACCTGCCCCAGGATGCTACACTGTAACCAGCGCCCTACTGGCCCAGGATGCTACACTGTAACCAGCGCCCTACTGGCCCCAGGATGCTACACTGTAACCAGCGCCCTACCGGCCCAGGATGCTACACTGTAACCAGCGCCCTACTGGCCCAGGATGCTACACTGTAACCAGAGCCCTACTGGCCCAGGATGCTACACTGTAACCAGCGCCCTACTGGCCCCAGGATGTTACACTGTAACCAGCGCCCTACCTGCCCCAGGATGCTACACTGTAACCAGCGCCCTACTGGCCCAGGATGCTACACTGTAACCAGCGCCCTACTGGCCCCAGGATGCTACACTGTAACCAGCGCCCTACCGGCCCAGGATGCTACACTGTAACCAGCGCCCTACTGGCCCAGGATGCTACACTGTAACCAGAGCCCTACTGGCCCAGGATGCTACACTGTAACCAGCGCCCTACTGGCCCAGGATGCTACACTGTAACCAGCGCCCTACTGGCCCAGGATGCTACACTGTAACCAGCGCCCTACTGGCCCCAGGATGCTACACTGTAACCAGCGCCCTACTGGCCCCAGGATGCTACATGGCAGCCAGCGCCTAAGTGGTGTCTCTCCTGCCTGCGGAGTGTGTTCCTCCCCGACCATTAGAGAAATCTCTTTAAATAAATGCCCCTTAAACACTGGAGAGCAAGGGCTTCTGCGTGTCCGTGTAGATGCGAAGTTATCTCTGAGGAATTTTATTAAAATCCTCTGCACAGGGAAACTTCCACACACCTGCTCTGGCGTCCCCATCTCTTTTCTTTAAAATACGTCGATGCTCACCCGGCCGCATGGCTCAGCGTTTGAGCGTCGGCCTAGGAACCAGGAGGTCAGGGTTCGATTCCCGTCAGGGCACAGGCCCGGGTTGCGGGCTCCATCCCCAGTGGGGTGCGTGCAGGAGGCACCCGATCCATGATTCTCTCTCATCATGGGTGTTTCTCTCTCTCTCTTTCCTCTCTGAAATCAATACAAATATCTTTTAAAGGAATAAAAACCGATCTTAAAAAAATAATAAAAATTTAAAAATACGCTCTTCCTGCTCCTACTAGGACTCTGATTTTTCTCTTGACAACATTTTTTTTGTAAGGCAAGTAAATAAATTATTTTGGACAAAACTGGAAAAATAAATACATAAAAATAAAATTTGAAAAATAAAGTACTTTGATGCTCTATTGTTCTCACACAAAAGTGTGTACCTCGCCCTGACCGGTTTGGCTCAGTGGATAGAGCGTCGGCTTGCGGACTGAAGGGTCCCAGGTTTGATTCTGGTCAAGGGCATGTACTTGGGATGCAGGCACATCCCCAGTAGGAGGTGTGCAGGAGGCAGCTGAGCGATGTTTCTCTCTCATCGATGTTTCTAACTCTCTATCCCTCTCCCTTCCTCTCTGTAAAAAATCAATAAAATATATTTTTTTAAAGTGGCACCTCTACTGGCCTCGCGGCTGCATGTGCCGCCCTCCGTGGCAGTGCTGCCGGCCGTGACCCCCGTGGCCCGTGGACTTCCCTGGGGGCCCTGACTGCCGCTGAGCGAGGGCGGGACGGGACGCCTGCAGCCGGCAGAGGGAGCGAGGCGTGACTTCGGGTCGCCGTGGCCGTGGCTTCCCGCGTGGTGAGGCCCCGTGGAAAGGGGCAGCCATGGGCAGAGGCGCCCGGGCGCAGCGCCAGCTCCACTTCCACTCGGGCCTTCGACAGCGAGACGGTGACCACGTGACGACCCTGAGCCAGAGCCCCCAGCTCCGCGGCTCCCGGCTCCCTTCCCACGGAAGCCACATGGTGGCCACTGTGCGTGGTGCACGCTGCCCCGCGGCCCGTTTCCTGCCGGAGGAGCCCGAGCCTGTGGCCCCGCCATCCGCACCCGTTTCCTCAGGGCCCTTCACGTTCTCGCCTAACCTCTCAGGTTCGTCCATTTTGTGTTTTTTTAAAAATGTATGTTTATTGGTGTCAGAGAGGACGGGTGAGGGAGAGAGAGAGAAACATCAATGATGAGAGAGAGGTTGGAACTGCCTCCTGCACGCCCCCCACTGGGGATCCAGCTGCAACCCGGCCTGTGCCCTGACGGGCGTCGAACCCTGACCTCCCGGTTCACAGGCCCACGCTCACCCCCTGAGCCCGCCGGCGGGTGCGTCTGTGGTGATTTGAGGGCCCTTTGGAGTGTGGGGTTCTATTTAGACAAAGCTCCCGCGCTCCTGGCGTCCGCACAGCAGGGAGGGGAGGGGAGGGGAGGGGAGGGGAGGGGAGGGGGGAGGGGGGGAGGGGGCCGCCCTGTCTCCGCGGCGCTGAGCCACGTGGGTACCATCTCTCAAGCGTCTCCTTCACCTGCCCCGAGTCCCACCATCGCGTGGAGATTCCTTAACCGCGGCCGGGCCCCTGACGCCGGTGCCGGGAGCAAACCTGCGCCTGCCCCGCGCCCTCTGGGAAGGCATCGCCTGCCCTTGGCTCTGAGGATAGGAAACCCCAGGCAGACGGCTCTGCTCTCGGCACTCAGACGGTGGGACCCCAGGATGGACGGCAACCCCTGGCGGCAACGCCCATCGGTGACCGACGGCAGCACCTCACCCGCAAGGACACACCTGAGACGGGTGTCACACTCCTGCCTGGAGCAGGCCCGTGGGCTGTGCCCGTTGGCTGTGACCGTGGGCTGTGCCCATTGGCTGTGCCCATTGGCTGTGCCCATTGGCTGTGCCCGTGGGCTGTGACCGTGGGCTGTGCCCGTTGGCTGTGACCGTGGGCTGTGCCCATTGGCTGTGCCCATTGGCTGTGCCCATTGGCTGTGACCGTGGGCTGTGACCGTGGGCTGTGCCCGTGGGCTGTGCCCATTGGCTGTGCCCATTGGCTGTGCCCGTGGGCTGTGACCGTGGGCTGTGCCCGTGGGCTGTGCCCGTTGGCTGTGCCCGTTGGCTGTGCCCGTGGGCTGTGACCGTGGGCTGTGCCCGTTGGCTGTGACCGTGGGCTGTGCCCGTGGGCTGTGACCGTTGGCTGTGACCGTGGGCTGTGCCCATTGGCTGTGACCGTGGGCTGTGCCCGTTGGCTGTGACCGTGGGCTGTGCCCATTGGCTGTGCCCATTGGCTGTGCCCATTGGCTGTGCCCGTGGGCTGTGACCGTGGGCTGTGCCCGTTGGCTGTGACCGTGGGCTGTGCCCATTGGCTGTGCCCATTGGCTGTGCCCATTGGCTGTGACCGTGGGCTGTGACCGTGGGCTGTGCCCGTGGGCTGTGCCCATTGGCTGTGCCCATTGGCTGTGCCCGTGGGCTGTGACCGTGGGCTGTGCCCGTGGGCTGTGCCCGTTGGCTGTGCCCGTTGGCTGTGCCCGTGGGCTGTGACCGTGGGCTGTGCCCGTTGGCTGTGACCGTGGGCTGTGCCCGTGGGCTGTGACCGTTGGCTGTGACCGTGGGCTGTGCCCATTGGCTGTGACCGTGGGCTGTGCCCGTTGGCTGTGACCGTGGGCTGTGCCCATTGGCTGTGCCCATTGGCTGTGCCCATTGGCTGTGCCCGTGGGCTGTGACCGTGGGCTGTGCCCGTTGGCTGTGACCGTGGGCTGTGCCCATTGGCTGTGCCCATTGGCTGTGCCCATTGGCTGTGACCGTGGGCTGTGACCGTGGGCTGTGCCCGTGGGCTGTGCCCGTTGGCTGTGCCCGTGGGCTGTGACCGTGGGCTGTGCCCGTTGGCTGTGACCGTGGGCTGTGCCCGTGGGCTGTGCCCGTTGGCTGTGCCCGTTGGCTGTGCCTGTTGGCTGTGACCGTGGGCTGTGCCCGTGGGCTGTGACCGTTGGCTGTGACCGTGGGCTGTGCCCATTGGCTGTGACCGTGGGCTGTGCCCGTGGGCTGTGACCGTGGGCTGTGCCCGTTGGCTGTGACCGTGGGCTGTGCCCATTGGCTGTGCCCATTGGCTGTGCCCGTGGGCTGTGACCGTGGGCTGTGCCCGTGGGCTGTGCCCGTTGGCTGTGCCCGTGGGCTGTGACCGTGGGCTGTGCCCGTTGGCTGTGACCGTGGGCTGTGCCCATGGGCTGTGCCCGTTGGCTGTGCCCGTGGGCTGTGCCCGTTGGCTGTGCCCGTTGGCTGTGACTGTGGGCTGTGCCCGTTGGCTGTGACCGTGGGCTGTGCCCGTTGGCTGTGCCCGTGGGCTGTGCCCGTTGGCTGTGACCGTGGGCTGTGCCCGTTGGCTGTGACCGTGGGCTGTGCCATTGGCTGTGCCCATTGGCTGTGCCCGTGGGCTGTGCCCGTTGGCTGTGCCCGTGGGCTGTGCCCGTTGGCTGTGACCGTGGGCTGTGCCATTGGCTGTGCCCATTGGCTGTGCCCATTGGCTGGCTAGGGAGGTGGTCCCTCGCTGTCCAACAGCCAAGTCCTTGGCAAACTGTGCTGTGGGCGCGTGGAGGGCGGACGGGGCTGCGTGGAGGGCGGACGGGGCAGAAACGACGGGAAGGGCCGGCACAGACCCCCTCCTGCCCCAGGCTCAGGTCGGGGGGCGGAGCAGCCGCCATCGCCATCGAGACCAGCAGCAAATGTGCTCGTGGGATGAGAGGGCTGACGGCACAAGAAACCGTCTTTAGTGACAGGAGGCACTCGGGTGTGGCCCCCACCTGGGCGGGGCCTGGAGTGGGAGCCACTGCAGACGAGGCACATGGAGCGGGGGGGGGGGGGGGGGGCAGCAAGGACAAGCCCCACTCAACACCCCAGACCCCGGGAGCACCGCCCACCTCCAGGCCTGACACGTGTGGGAGGGAGGTCGGGGCCTCCTCCCCCTGGGCCTCCTCCCTCTGGGCCTCCTCCCTCTGGGCCTCCCTCCGGGCCTCCTCCCCCTGGGCCTCCTCCCTCTGGGCCTCCTCCCTCTGGGCCTCCCTCCGGGCCTCCTCCCTCTGGGCCTCCTCCCTCCGGGCCTCCTCCCTCTGGGCCTCCTCCCCCTGGGCCTCCTCCCTCTGGGCCTCCTCTCTCTGGGCCTCCCTCGGGGCCTCCTCCCTCTGGGCCTCCCTCTGGGTCTCCTCCCTCCGGGCCTCCTCCCTCTGGGCCTCCCTCTGGGCCTCCTCCCTCTGGGCCTCCTCCCTCCGGGCCTCCTCCCTCTGGGCCTCCTCCCTCTGGGCCTCCTCCCTCTGGGCCTCCCTCTGGGCCTCCTCCCTCTGGGCCTCCTCTCTGGGCCTCCCTCTGGGCCGGCTGCTCGGGCCACAGGACTCCCCGCTCCGAGGGCAGGGCGGAGGGAGGAAGGGGCTCGGTGACCTCGGTGACCTGGCTGCTGTGCAGGGTCCCACCCACAGGTGCTGCGCATGGCCGCGTCCCCGCCCCCCGTGTCAGGGCCGACAGGAGGAAGCGGCTGTGGCTGGATCTGTCGCTCGGGCCGTTCAACATCCACCTGTGTCCCCTTCTGGGCGACCCTGGCGTGACCTTGGGAGTCTCCCGCGGGTGATGATGGAGCCAGGCCTGGGCCCCTGCCCAGCAGCATCCCTGGGTGATGCTCAGAGCAAGGAACCCTGGGGGCGCGGCCTGAGGGGGGCCTGTGCCTGCACCAGCCGACAGGGTCCCCCGAATTCACACAGTGCATGAGCAGGTACCCGCCCCCAGCAGGTGACACCAGACCTGAGCTCGAACAGGAGGGAGGAGAGGGCCCAGCAGGAGGGGCTGGGCCGGCAGCCCCCTGGGACTGCCCGCGTCGGGGTCCTGGCAGGGCCGAGGCGCCTGGGACCACAGAGGGGAAGCCGTGAGGGGCCGCGGGGCTGTCCTCACGGGTGGACTCTCCCTGGTCCTGACTCGGGGAGAGGGTCCTGGCCGCACACGCCACCCAACGCCCCGAGCAGCACCGCCAGCATGAGGCCCAGTCAGCGCCCACCCCTCGCCCAGGAGCCCTGGCTGGGGGCGGGAGACCAGGGGGGCGGCAGACGGGGGGGGGGGCGGCAGACCAGGGGGGCGGTCGCCACAGTCACCAGAGGCCCCGGCACCGTCTTCCCGCTCCACCTTCGAGCGCACAGCTTCCCGCCTCCCCGCCGCCTCGGGGTGCAAGTGGCTGCCAGAGCTCCGGCCATCACCCCTCCGCGCTGGAAGCAGGAAAGGAGGAGCGCGCGGCGAGGACAGGGGGGCTTTCCCAGGGGAGTCAGCGAGGAAGGGAGAGAGAAAAACATCAGTGACACGTAGTGTATGTCTGTGATATACAAGGTTTTCCTTACTTTGATTATGATCAATACACACTTTTTAAAAAGAAAAATAAAATCAATGATGAGAGAGAATCATGGACCGGCTGCCTCCTGCACGCCCCACACTGGGGATCGAGCCCGCCACCGGGCCTGTGCCCCGACCGGGATCACACTGAGACCTCCTGGGTCACAGGTCAACACCCAACCACCGAGCCCCGCGGCCGGTGAGTCAGCGACTTGTGTCTGCCCAGCTCTTCCGCTCATCCCATCGGCCAGAATTGGGTCAGGTGGGCGTCTGGCTTGGCCTGGACCAGCGAGGGCCCCATCAGCTTGGGGTGGGGCGCTCTGTGGGCCAGGCTGCCCACACCCCCACCCAGCGGAAAGCGAGGACAGGGCTGGGTAAACCCCACAGGACCCGGCCAGCACCAGCCCCTCCCGCCGGACGTGGGCAGACCCCCAGCCTCGGGTCGCTGTGACCGTCAAAGCCAGGACCTCGGTGCCTAGGCCAGAGACGGGTCCAGCCTGAGGGGCCCCTTCTTTGGGGAGTGGGGGGGGGACTCCTTACTGGCCCCTTACATTCCCAGCCAGGCCCTCTGAGGGGTGCCCCCACCTCCTCGCCCCCTGAACCCTGCACCCCTCCCTCTGAGCCCAGGGGATGCCCACACACATCCCGCCCATGGCCCTTCCCTCGCCCCAGCCTGGCTCAGGTGCCAGCCCTCGGGGCCTCCACTGGCAGGCACCCCATCTCCTGCACCCCGGGGGCCCCTGCACCCAGGACCAGCCTGAGGTCAGCCGGAACCAGAGGGGAACCCCCACGTCGGAGCCCCTCACCCTAAACCAAAGAGGAGGCACTGCTACCCACGGTCCAGGTGGGGAAACCGAGGCTCAGAGCATGAGTGCCCCACCATCTCACCCAGCTGGGCAGCCGCCCACGGTGGCCACTGCCTGGTGCCCGGTCCCCACTCAGAACTGGGGGTGACCAGGCCCAAGGGCCCTCCCGGGATGGGGGCACGCAGCTGGGGCAGGTCCCTGCCGCCATCACCCGGGGCTCCCGTCTGGCCGCGGCTCTCCCGGGCCGGAGGCCCCCTGGGACGAGTCCCCACCCAGCCCCTTCCACGGGGGTTTCCGGTTCCCCTCCAGGGTCGGGGGCTGGGAGGCTCGCCATGGTCTCGGGTGACAGGTGCGCTGGGCAGTTGTCAGGAGTCCCGGCGTCGCCACCTTCCCCAGGCGGAGGCCGGGCCCCTCCCGCGGGCGCGGCTGCGCCGGTGACCTTGTGATAACCCGAGTGCCATCCGTCAGGCCGGCCGCCAGGCTCCGGAACACTGCGGCAGCTCATCTGAATTCAAATTACCCGACGCGGCCGTGCCAGCCATAACTCAGCGCGAGGAGGAGCGCGCCGCCCGCCCGCCCGGGGGTTGGACATTACCATACATTCCTGGGGCGTCGGACAGGGCCGCTAATGAAAATATCAATCAAAACCCCGCTGACTTAATGGTCAATTTAAATTAATTAATTGGGGAGGAGAAAAAAGCGCAGGGGGCAGTGCTGACGGCTCCGGCTCCGGGGGCGGGCGGGGCGGGCCTCGGTGCCCAGCTGGCGCAGCCCCCACCTGGGAGACCCGGGACATCCCAGGGCCCGGCTGGCAGCCCCCATCTGGCTGGGTGGCCTGTCTGACCGTCGGCTTTGCCACCCTCAGGGGTCATTGGTCAGGTCCCCTCCCCCTGGTGCTGAGGTGGGGGAGGCAGGGGGGTGGGGGGTGCTGGCGGGCTGAGGTGGGGTGGGCCGCCCTCCGCTCAGGGCTCCTGGGCGCCTGCCACCCGCCGGGCCCCTGGAAGGGACGGCGTTGTCACCAGCACGGCGCTAGGCTGAGGCTCAAGCAGTGACACCCGGTCAGCACCCTGAGGGTCAGTAAATCGTCTTCAAAATGCGAGAGGCCGGTGCCCAGAGCCCGGAGCCTGCGCGTGTCCATGTCCCCAGTGACCGCAGGGCTCCCCACAGACAAGGGCGGAGCTCGAGGGCGCGGGAGGCAGCGGCACGGCGCCCCAGGCCGACTCAGGGTCACCAGGCCAGCCAGCAGCTGCAGAGAGAGGGGGGAGCGGGGTGCCAGGCGGACCCCGAGGCGCCTTCTGAACCCAGAAGCAGTAGCAGAGCCTCCAGGCCGCCTGGCGAGGGTGGCGCTGGCCCTGCCCTGCACCTGACCGGGGCGGGTGCCGTCTGCCCTGAGGTCACCGGCGACCTCGCCACAGGGCTGGCTGGTGCACATGCCGTCCCGTCCGGGACCCCCGCTGCTGGCCTGGGCCGGAGGAAGAACCCGCCCAGGTTCAGAGAGGGCGTGAAGGGTCGCAGACCCTGGTGTCCGCACTGGGTGGTGGTGGGGGTGGGGGGCTGTGAGACCCCAAGCTCCCAAGGTTCCCCACCCAGCGTGGCTCCAGCCCCACCAGACCTGCAGGGGCCTGGCCTCCTTGCTCAGTGCCCCCTGGGAAGCCCATGCCAGCCTGGCCTTGTGCCCAGGTCCCTGAAGGCCACACACTGGGGACACAGGGCCACCCACCCCTCACCTGGCCCAGCAGAGGAAGGAGACACGATCTCCCGTTTGACCTCAGGACACTGTGTCTGATCTGCTGGCCTGACCCTGACAAGGCTGCACCCCTGGCATCACACCCACAACCTGTGCCCACACCACACCCGGAGCCACACCCACATCCTGGGGCCACACCCACAACTAACGGGCCACACCCACACCTGGGGCCACACCCACACCCGGAGCCACACCCACACCCCTGAGGCCACACCCACACCCCTGAGGCCACACCCACACCCCTGGGGCCACACCCACATCCCGGGGCCACACCCACATCCCGGGGCCACACCCACACCCCTGGGGCCACACCCACATCCCGGGGCCACACCCACACCCCTGGGGCCACACCCACACCCGGGCCGCACCCACAGCCGTCTTGCAGGAGGGCTGGCTGGGTGAGGCGCACAGTCTGTAGGACCCCCAGCCACTGCCGCTCTGCCCCGGGCCCCCTGCAGGGCGGGGAAGCTCGGCCCCCATCCTGGCCTGCGGGAAGGGGCTCAGCGCTGAGCAACCAACTTTGAGGGCCCCTCCCCCAGCCCCAGGTGCCGCTGCAGGAGCGCCACCCGGCTCCCCCGACCCCCAAGCTCATGACAAGGCGCCCAGTGTCTGAGCCTCCCAGGCGGGGGCGCACCCTCACTGCCCACGTCCCCCCAGAACGCCCAGCACGCTTTGGGGAGCACCCGGACCCCCACCCCGGGTGGAAGTGGAAGGAGCCACCCGAGGGCTCTGGGGGTGGGAATGACAGGGGGGCCCCCTCACCACCACCGCGGGGCCCTGCACCCCACAAGCCCGGCCCACCCGCGCATTTGAGCCTCCCTCACAGGGACGATCTTTGCTGCCACCCAGCGGCCACCAGGGGCAATGCAGGGAGCCGGCGCCGGTGGCTGGGCCGAGGGTGCGGTGCTGGGCTCTCAGCGGCGGTGGATGTGGAGCCCCACGGGGTGGTGGCCACGCAGCCGTGGGGATGCGCTAAACGCCCCTTGCGTGGCTGATTTTCTTAGTGACCTTCACCTCAGAAAGCATCCAAACAAGACAATCGGGCGGTTTGGATTAGAAAGATGTATAAAGGCAATACCCGACCAATAGCCCGCTTATCCCCTACCATTAGAAAAGATGGTTCCAATTATTATTATAACACTTAAAAAGAGTAACAGAAAGAAGAGAAAAAAGAAAAATAGCCCTGGCTGGTGTGGCTCAGTGAGTAGAGCGTCGGCCTGAGGACTGAAGGGTCCCGGGTTCGATTCTGGCCAAGGGCACATGCCCAGGTTGTGGGCTTGATCCCCAATAGGGGGCGTGCAGGAGGCAGCTGATCAATGATTCTCATTGATGTTTCTATCTCTCTCCCTCTCCCTTCCTCTCTGAAATCAATAAAGATATTTTTTTTTAAAAAAGAAAAATGAATGAATGATAACAGAGACAGCCTGGCTGGCTTGACTCAGTGGTGGGAGCCCCTCCAGGCCCCCCACCCTGTCCCATGGGCTCCGTCATCTTTGCACATGTTACCCAGCAGCCTGGCACCCAGACCTAAACCAGGGGCGTGAGACCAGGGTGCCCCTCTGAGCAGCACTGGGGACCCAGCAGGCCTGTCTCACCCCTGGATGGGCCCAGACCTCGCCGGACCCCCAGGATCAGGCAAGACCGGAATGAGGACGGGGCCTGAGCCTCATGGACATGCCTGACTGGGCAGCACTCCCCGAACATTCTCCACGTGTGTGTATGCACCTGTGTGTGCCCGGGTATACATGGGCACAGTCACACGCATGTGCATATACGTTCCTGCAAGCATTGCACACATGCACAGGCCCTGCGGACAGGCGCACGTGCACACATATGGACCTACACATACATGGACATATACACACACGCGTGCGCACCCATGTAGCTGACTGCACGTGTGCGCACACATGTATGCATGGACTGGCGTGAACACAGCCATGCACCATGCGTGTGCATGTGTGTGGGCACAGGTGCACACATGCACACATACCTTGCTACACTACAAGTGGCAGAACACGTAGAGGCCTCATCCTTTCCATCAACACGAGGCACCGACAGACGAACAGGAGGATCCAGAGAGGAGCCAGGCGCTTGAAGGTGGGAAGCCGCTCTCCCGAGTGACCCCTGGTTGGGGGGCGGGGGGCAGAGGGGCCATGACGGCGACCTTCCAGCCACACAGGAGGCTGAGGGGAGGAGTCACAGCCTTCAGTGTTTTTCTTACTGAGACAGAGACTGAATGTTAAGTGAACTAAACATTCGACACCAGGAGGGAGGCCAGAATAAGGAAACCAGGAAGATGGGGGCCCGTGGGTCAATCACAGGCTGGTCCTCGGAGCAAGGACAGGAACGGAGCCCGAGCGCAGGCCGCCGCTGCTCCCGGTGAAACGCAAACCACCACCAACCAAAGCCGCTCAGAAGCTGTGTCCGCAGGGAAGTGGGAGAAGGTGGTGGCGGAGGCCGGGGATGGGGACGCACCTCCATCCTGCAGGGCCCTGCGGTGAGGGTCGTCCGGCTCAGGAGTGGGGTCCAGGCCAGGGGTCAGGGGTCAGCGCCTATGAGCTGGAGGCCCTGTGGGGGGACGGGGCCTTCTCCCCCCTGAGGCTGCAGGAGTCAGACCCCACTTGCCCAGGACCCTTCTTCTTCGTGGGAACAAGCCCCCGGTGTGGGGTCAGGTGGTGGGCGCACGGTTGGGGGGTGTAGGGCTCACAGCCCTCTCCGGCCTGCAGAGGGACGGGGACGGGAAAGGGGGGCAGAGGCCTCCGGGCGGCTTCCCCACACCTCAGCCACAGGGGTCGGCCCGGCCGGCCAGCACCGCCTCCGTCCCCGGCCCCGGCCCCGCTGTCTGGTGGGTGCTCGTGCCCGGGCCCGGGCCGCCATCTGGGCCGTGTTTCCTCTGCGGGAGGTGCCACACGGCTGTTTCATTGTAGTTCGTGGCCAGACGCCCAGCCCTGGGTCAGTTTTGGCGACATTTCTCTTTTTTAAATGTTTTTATTGATTTTTAGAGAGAGGGATAGAAAAACATCAATGAGAGAAACATCATCAAAGGCTGCCTCCTGCACACCTGCTGCTGGGGATCGAGTGAGCCCGCGGCCCGCAACTTGGGCGGTGCCCTGACCTGGAATCGAACCCGGGACCACGTGGTTCCTGGGTCAACGCTCAACCGCTGAGCCCCTGCCGGCCGGGCAGCTTTAGTGATGTTTTCCCAGGAGCTTGGCCATTTCCTCTAAAGCTCTCCTGTAGCCGTTACGAACTCTGCCGCATCTCAGGTTTTCTTTTTAATGTTTTTAGTGGTTTCAGAGAGGAAGGGAGAGGGAGAGAGAAACATCAATGATGAGAATCATGGACTGGCTGCCTCCTGCATGCCCCACACTGGGGCTCGAGCCTGCAACCCGGGCCTGTGCCCTGGCCGGGAATCGAACCCTGACCTCCTGGTTCAGGTCGACACTCAAACCCTGAGCCCTGCCGGCCGGGCTGGCTTGTCTTTTCCCCCCTCATCTGGAGCTCGGCCAGTGGCAGCCGTCTGCACGGCCGAGTGTCTGAGAGGCACCCGTGTGTCCGAGGGGTGAGATGAGAATTCTGCCCCCCCGCCCCCCCGTGGTCCTCACATTCCTGAGCATTTCGACCGGCCTCTCGGGGGGAAGGCCCACCACCGCCCGATTCCCAGAGCCCCGGCTTCGCTCACCGTCCTTCACATCCGCCTTCTAACACGACCGTTTCCGGCTGGCAGTCCCCCTGTCGCCAACCTCAGACGCCGGCTGGAGTTTCCCGGCCGCTCCGGCTGAGCGTTTCTCACTCGGGTCATTTCTTTGGCCCCCGAGTTTCACGGGAGCCGTTTACCGTCCTGAACACGAGGCTGTGGCCGCCCTGGGCCTGGGAGCACCACGAAGGCCTCGTCGTCAGGCTCTGACCTCCCCGGGCGCAGCGGGCAGCTCAGACGCCTCCACGCGCTCCTGGGACCCCGCGATTTCCCGCCGACGGCCGGCCGCTGAGCCCGCCGACGGCAAGGGGACCTTCCACAGGAACTGTGCTCCTCTGGGTCAACCTGGCCTGCTTACTAAGAGATCGTCCAAAGTCTCCAACCAGATGACGGAGGCGGGACTTTGCTTCTCTGTTGTCAGTTTTATGTTTTTATTTACTTTTTAAAATATATTATTGATTTCAGAGAGGAAGGGGAGAAACATCAGTGATGAGAATCATTGATCGGCTGCCTCCCGCACGCCCCCCTATTGGGGATGGAGCCTGCAACCCGGGCCTGTGCCCTGGACCGGAATCGGCCTGGGCCCCTTTAATCCTCAGCCGACGCGCTATCCACTGAGCCGAACGAGCCAGTGCATGTTGTTTTATTTTTATCCGTCTCCCCAAGTTAAACCCGAAACGTGACTTCCTGGTGCAGTCTGGTGGTGGTGCTGCAGCCCTGCGCCCGGCCAGCACCGGCCCTCACCGCAGCCGGCCTCAGGGTTACACGTTCATCAGGAAGGACCCACGTGGCCACCTCAGTCTGCGAGTAAACACGGCCGGCCAGGTGCTGCTGGAGCCCGCCGAGCACAGGTGGCGCGGCCGCGGTCAGTGCGTGCAGGAGGCCAGTCTGGAAGCCACCCCTGCCCGCCTTCGCCCCCTGGGCCCCCAGACCTAACCAGTTAGAGCTCCCTGCCATGAGTGACCTACTCCAACTTCCTCGGAGAAAAAAGAAAATTTCTCAGAAGATTATTGTGTCTCATCGCCACAAACGCCTCTCTTTCACCCAAAGTTCCCAGGTCAGCACCCTTAGTAGAAACCTGTGACTCCTGTTAAGTTAGGAATGAACGGGGGGCGAGGGGGAGGGAGCACTGGGCCAGGACTCAGGCTGTGGCCGCCCAGGCCACATGCCCCTGACCGTGAACACCAACAAGCAGCCCAGCTGGTGTGGCTCAGAGGCTGAGCGTCGACCAACGACCCAGGAGGTCACGGTTCGATTCCCGGTCAGGGCACATGCCTGGGTTTCAGGTTCGATCCCCAGTACAGGGCGTGCAGGAGGCAGCCGATCCATGATTCTCTCTCATCATTGATGTCTCTCTCTCCCTCTCCCTTCCTCTCTGAAATCAATAAAAAAATAGTTTTAAAAAAATCAAGTGGAAGGCACAGTGCAAAGCAAACGTCTTTTATTGAAGTCACAGACCAGGTGCGCCAGGACCGTGTCCCACGCCGGCCAGGAGTCAGGCCGCAGAGCGTGGGTCCTGCCCCAAGCAGCGCCCAGGCTTCGTAACCACAGGACGCACAGCGCCCTTCACCGCAGGCGTTTACCGAGGAACCAGCCTGCCCTGGGTGTGTACCCAGAACCCGGGTAACAGAATGCCCTCTGAAAATGCATTTCAAAATAGAGACCTTTCTCCAGAACTGTAAAAGCCAGAATAATGCAAAATACTCCTTTAGGAAAGACTGATCAGAACAACCCCAACGTTCGAACTACGGGACCCGCTCCCCGTCTCCCCAGGCCCCTGCCGCGGTCAGTTGTTCTCGATCTGCTCCAGGTCCAGCTCGCCGGGGCCCAGCGGGGACACGCCCTCCTCGCCGGCGCCGTCCCAGTCCCCCGGGGCCCCGCCGCTCCCGCCCTCCCGGGAGGCCCACAGGCTGGGGCTGGCCGGCCGGGGCCTGGGGCCGGCGCCCAGGGGGCTGGAGGCGGGGGTGACCAGCCCCACGAGGCCGTGCGGGGCCCGTGGGGAGGACGCGGCCGTCTTCGCTCTGGCCTCATCCTCATCCTCACCTTCGCAGTCGAGGGAGCCAAGGCTTTTTGAGTTCTTCAGCGTCTGCAACAGGGAAGACACGTGCGTCAGGCGCTGCTGGGAGGGCCCACGGGCACGCCGACCCCGACGCACGTCCCGAGTCACACGAGCGCCCTTGGTCCCTGCGCCTCAGACACACCCCCTCGGGCGGCGCCTGAACGAAGGGCTCCTGCGAGCCCCCTGAACCCGCAGCCAGGGCGGCCGCCCGACCTGCCCACCGGCCGAGGCGCCGGCTTCCCCCGGGAGCATGGCCCTGCGCTGCCGTCACCACAGCCCTCGGGGAGGCCCCGCGCCTGTGCCCCGAGGAGAGGCGGGTCCGAGGGGAGCCCTGCCACCTTGGACACCCCGGGACACCCCGTACCCCCAGATCCTCACCCCGCAGGGCAGCCAGGGCCCCGCTCCTGCAGGAGGGTGGGCAGGTCGTGTGGGTGTGGCGCTGCCGCTGGGGCCCGGCTCCAACCCGACAGGGACACGGCGCACCCGGCGGTGCCCCCGGTCGGCACATCCTCCCGGCCCGGGGAGCCTCACCCGGGTCATCTTCAGGAAGTCCAGGGACGGGCGCGGCCCCCGAGGGTCCTCCTCCCGCGGGCGCTTCAGGCGGCTCTTGCCCCCGACGAGCACACAGGGCTGCGAGCGGCTCCGGAGCAGGCCCAGCCGCCAGCCCAGCTCGGGTGCGGACGACGTGGTGTCTGCGTCCAGCAGGTGCTCCTGCGACAGGGACAGGCGGCGCCGGGAGGACAGGCTGGGCTCCGGAGGACCCCGGGGCGGCCCGGAGCCGCGCCCGCCGTCCACACAGCCGCCACTGGCGGAGGCCGGCCGGGGCGTGGGCGGGGAGCTGGGGCCCGCGGCCGGCAGGGCGCTCCCGGGCAGCCCGGTGCTCCCGCCGCTGTGGCAGCGCCTCTTGGAGACAGCCGTCCAGACCTTGGAGCCCCCGGGGCGCCAGGGGGACCGGCAGCGGGCCAGCTCGTCCGGCTCCGACAGGGAGCGGCAGTGGCGCTTGCTGGGCGGGGCCAGGGGCGGCCCCGAGCTCTCCCTGAGGTCCACGGCGCTGACCGCACTCACCCCGCAGGGGCCCGGCGGGAAGGCGAGGGCGGGGCCTGCGGCCGCCTGGCTCCTGAGGGGCCACCCTCCACTCAGGGCCTTCCAGGGGCGCCTGTCTCCTGAGGAAGGAGAGACGGGTGAGCAGGAGGCCCCTGCCAGCTGCCCCCGATGAAGCCGGGCCTCATGGGCGCGGGGGCTGCACAGCGGGTGGAGCCCACAGCGAATGGTTAGTGCCACCTGCCTGCCCTCCCTGACATGTCGGCCCTGGCTCCACCCTCCCCCTCCGAGGGCGCAGATGCCTGGGCCCTGCCAGAGCCCGAGGGCCTGGGAGCGAGGACACCCCCACGTGCCGAACGGCCTCCGGGGAGGACACAGGTGGGGCCGGGCTGGCCCCTCCTCCGCCCACCCCGCCTCCACTGGCAGTGCAGGACGCCCCGCACGGAGCCCCCTCGGCCGCGGGGACGGGACTCACCTGGGTCTGTCCCACCCGCAGTCACACAACTAACTCCACGTGACTGCTGACCCCAGCCAAAGCTCCCCAGGAATGCACACAGGCCAGCAGGCTCCCCAACACGCACACTCAATGCTCACGCATGCACACTCGCTCATTCATTCTCTCTCACATGCACACTCGCTCACTCATTCACTCACGTGCACACTCAGTGCTCACACTTTCACTCTCACATGCACTCATTCATACTCTCACATGCACACTCACACTCACTCACGTGCACACTCGCTCACTCTCACATGCACACTCGCTCACACTAATTCACTCACATGCACACTCGCTCACACTAATTCACTCACGTGCACACTTGCTCACACTTATTCACTCACGTGCACTCGCTCACTCATTTGCTCTCACATGCACTCGCTCACACTCATTCGCTCTCACGTGCACACTGCATGCTCACATGTGCACACTCGTGCACATGCATTCACAGTCACGTGCACACTCGCTCACACTCACATGCATACACTTGCTCACTCTTGTGCACACACACTCACACTTGGGTGGTGAGGCCACTTGACCCATTGAGACCACAGGGCACATATGTGGGGTTGTGCCCTGGAGGGTGGAGGGCAGACCCTCACACTTCAAGGCATGGCTACCCTCCCCACACACACACACACACACTGCTGGTCCAGCACACGCCAACCAAGCGTGCACCGCTGTCCTGTCCTGCCCCCAGCGGCCTGTGTGGGCCGGACCACAGACCGCGGAGGGCGAGGCGAGTCTGTGACCCCCACCCGCAAGGTGAGGCAGGCGGCAGCGGCCTACACCCCCGCCCGGGCTTCAAACACTTACCGTTGGTCTCAAAAGGGAACACGCGGCCACGTCCGCTGCTCCGTGTCTCGGCCGAACACTGCGAGTGACGGGGGGACGGTCACAGGAGACGCCAGTCAGGACGGCCCGCACGGCTCCTTCATGGCCGCATGCGTCCTACTTCCCAGGACCGGCCCTGACCCCGAGAATTCCTCTCCCCGCTTCTAAGCAACTGTACTTTTCCTCTGTAGTTTACAGTCAGTGTTCCTCTGTACTAGTTTCGGGTGCGCAGCACACAGTCCTGTTTTACACACGTCCCCCGATACTTCCAGCACCCACCCGGCCCCACGGCTAGGACAGCGCCCACGCAGACCCGGTCCCCAAGCCCGGCTCCACACCCCACAGGGCCGGGCCCTCAGCCCCCACCACAGCCTGACCAGTCCTGAAGCTCAGTGCTGACACTGAGAAAATGGCTCCCCGCCCGCCAAGCTCAGACCCGAGCAGGCTCTCGGGAGGGCGGCGCTCGCATCCATCGCGGGGTGTGGGCCGGGGTCGGCACTGTGTGGGGGCCACACTGTCCCTAAAAGCTGGGGTTTGCGCTGAAGGTGGCCGTTAGTTGGACGCTGTCCCGAACACCAAAAGGTCGTGGGTTCCATTCCCCGTCGGGGTGCTCCCAAGAGGCTACCTCCCTCTCATTCTCTTTCCCTTCCTCTCTCTCTAAAAAAATATATAAAAAAATTTAAAAAGGCATATCGCCCAGTCAGCGTGGCTCAGTGGTTGAGCATCAACCTATAACCTAGGAGGTCACGGTTGGATTCCCGATCAGGGCACAGGCCCGGGTTGCGGGCTCGGTCCCCAGTGGGGGGTGTGCAGGAGGCAGCCGATCCATGGTTCTCTCATCACTGATGTTCCTCTCTCTCTCTCTCTCCCTCTCCCTTCCGCTCTGAAATCAATACAAACATATTAAAGCCCTGGCCGGTTTGGCTGTGGATGGAGCGTCGGCCTGCGGACTCAAGGGTCCCAGGTTCGATTCCGGTCAAGGGCATGTACCTGGGTTGCGGGCACGTCCCCAGTGGGAGATGTGCAGGAGGCAGCTGATCATGTTTCTCTCTCATCGATGTTTCTAGCTCTCTATCCCTCTCCCTTCCTCTCTGTAAAAAGTCAATGAAAATATATTTTAAAAAAACCAACATATTAGAAACAAAACATCCTGGGGTGAGTCCGAGGAAAAGCTGGGGTGATGATGCTGAAAACCCACCCCGAGGCTGGCAGGCTCTGGGGACACGGTGCCCTCACGCTGCCCCCGCCCCCGGCGGTGCCCCCTGGCTCACCGGGCCGGCATCGCAGCTCGGGTGCGCGAGGTCGTCCAGGCTCTGGTTCTGCAGCTTCTCGGTGATGAGCGTGACCATGGTCGGGCCGGCCCCTCCGTCCGCACCGCCAGGCCCTGGGGCTCCAGAACATCAGGCTCGGCAGGCGGGCACCGCGGTCTGCGCTAACCCTCCCGGCTGCACTTCCGGGTCACAGGCGAGCGATCCATCGCCAGCGGCTCTTCAGAGCCTCCTGTCCGCCTGTCAGTAAAGAGAATCGGCGTCCGTGAGAGCTAGAAGGTGCTGGAGAGCCGAGTCTCAGCCAGCAGTGAGAAACCCCAACCCACCTGCCTGCAAACTGCCCATGGACGGCCCAGTGCCCGCCTCACCACTCACCACGGATGGCCCAGTGCCCGCCTCACCACTCATCACGGACGGCCCAGTGCCCGCCTCACTGCTGATGAAGGCCCAAGGGAGTTAAACACCCCCCCACTCCATCCCGTTGCACAAAAGCCCCCTCCCCCACTGAAGCTGGACGGGGTGCAGAGTCTGTGCCAGGCCCAGCGGGGGTGACGCAGGCGATGCTGGGACCCGGCAGGGAGCCGCCAGCGCGGAGGACAGGACTGGGGAGGACGGCGCCACCCACTCCGCCACACCTGCCCTGGGACCCCACCCGCCTGCTGTGATGACGGCCCCCAGCCCCCTCACCACCCGAAGGAGCAGCCGGCCACAGCTGGAGCTCTGAGCCGCCCGCGGGGAGACCGCTCAGGTCCACACCCACGGCAGCCGTACACGGCCACCTCCTGCGGACCCACAGCTGACCAGGGCCGGGGTGTCCTCAAGGTCACGCTGACACGCCTTAGAAAAGGGCCCCACACAGGCAGAGTTCACACCCAGACGGCCGCACGCTGCCCCAGGGGCTGGCCGCCAGGTGTGCGCCGGGCTTGCACGTGTGTGTGTGTGTGTGTGTGTGTGCGTGTGCGCGCGCGCGCAAAGGACACTGAGGAGAAAATACACACGTGGGACATCAACGTCAAAAGCGTCCGCACAGCGAAAAACCATCAGCAACACGAAAAGGGAGCCACTGTAGGGAGAACACGGGCAGCGACCCATCTGATCAAAGATCTATTTCCAAAATCTATAAGGACTCACACAACTCAACAGACGGAAGGCACACAGTCCAATTAAAAGTGGGCAAGGACCTAATGGACGCCTCTCCAAAGAGGACACAGACGGCCGAGAGACGTGAAAAAAGGCTCAAAGTCCCTGCGCATCCGAGATGCAGATTACAACGACAACAAAGTATCACTCACACCTGTCAGATGGCTACCACCAGCACATGGCCAGTGCTGGGAGGGTGCGGAGAAAAGGGAGCCCTCGGGCTCTGCTGGCGGAGTGCAGGCTGGTGCAGCCACTGTGGAGAACAGTGTGGAGTTTCCTCAAAAAACTAAAAACGGAGCTGCCATTTGACCCAGTGATCCCACTTCTAGGAATACATCCCAAGAAACCAGAAACGCCAATCAGAAAGGACATATGAACCCCTATGTCCATAGCAGCACAGCTTACAGTAGCGAAGATCTGGAAACAGCCCGAGTGCCCATCAGCAGACGACTGGATTAGAAACCTGGCCCGTCTGCACCAGGGAACACTGTGCAGCCGTGAAATAGGACCCCCGACCCCGCGAGGCAGCACGGAGGGACCGGGAGGCTACTGCGCTGAGGGAAATGGGCCGGTCAGAGAAGACAAGCATCACATGACCTCACTCACGTGGAATCTAATGAACAAAATAAACAAAACTGATCAACACAAAGGATCCAGAGACATAGAAACATGGAACAGACTGCGAATCTCAGAGGGAAGGCGGGAAGAGAGCAAAGGACTTGTACGCATCCATGCACAGACCACAGGGTGGGGTGGAGGTGGGCGAGACGAGTCAAGGGGGGCAAAGGGGACACATGCAATACTTTCAACAATGAGGATTTAAAAAATAATAATAATAACAAATGAAAAATAAAAAAGACTTCAACACAAGAGACAAAGCACCTGCCCTGACCAGCCAGCATCTTGTCGGTCTGGACAGCAGGGCGCTCGGTTTAAAAGGGCGCAGAGGCCGTGTGTGAAGGTCAGCGCCACAAGCCAACAAAGGAGAAGAAAGCTGCGCCTCAACCTGGAGCACCGCTGCTCCGCTGTGCCAGGCGGAGGAGGCAAGCCGCAGCACCGGCCTCCCGTGAGAGAAGGGGGCGAGGTGGGACGCCAGCCGCACAGAGGAGGCAGGTCTGACTCCGGCTGCCCGCCGCCGGCTGGGCTCTCTGAGCCTGTGCTTCCGTGACTGGAAACAGGAGAGAGCCACCCACTACACGAGGCCACAAGGAATCGACGTAAATAGCACACGTGAAAATGCCCAGGTTCCTGGCACATGTTTAAATTATGCCCATTTCTAATGGACTAGAGGCCCAGTGCACAAAATTCGTGCACTCAGCCGGCCTGAGCCCTCTCGCAGTGCGGGGGCCCTCGGGGATGTCATCCTTACCAGCCGCCTGCAGTGGAGGCGGGAGAGGCTCCTGCCACCGCCCGGCTGGCCCAGCCGTGAGCCTGGCTTCTGGCTGAGCGGTGCTCCCTGTGTGGGAGCGCACTGAGGGGGGGGGTGCGGGGGGCGGGGGGGGGCACCTCCTGCGTGGAGCGTCTGCCCCCTGGTGGTCAACTTCCATATTAGCCTTCTCTGATATAGGATGCTTAAGACAGTGGAAATCCACTCTCCTTTAAGAAGTATTTTTTTAAATAGATTTTTATTGATTTCAGAGAGGGAGGGAGAGGGAGAGGGAGATAGAAACATCAATGATGAGAAACTCACTGGTCGGCTGCCTCCTGCACACCCCCTACTGGGCAGCGAGCCCGCAACCTGAGCACGTGCCCTTGATCAGACTCAAACCTGGGACCCTTCAGTCCACAGGCCGACACTCTATCCACTGAGCTAAGAAGTATTGCTGCAGCCCGGCCAGCATGGCTTAGCGGTTGAGCATCGACCTATGAACCAGGAGGTCTCAGTTGGATGCCCGGGGTTGCGGCCTCCATCCCCAGTAGGGGGCATGCAAGAGGCAGCCGATCCATGATTCTCTCTCATCGTTGATGTTTCTCTCTCTCACTCTCCCTTCCTCTCTGAAATCAATAAATATATTTTATAAATATATTTTAAGATTGCTGCAGAAAAAGCTAAAAGGGTTTATTATAAAAATCTGTATTGTTTTTTAGGTTTTTTAAGGTTTGCAGTGCACCTGTGAAAACTGCTGAGTCCCCTGTAAAAGCACAAGTCGCCTCATGTGCCTGCCCCGAGCACACAGTACAGAGGGAAAACCTCTCTACCCAGGAAAGGCCCCCACGCGTCCCCCTACAGACGGACAGGAACTGGGGGGCTCTCTCCCTTAGGTACTTCCAGTAGCAGCAAGGACCGCGCTCCCTTCTTCGCCCCTAAATCCCAGGGAGTCAAACAATGCCAGGGTCTGCACAGGGCACAGCCTTCCCGAGCTCCCACCACTCACGCCTGCCACCCTGCTGTGCGACCCTCAAGGTGGCAGCGGGCTGCACCAGAGGGCGGACGGAGCTCAGGGCCCTGGGCCCAAAGGGGGGCCACGGGATGGGGGCGAGGGGGGAGGTCCCTGCGCACAGCACCGGGGAGCCCCGAGCAGGCGCCCTCCGCGGAGACTCGCAGAAGGATCATCGGCAAGCACCGCCGTCTGCACGGCACTCGCCGACCCCCGTTCAACCCCCGTCACCCTTCCAACACTCCTATCTCGGATTACACGCAGGAATTTCAAAGTAACCGGCCCGGCCGGCTTGGCTCCGTGGACAGAGCCTCGGCCTGCGGGCGGAGAGTCCCGGGTTCGACTCCCGCCGGGGCACAGGCCGGTTGTGGGCTCCATCCCGAGGCGGCCCATCCACCATTCGCTCTCATCATTGACGTTTCCCTCTTCCTCTTCCTTCCTCCCGGAAATCAACAAAAACATTAAAAAAAAAAAAAAAAAGAACTTCAAAATAATCGGGACAGAGCGTCTCCCACCTTCTACCATCCGCGCGCGGGGCGGCACTTCCCTCCCGGACCGGCCGGTTTCCGGGTCGCGCTCCGTCCCGGGAGCGGTGGCCGCCGACCTGCGGGAGACGCAGCACCTACGCTCGGTCCCGCGGCTGAGCCCCCGCGAGGCCGAGGCCGCCCTCTCGCCCGCTCCGCGCACGGGACCCGGGGCGGCGGCATCGCACTCGGCGCGGCGGCAGCGGCGGCGCCCGCAGGAGAGCGGCGGCACCGCGGTGGGCGGCGCGGGCTCGAGGCGGCCGGAGCTGCCGGGACGCGGAGGCGGGGAAAGTGGAAATAAAGCGCTCACGCCGCGCGCCGCGGGTCCGGGACTTACGCCCTCCGGTGCGTGCGGTCCCCGCGCACCGGCCGCGGGAGGGTCCGGCCTCCCACGTCGTCCGGGGCCACCTTGGAGGCTCCTTAACGCACCGTGTGTCCCGTCCAACTTCCTGCTTCTCCCGCTGCGAAATGACAAGCGCGTGAGCCCAGGAGCGACGACACCCGCACCGGCGACACCCAGGTCGGTTCAACAAGTGGCAGCGAGGCCCCTCACAGCCGCGGGGGGCGCGGGGTCCCGGGGCGCACGTGGGCTTCCGCGGCGCGGCGGTCCCGGGCCGGTCCGAGGAGGCTTGCGCGCGGCGGGAGTCCCAGCCCCCGGTGCCCCGCGCCCTCCGCGACCCGCCCGCCGCGCTCCGGGGTCCAGCGGCGAAAACGCTCGGCACTCACGCGGGGAGCGGCGCATCGGGCCGCGCGGCCAGGTCTGCGCGCAGCCGGCAGCCGGCCCGTCCGGCCCAAGTTCACGCGCGGCCCCGCGCAGGCGCGCGCACGCAGGGCCCCACGGGGCGCGCACGCACGGGCGGGGGGCGCGCGCCCGGCCGCCGCCTCGAGGGCCGACGCTGGGCCGGTACCTGAGCGCGGCCGAGCGGCGGCGGCCACGGCCGGCCGGGCGGAGCGACTGAGTCGCCGGCCCCGCAGGCCGCGCTCCTCCCGCAACAGCCGACGCGCCTCAGCGGCCGGGAGCACACCACGCGACCCCGCCCCCTCCGGCCGCGCTCATTGGCCGTTCGGCCAGCCACCGCCCGCCCCTCAGCGGCGCCGCGCGCACGGGGATTGGGCCGCGTCTGGGTGGGCGGGGCCTCAGACGGCAGGGCGGGCCAGCGCCGACGGAGGGGACGGAGCAGCGTCCGGGTGGGCGGGGCCTGAAACAGCAGGGGGCGGGGCTACGCCGGCGGAAGGGCGGGGCCTGCGCCGACGTGGGCGTGCTCTGGAGTCGCGAAGCCGGGCAGCGGGGCGACCCGAGGCGGCGGGAGGGCGCGCGGGCAGGGAGGGCGGGCGGCCCGCCGGCGGCCCGGCGGTTCGGGGTGCTCCCCTTGCGACCCGTGGTCCCCACTTTCCGGGGCGGACCCGCCCTGCCGGTGACCTCAGTGTGACCTTGAGCAAGTGTCTGAGAGCCTGCTAGACCATCACCAACACTAGACGAGAAACAGGAGTTAAAAGGGCGGGAAGAACCGGAACTGTCATTGTTTTTATTAATTTACTTATTTTAGGGAGCGTGGAGGGAGGGCGAGGCCGAGAGAGACACGCATGGGAGAGACTCAGGGATGGGTTGCCTCTTCCACCAAGTGTGCGCCCTCGACGGGAACTGAACCCAGGACCCTCGGTCTGCTCCCGGTCACTCTGTCCACCGCCAATCCGGCCGGGCAAACTGCCATTATTTATACCGAATAGGGTTTTCTAGACAGAAACACCGCAAGCAGATCCGGACAACGTGTGCTAAGGAACAGGGAGCAGGGAGGGCGACCGAGACGCGCACACCACGGCGGGCGATGATGCGATGATGCTTCCCACGCGGGCAGGCATCTGGGCAATGCCATTCTCAACACTGGCTCCTGTTGGTTCCTATCGCTGTGACCCCTGGGGTCGGACCAAACTGGGCATCAGCAGCCTCGGCACTTGGGTTCTGGCTGGGAAAGAATTCGGAACCAAGAGCTAAACTGTACGAGGACGTTTATTGGGGAAATGGCAGAGGGAGAAAAGGGAATTCCTAGAAAAAACGGCTTAGGGAACGGGCTATGGCGGCAAAGGAAGGGCGCTTGGAGCTCGGGAGCTCGGAAGGTGACGGTACAGCCGGGGCGGGGAGGAAAGTCACCCTTGGGGGGAAGGCCCCCTGCTGTGGTCCTGTGCTAGACACCCGGGCAGCCCCTGGTGACCTCTGTACCTGGCCGTCGCCCTGGCTCTGCTCATGTCTGCCCTGCACTGAGCGGATGTTGCTGAAGGGGTAGCTGAGTACATGGGAGACCTGTCGACCTAAGAAACAGTCCGACCCGGAAAGGGTTTCTGTGAGTCTGTTTGAGCCAAACTATGGACAACTGCCGGAGCAGGAGGCAGGATCTCCCTGTACGGAGACCGCGCTCCAGCGAATGGCGGCTCTGCACCTTATTTTAAACAGTAGGTCCTGGGGTGACGTGGAAGATCCATTCCTACGGCGACGTAACGCAATTTTCGCGTACGGAACCCACCTACATAAGCACCTACGTCACTCACGTGGAGCACAGGCACAGCAGTAGTGAAGGAAAACATTAAAAAAACCTAAAAGAGAATAATTCCCGGCCTTTACCTGTGGTAAATAAATAATAAAAAACATAAAGCACATATGGACAGACGTCAAAATGACGGAACTTTTTTTATAAATAAAGGGGAGATGGCGACGTAACCACGAAAGGACGTACATCGAGTCCGACATAACCGGAGGACTGCCTGTGCATCACATCAGAAGAGAAGGCACCGCCCCGGAGGGTGTGGCTCGGCCGGTGGTTGGGGTGGGTGGTTGGAGTGTCCCCCTTCCGGGACAGGTGAGGGAGGTGGGAGAAAGCCAAGGGGGAACTCGGACTGGATGGAAAGTAAAATGATAGACACCTTTCACCTCGGTGGGTAGGTGGGTGCAGGGTAGTCCACAGTCAACAATTAACATGATAATAACAAGGAGAGGATTCGTGGTCTCGGCCCTGGAGCACTGGCTGTGCCGAGGGGCCTGGCACAGGGGGTCCCCCCGACATTCCAAAGGAATGTTCCCTTAGAGGCAAAAGGCAATAGACAGGCTGTTACGGTCACGATTGACTTCCGTCAGGGAAGATTCTGGCCTCGAACAGGACTACCTGCCATAACCCGCTCAACAGTGTTAACTTCACACCATCCTCTGGGGTTACTGTGGGTCTCTGACTTTGCAGGGTCACCACAGGGCCCCCCGCCCGCCCCCCCCAGCTTGTCAGGTTAGCACGAGGCCCCTTTTCGCCCACAACGGCCTCCTCTGTGGACAGGAAGGCGGTTCTCACCCAACCGCACAAACCTCTCCGCTCGTGTTCTAACGGGGTTCGTGCTCTCCTGTTGAGTCCCGAGTTCTGAATGGGTTCCGGGTGCCAGCCCTCGTCCCGCACGCGCCCTGCACGGACCTCCTCCTCTCCGGCAGCCTGTCTTCACCCTCTCCAGGGTCCTCACGGAGCAGAAGGCTTCCCGTCTCACAAGGTCCTGTCTCAGTTTCTCCTTCTATGGATTGTGCTTTGGTGTCCAGCCTACGACCTCTGCCTCGCCAAATCCCATCGATCTTCCACAGGCGCCATAGCCTTACACTTTACATATAAGCCTGGTCGCTGCAGGCCCCCTTAGGGCCTCTGTCCCATAGCTCCTCGCCGTGGAGCCTGCTGAACCCACCAGTGGGCATGCAACTCTATGTATCTTTTTTTTTTTTTTTTTTTTAATATACTAGAGGCCCAGTGTGTGGGATCCCTCGGCCTGCCTGTGCCCTCTTGCAATCCGGGACCCCTCGGGGGATGTCAGAGAGCTGGTTTCAGCCCGATCCCCGCAGGCCAGGCCGAGGGACCCCACCAGTGCACAAATCCGTGCACCAAGCCTCTAGTATGCATAGAAGATCTTTCGTTAATCTCTTTCCGCCCTCCCCCCTCCCCTCTTCCCTCTGAGATTCATCAGTCTGTTCCATGTTTCCATGCCTGCATTGAGTCTGTGCTGGGAGCCGGTCCATCCTTGCTGTTTCAAGGGACCTGGCATATATGGCATACTGTTCTTAATGTTTGCTCACCTTCTTGGCACTATGTGTTTTAACCAAGGTCACCTCTCCAAGAAAGATTGTTTCCCCAGGTAGAGATTTTCCCCTGAAGTTAGGGAGGGAATAAAACCCCTTCACTAAGTGCCAGGCGGGTAATTAATCACTTTAACTACGAACAATCATGCTTAAGCTACATAATCTTTACTCCCTGGAATGGAGATAAGAAACGCCCTAACCTTTGGAATAGAGATTGATAGGATTGGAATCAACTGGTATAAATACAGATGTAACAAGACAAGAGGACACAGAACCTAGACAGAACCTACACAGAACCTAGACACAGAACCTACACAGAACTTAGAGACAGAAGAACTTCGCTGGAGAGAACATGGCAAAAGATCCTGGACAGAAACTGGCCACAGAACCTAGAGACAGAACCTAGTGAGAGAACCTGGCTGAAGAACCTAGAGACAGAACCTGGCTACAGAACCTGGCTAGAACATGGCAAGAGAACCTGACTAGAACCTGGTGACTGAACCTGGATGGAGAACCTGGACAGAACCTGGCTGGAGAACCTGCTGAACCTGGCTGGAGAACCTAGCAAGAGAACATGGACACAGAACCTGGCTGGAGATCCTAACCAGAACTTGGCTGGAGATCCTGGCTAGAGATCCTGGCTAGGCTGCTGATCAACTGAACGCTGTTTCCGTGTCATTCCTTCTTCGCCGACTCCGTCCACACCTTTGGGGACCCCTGGACCTGCTGGGGTTGGACCCCAGCATGTCTGCCCCCTGGTGGTCAGTGCGGGTCATAGCTTAGGCTTTTATAGAGAGAGATTTTTGTTGATTTTAGAGAGGAAGGGAGAGAAAGAGAGATAGAAACATCAACAATGAGAATCACTGATCGGCTGCCTCCAGCATGCCCCCTACTGGGGATGAAGCCTGCAACCTGGGCATGTGCCCTGACCTGGAATAGAACCCTGACCTCTTGGTTCATAGGTCAACGCTCAACCTCTGAGCCATGCTGGCCGGCTCTATGCATCTTTGCAGTGTGAGTTTTACAAAGAGGCTTACATCCCATTAAAGCCTGCACATGTGCCCAAACCGGTTTGGCTCAGTGGATAGAGCATCGGCCTGCGGACTGAAGGGTCCCAGGTTCGATCCCCGTCAAGGGCGTGTACCTTGGTTGCGGGCACATCCCCAGTAGGGGGTGTGCAGGAGGCAGCTGATCAATGTTTCTCTCTCATCGATGTTTCTCTCTACCCCTCACCGTTCCTCTCTGTAGAAATTTAATAAAATATATTAAAATTAAATAAAATAGAGCCTGCACATGAGAAAGCAAACAAAACAGCAATGACAGCAAAGGAAAAAATACCCCTCGAGATTCTTAAACATAAAATCCATACGCACCCTCATGATCCAAAGATCCACTCCCACCTCCACCCCCACCCCCACCCCCACCTAAAGCCAAGACAGCCCACACGTTCACTCGCAGGCACTGGCAGCTGGCCAAGCACGGTAACGTGACTTTACCCAGCAGGCCTTTCAGAGTTGCCCTCGTGGAAGAAAAACACCCAGTTAGCTGCATCCTCAGAAGAGCCACCGGCTCAGGTCCAGAAAGCCAAGTGCAGTGGCTGCTGACTCACCTGGGAGGCTGGACACCGTCCACCACAGGGGCAGGGAGGGACAGGGAGTCGGCGACCAGGGGGCGGAGGGGCTGAGGGAGAGCAGCTGGAGGACAGAACCCAACTGGGAGCAGGAAACAATGGCTTCAGAGCGTGAGAAGGGGAAGTGGGGGGTGTGGGATGACAACCCTGATAAGCTGACCACGTCCATCTAGACGCGGGAAGATAGGAAAATGAGTCACCAAGGGGCTGAGATAGCGATCAGCCTGGGATTGTGGAGAATTAATCACGCCGGACAAACTTAATTCAGTTCTGACACTTCTCGGTTCGATGTACAAGAGTCAAGAAGAAAGACAACTCGATCCCGGCTGCCGGTATCTGTGCCTCACACGGAAAGTCCTAGATTACGTTAACAGCATGAAAGGCAAGCACAAAAGCCTGGAGATTGATTTCCTTGGGGCTTCAGAGCATTCCAAGAATTTAAATGCGCAGCAAAAGCCAGTAGCCAGAGCAGATTCTTCCAGAACCCCAGTCAGACATCATGTCCCTGCTCAAGACCGCCCCAGCTGCCCACTCACTCGAAGGGAAGCCTGAGTCAACACGTGTACACACACACACACACACACACACACACACACACACACACACACACACACACGGCAGCCCGGGCGCTGACCTCTCACCCACCTGCTCCTGCCAGCCCGGCCTCTGCCCTAGTTTGAGGCCCACATCCACCCCCGCCCCCGACGATCAGTCCCTCCTCCCCAGGCCTCCCGGTCTCCCTCCGACAGCCTCGGCCCCAAGTCCAGATCCTCAGGCTGAGATGGGCTGCCCTGGCCCCACCCCGCACACACCCAGCACCCGGGGGACCTGGTGCAGACACTCCTGCTGGAGCTGGTGGGCAGGGAGGGGCCACAGCAGTACCTGTCGGAGTCCCGGGGTCAGGCCGGGACCCGGTGCCCGGCCCTGCCCTCAGGAGCCTTTTCCTCTCAGCCTGCGGGACCCCATCCCTCATTTCATCCTGCCGGGCCTTTGGTCCACGCCGGTCGGGTTTTTGCCAATGGAATTCTTCCAAAAGCTTGAGTCTGTGAATCTTACTGGGGATCCTTCGACAAAAGCCACACAGACTGATCTCAAAACAAGCCCTCTCTGCCCCCCGCTCCTGCTGGGGCCAGGTCTCCGTCCCAGGCTCCTGCTGGGGCCCAGGTCTCCGTCCCAGGCTCCTGCTGGGCCCAGGTCTCCGTCCCAGGCTCCTGCTGGGGCCCAGGTCTCCGTCCCAGGCTCCTGCCAAGGGAGGGGGGAGCGGGGCCAGGTCTCGGGCTGCCTGGAAGCTTCGTCCAGCCAGAACCTCGACCACAGACCACGTCTCCCTGGTCAAGCTCCCAGCTCGGCCCCACGGCTCCTTCTGGAGCATCAGCCTCATCTGCTACCTGGAAAGGCCGAGACGAGACCATCCGGGCCACGCCCACCAGCCTCTCCCCTCACCTATGGGTGAGGGGCCGGCAGCCAGCGGCGCCTGCAGAGCAGACTGGGTCACCTGGGCCCCCAGCCCTGTCACTGCCCATTCGCCAGCACCACGCTGGCGGACACCTGCTGGCTCTCTGCCCCGCCCCCCAGGGCTCACTCCTGATGAGCTGCTGGCAGCCTGCACCGTCCCCCACCGCGGTCCCTGCTGAAAGGCGGCCATCAGGCAGCTCCCGACCACCCTGAGACATGGCAACGGCCCAACACCCAGTCACCCTCGCCCCACCCTCCACTCCCTCACCCTTTAACCTGACACGTTTACTATCTCTGTGCCCGTCAAGGAGAGCAGACGTGGGGGCACCGTTTCCCGCACGTCCCCCACGCCTCCTGCTGGTGCCTGGCAGTCCAGGCTCGGCCAGTGTGGAATGGGCGGCACTGCCCTCCTAGATGCTGGGCAGAGCCCACCCGGGAGTGAGTGCAGCTTCCCGCCCCGGGTCCTTGGGCGTGTGGCGTGGCTGGCGGCAGGTTCTAGGGCAGAGCAGCCAGGTCCACGTGTGGCTGCGGAGGGCGGCGTCGGCGGGCAGCCCCCCAGGACTCGCTCTGCTCTGGGACGACTACGCAGCTGTCTTGGGGGGCAGGGCCGCCATGGGGAACGCTGGCCCACATGGATGCGTCTGCTCTGGCTCCAGCTCTAAACCCATCACAGATGTAGTCCTCCTGGGGGCGGGGGGGGCGGGGGGGGCGGGGGGTATGTAACAGCCTGGGCCACAACCCTGTCCCCCCCCCCCCCCGCCCCGCCCCGTGCTGTCCCGCCAGGCCATGCACTGAGGACAGAGCACAGAGATCCTCCAAACCCAGGAGCCGCCTCAGCAGTTAGCCCATCTGGCAACGCAATCAATCAGTTAAAGGCTCTTTTATTTTTGCAATCTCATCCCATACAAAAGCAATAAAACTTAACAACAGTCTTAACAAGAAGTTTACAATTAAATGTTTGAATAGAAAGTCTGTATACATCATCATTTACAGCAATTTTACATGGTGAATGAACTGTGTGAAATGCTCTTTCCAAATCCCTCTGCTGCCCTAACTCCTGGAGTATTATTGTAAATTATTATTTACAAAGACCCAACTTGGACCACGGGACTTAGTAACCGACGACTTTAGTATCTGACTGGTCAGTGCTCTGTGTGCAGGAAAAGCCACCCTGACATACTGACAAAAGGCCAAAAATTAAGTTTCCATAAAGACGTTAAAGGGCCCGAAGGTGAGAACACTCAGATACCAGTCCAGGAAGCTGACAGGAGACCGGTCCCTGAACACGGTGAAAGCCACACCACCACCTACCAGCGGCAGCTTGGCATCTGAAATTCGGTGGAAACCGGTTCCAGTGTGCTTGTCGGGTGAACTGGGGGATGGTGGGGACCAAGCAATTAAGTCTATCATAAGATTGCTTCAAGTTCAATTGTCATTGGGCTTAATTGCATTTACGATTTAAAACACGCAAAATACACTCACTATACATAAAATTGTTTAAAAAATGAGGCAAGAATAACAATTCACCAGGTGATAACTATTAACAGGAGCCCCCGTGGCAAACGGGCGACGCAGGCTCGGCTGGCCACCCCGGCCGGGCAGAGGCCCTGGCTCTGCGGTCCGCGGGCAGGTTAGGTCATGGCCGAGAAGTCTTTCGAGGGCTCAGTTAAACACGCTTCCAAGTCAAACTCGTCCTCCACGTGGCAGTCCAGGTGTGGCACCTTGGTGGGAGTGCCCAAGTACATGTCCTGGGAGATAGAAGCATGTGTCACGCCAGCTCCTCCCACCGGACTGGCGGGCACCAGAAGCCACCGGCCCTCACCACCTCGCACAGCGGTCACACCAGACACTCCGCAAACTCAGAGCTCAGGGAGAGCTGCCGGCGCTCCAGCCCCTGCCCCAGCCCCGCTCGCCCCGAAGGCAGGGCACTTCCCACCCCGGTGCACTCGCACTCGGCAGGCGCTGTGTAGGTCAGGAGTGGGCGCGCTCCTCACAGCGCAGAGGGAACGGAAGAGGCTCGACAGCACTGAGCACTGGCTCCCCGCACAGGAGTGAGTGCTGCGTTTGATATAGTTCTGGTTGCATAATGAGGTTTTGCCTTTTTGTTTTTCATTGTAAAACGTTAACTGGCCCTGGCCGGTGCGGACCAGTGGCTGGAGCGTCTGCCTGCAGACCGCAGGTCGCGGCCTGGTGAAGGGCATGTACCTTGGCGGCAGGTCCCCCGGCCCCGCAGCGGCATGTGCGGGAGGCAACCAACTGATGTCTCCCTCCCACTCACTCTAGAAGCCAATGGAAAAAATACCCTCGGATGAGGATAAAAGAAAAAGTTTAATTGGCCCGGCCAGCATGGCTCAGTGGTTGGGCGATGACCTATGAACCAGGAGGTCACGGTTCAATTTCCAGTGAGGGCACAGGCCCGGGATGCGGGCTTGATCCCTACCTGGTGGGGGCACGCAGGAGGCAGCCGATCAATGATGCTCTCGCATCATCAATGTTTCTTATCTCTCCCTCTCCCTTCCTCTCTGAAAATATATTTTTAAAAACTTCCCTTTAAAAAAAAAGTATAATTGAAAGGTTGTGTGTTCATATGAATTAAAATTAAGAGTTTACAATTTAGGGGGTTTAAACCATTTGAAGCCTAATGTTTATTCCAACGAAACCCAAAATTTTAAATGCATGTTTTTTAAAAAAGTCAATGTCACAGGTGGACAGGCAGGTGAAGTTTCAACGCGGCCTGTACACGTGTCCCGCACACATGTCCCCTTGATGAAATTCTGAATCAGAAAAGAAAGACCTGCAGTGAGAGGGGCACTGGGGCAGCCGAGAGGCCTGCACAGGGCCTGGATCAGGCGGCAGGGCCGCGGTCACGTGTCCTGAGCAGTCCCTGCTGTAGATGCCGTGCCCAGCGGCAAAGCCCCGCCCTGCAGCCACAGGCAGGCGGTCCCACTGCTCATGGCACTAAGTCCACCGTCTCAGAGCCACCCCTCCCTGGTGCCCCCCGATCTCCGCCAGGACCCCTGCTCTCGTCTCCCCGGGCCGACTCCCGCGCACACCTGCCTCTTCCCTCCCTGGCCCCCAGGCCTGCACATCGCTCCGTTCTGAGACTGTCAGCGGCAAGTTCCCAGCTCGTCCAGACCCTGAACTGGGACGAGGCTGCTCTGCGGCTCCCTAGGAAGGCCGCCGCCTGCGAGCCCTCTGCCCTCTGGGTCGCCCTGCCTGACCGGCCGTGTTTCTCTCCCTGGACAATCCCCACGTCTAAGCTTCGAAACCACCTCTAACAGCGGGATTCCTCACGGTGGGAACCTGGGCCCTGGCGCCACTTCTAGCCTCAGAGCGTGTGGTGCCCGCGGCCATGGAGACGGGAGGGCAGGGACCCGCTCGCAGGGGTGACAGGGAAGGCGGCAGGAAGGGCAACCCTAGTGCACAGGCCTTGGAACTGGCCGGCCCGAGGACAGGGTGACCTCAGGGGAAGCACGCCCGTTCCACACCACACATCTGTGTGTCCTGGTGTCCCCCTCTTCTCACACTCACTCGGCCGGGCGTTCCGGAGGTGACAGAGGGGCCTGTCGCTGGGCAGCTGGCCGGGTGTGCTGGGCCCAGGCAGGACGCCTGCACGAGCCCTGGCCGGGCAGCTCAGTTGGCTGGAGCGTCGCCCTGATACACTAAGGTTGCAGGTTTGATCCCCAGTCAAGACACATTCAAGAATCAACCAACAAAACCAGAAGAGAAACAAAAAAATTGCTGTTCCTCTTTCTCTCCCTTCCTCTCTCTCTAAAATCAATTAAAAAAAAAAACTCAGCAAGAACATGCACCCAACCGGTAACCACAGAATCGGATACTGCAAGTTTCTTTTCATCTTGGAATTTTCCTTTTTCAAAACATGGGATTTTTTTTAAAATATATTTTATTGATTTTTTACAGAAAGGAAGGGAGAGAGATAGAGAGTTAGAAACATCAATGAGAGAAACATCAATCAGCTGCCTCCTGCACACTCCCTACTGGGGATGTGCCCGCAACCCAGGTACATGCCCTCGACCAGAATCAAACCCGGGACCTTTCAGTCCGCAGGCCGACTTGGGATTTTTTAAAACTAGCAAACGTGGGGGAATCCCCAGGCACGGGCCCTGCCGCAGTGACAGTCAGCCGTCCACACCCACACTCACAGCCACGTGAGCGCGGGCAGCGGCTGTGCCGAAGCCAGACCGGAGGGAACAGGCCTTTACTTTCCAACGCAAACGGGGTTAGTCAGACTGAACCAAAAACCTAAATTGCGGCCATTACCTCGGAACGCCGCCAGATCGTCTGCCGGTTATCAGAGAGAGGGGAGGGTGAGGCGCCCCTCTCCAGACATCAGAACCGAACCTCAGTTTACAAAGGGGCACCTATGGTCAACGAGTAGCCCGAGCCACCCGCCGAGACACACGAGGAAAGCTACTTACGAAGCTGTTATCCTGGGAGCTGGCCTGGGACTCGGAGCTGCTTTCTGTGGATTCCGTCTCCATTTCCCCGAGGTCCACGGGATGTCTGTGGAACCAAACAGGCATCAGCCACCGCTTAGCAAAGCCAGGAGGCCCGGGACGCAGGAACGTCCTCCAGTCTGTTCGCTGAAACCAAAGGCCATCGCCGCCCCGCTGCCCTGAGCACTGCTGCCAGGGACCCACGTGCCGCTGAGCCAGTCCGAGGTGCGGCTGCGGCAGCTCGTGCAGCCCCGGCGGAGCTGGGCACACCCGAGCACCCGTGCAAGCCCGAAGGAGCCCAATCGGGGGCGGGGGCGGCGAACACCTGGCAGACCCGACGCCACCTCGCGCCAGCTTTGTACTGGCAGAGAACGGGACCAGTGTCGCCAGGAAAGACCCGTGTGACGTCTGTGAGGCCAAACGTAAAGCTCGCCGGGAACCACCTCCCACGCGGCAGCTCCCAGCGAGTCCCCAGCACCTGCGGCCATCGAGGGCCGGCCGGAGGGGGCAGCGCAGGCCTCCACTCCCTCCCTCCGCGCAGCCGGGCCGCGGCTGGGCCTGAGCCCCTCCTGACGAAGCACAAGCTTAAAACCAACCGGGAAAAGGGAAAACCTTTCCGAGTTTAAAAAAAAAAAAAAGACCTGCTTTCATAGTTTGGAATAAATTACCCAAATAATTTTTAGAATGTTTATCCTAAAAACAAACGAAAACCCCCCCACATTTTCGGGTTTTCTAAACTCTGTTTTTCTAGCTAAAAAATGTAAATTCAACCCAGGAAGCAGACTCCACCCCCAGAGCCCCCCCCCACCCCTGCTTTAAGCTGCGCGGACAGGAGCGGATGGGAGCGGACGTGAAGGGGACAGCTGGCTGCTGCGACGACCTCCTGCCTCACAGGTGACAGCTGTCCCAGTCGGGGCGCAAGCGGGCGGCAATGGGGGACGAGGGGGCAATGCACCTACATTTCCTGAAAATCACACCCTTCTTCGGTTGGAGGGTCCCAGAAATGCAGGGCCACCTTCCAGAGTTTGATCTGCTGGTCCCAGGAGCGCCGGCTGTACTTCTTGAACTTGTTGGGGGTCTTGGGGTGAATACCGGGCTGGCGAAGGTGCCTGCAGGGAGGGACAGGATCCTGGCACTCAGCACTCACCCTGGCACAGCCCTTCGGTTACCCCGACTCTAAGGTTAGGGCTGCTGTGAATTACAGACCCACTGATCTGCCACAGGAGCACAAGGGTGGCTGCACACCACCACCTCTACCTCTGCCGTGCCTCCCCAACCCACGCCCCGATGTGCGCCCGAATCCTGGTCCTGCGGGGCACCCTGTCCAGAGCATGTCCACGGGAGCAGGGCGTGGGCTGCCCGTCCCCACGGCACTGCTCTGCGTTCAGGAAGACCTTTAGTGTGAGCTTCCCGTCCCCACCGTCCTTAACGACTGCGTCCTGAGACTGCTGTGGGTCTGGGGAACTGAGATGTTTACCACATTCTGATGGCGAACACGTGGTTTTAAACCTCTGTGGGCACCAGCCCCTGCTTTGTTTACATGAGCCAGATTTGCTACCTGCGCACCTCCGTGGCCTGCAGTGCCCGCGTGGCCGGCCCGCGCCCACGGCCTACCTCGGGACCTCCCTGATGTAGCGGTCGTAGGCCATGGTGTTCTTCCCGTAGTTGATCTGCTTCTGCCTCCGCATCAGGACGCTCTCGTCCGTCTCCAGGTCGGCGGGCGCTGGGCACGGCGCCTCTGAGCCACTGCTGGAGAGGAGGACGCTGGCGCGGAACGAGCCTCCCACCCCCTCACCGCGCAGGCAGCGCAGGCCACGGGGCGGGGGCCTCTGGCCTCGGGCTCCCAACCCCCATGCGCCCCAGGGCCTCTGTCCCCACGGGAGTGAGCACACCAGACACCGCATCCCCATCCCGACTCGGCTGCTCGGGGAACGCCCAACACGGCAGCCCCGCCTGCTCGCTCTCTTCTTCGTAGCCAATGGCAGGTCAGCTCAGGGAAGAAACACGAACGGTGATTACCTTCCCAGTGGTGACTTCCTTTCTCTTCCGAAATCATTGATGAGGAGTTTTCTTTTGTATCTGGGAGCAGAATAAACGCTGCTGTTTTAAAAAGGCAAAGATGAACCTAACACCTAAAGCTTTCAGAGCGACACAGGACTCCGCCCCCGAGAGGCGCGGTCAGTGGTGGAGCCGGTTAGAGCAGGTGTCTCTCATCACTCCCCCCCCCTTGCTCTCCCCCCCCCCCCACTCTTTCTATAAGATAAAGGTTATGATAAATCATGTCAGATCACACAAGTCAGGGCTGGCGAATGTGTGGCCCACAGGCTGCATAAGATCCATGAGCCACCTGGTCTGGCCCTGCCCAGGCAATAGGGGCGAGTTAGTGAACGCAGAGAGGCTGGCTTCAAGCTGATGATGCCATGTGGCCAGAGGGATGTCATTAATGTCCACACAGCCCTGGGCAGGAAAAGGCTCCACCGGAGAGAAAGTGCTTGCAGCCGCCAGAGACACCTGCGGCCTCAAGGCCTCAGCCCAGAACTCGAGCCGGAGGCCAAACAGACGCTCCGTTTCAGACTAAGTCGCGAGATCCAAGCACCACAGAGACCGACACCCCCAAACCCTGTGGCCTGAAGAAAGAGGTTGGAATAAAAAGTTTTCTCTCTGCCACCACCTTCCCTGCTGGGGGACCTGCGTGCCCGCTCCTTCCCTGCCTTCTCGGACTTGGAAAGAGGCCGAACAGCCCCTCCTGCTCCCCGGCTCCCGAGGCAGCGCCCTCCATCGCAGCGCCCACCCACCGACTCCCAGCTTGCAGACCATCCCGGGGAGGGAGGGGGGCCCAGTGCCGCCTGGCACTGAAACCAACCACCCCCTCGAGCTACAGGTCCTGCAAGTGCCTAAGGGATGTCCCCAGTCCCTGCCCCTTCCACCAGGTAAGCTCTCGCCCCTCTGCAGCCCGGGCACCCGTGTATCCACAGCTGCACTGAGCACACAGCACCCCGGGAATGAGACGCCCCTCCCACTTCCCAGGCTCCGTTCCCTCAGGGCCCCGGAAAGACCGGCTGGAGGGATGACAAACCCTTGTCCAATTCTCAGGCTGCTGGTGTGAGCCATGCCATCCTCCACGGAGCACAGCGAGCGGACCTCTCACAGTGCCCACCCCCCAGAGTGAGATGGGCTGCGTCACCAGCGGGGCCAGCCTGGGCACTGCCACAGCAGCACTGTCACGGCCATCACAGGGCGGCCCCTGACAGAGCAGGACAGCTCTCAGCGACAGGCCTGTGAGGCCACCGAGGAACAAAGAGGGGACCCTGCCGGCACGGGCCACAGACTGTCCCCGGCGAGGGCAGCGGGAGGGCGCACTGTGAGCTGGGAGCAGAGCAAGAGGACACACCGACCACACCAAGACCCACACGCAGAAAGCAAGTCACTCAGAACACTGGGCCCACCTGTCAACACCCCACACGCGTTCACGCCCCCCTGAATGGACGACCCCCCCCCCACCCGTGCCAATGCCTTTCCTGTGAGCAGCTGCAACCCACCAGCCCTGCCCCTGCTGGCACCCAGAGTCACAGCCCTCCTTCAACCACCCAGGAGCCGGTTTAACTTGGGGCGTTCAGTGGGTCAGACGGCAGAGAGGAGAGGCCCCCAGACACAGGTGAGCGTGTCAGCGAGGGAGAAGCAGGGGTTCCGGCGACACCACCTGAACCATCGTGTCCCGGAAGAGGACACGGCTTGGAGTTTGAGAGAACCTGGATATACAACCATTTGGGGTGCAACTGCAAGGGGTTCAGGCTCCAAGTCAGGGGTCCTCTCTGAGCTCTGGCCATTCACGGCTGTTGCCTGACAGGTGTCAGTCAAGAGCACCCCTCCTGCCTGGGGCTGGGCGGGACAGGCCGGGCACATCACGGTGGCCCTCTGCAGTCCAGCTGAGGTCGGGGGACAGCCACTAAGACAGGGGTCCTCACCCCTCAGTGAGCAGAGTCCCCCGAGGCCCCACCTGGAGTCCCTGCCGACAGCTGGGGGGGGGGGGGGGGCTGAGAATCTGCATTTGTACCCGGCTCCCAGCAGCTGCTCACCAGCTGGTCAGAGACCAGCCTTTTAAGTACCGCGGCTCTAACTGAACCCCGGCTGGCCCTCCACAGTGGCCCGAGCACGTACCTTGCGATTTCTTTGTTCACCCTGGTCCTCATCTCATCCTCCTCCACGGCGCTGGCCCAGTCCGCACACCGAGGCCGGGGCCTCGGGGCCTCGGGGGTGGTGAAGCTGCAGGAGATGGACACGCGTTGGAACCCGACACTTTCGGTTTCTTTCCATCCAATCGGCACAGGAAGTGGCCGGGTACGTGGAGACCCAAGGGAAGGGCTCTGGGACTCTGCCTGACGTTCCCTAGCTCCCTGGGCCTGGGCCACTGGCTCAGTAACGTTCCTGCGCACCCACCACGTGCCAGGCTGGCTAAACCCGGAGGACAGAGGCTGGGGGAGGGGGGGGGAGGCAGACCAGGTCAGCGAGGGCCCATCAGCAGAGAAGGGGGCCTAATACACCCACTCTCTTATTGCAAACCGAGCTAATTTTTTTCGAACAACACACTGAAGGCCGAGTGGAGTGGCCAGCCCCATGAAGCTCCTCAGCAGCGGCGGCTGCTCACTTCTCCGCGCCCAAGGCTCAGCTAAGTCACACCCTCGCTGAAGGCGGGGAGGGGGTGCGGACAGCACCGGGGCCCTTGCTGCTCCGGGGCGTCGAGGGCAGAGGCTCCCCAGAGCCGGGGAGGAGCTCAGCTCAGCGAGACTCGGGAAGCTTCTGTCGGGTCGGCGATACGGAGCCACCAGGCTCGCTGCCAGCAGCTCTGGCGGTGGGAGGCGCTGGTCCCCACAGATTAGATGCGGCCCCTGCTCTGGTGCCAAAACCAGGCTCAGCAAAGGCGCCCCCCCCTCCGCTCAGACGCCAGCCAGTCCCACGCTCCGAAGACGCAGTGACGCGGTCGCCCCTCACCCCATCAGACCGGGTTCCAGAGCGAACTCCAGAGTCTGAGGCTGGCGGGGCGCGAACGCAAACCCACGGCCCAAAAGCGAAGCGAGTGCGCGCCCAGCCACCGACAGAACCAAACGCAGGCGCGGCCGGGGCTGGACGGAGCCCGCAGCCCAGCAGCGGGCAGGTCCGGGCTGCGGCCCCGCAGGCTCCTGCGGCTCGTGGAGCGGGGGAGGGGGGGGCAGAGACTTCCTCTCGGGCCTGAGCCCTTCCTAGCAGGTTCGGCCCAGCCTCCTCCCGCCCTGGGACGGGCACCGGTGGGGAAAGGGCCCGAAGGACAGAGCCTGTGCCCCTCAGACACCCCCCCACCGGCGGCTCCGGCTCCGGCGGCGCAGCGGCCCGCCCAGGTGCCCCGGGACTGGGAGGCGGTAAGGCGCCGTGCGGCTGAGCTAGGGGGCGCCCCGGGGGCGCAGAGCCCGTCTCCCGGCTGAGCGGGCCCCTGGGGCGGGGAGCGGGGTCTCCGTGGTGCGGCTCGGTCCGTCTCTGCCTCCAGCCCCGGCGGCGGAGCCGCTCTGCACTCGCTCCCCGCGCCCCGCGCCGGCGGCGGTCCCGGCCTCCTGGTCGTCCACACGGGCTACTGCCGGCCTTGCGCCCCGACCCCATCGTCTCCCCACAGCTCGCTGCCCGCCGGGAGCTTCTGGGCCCCGACGCCTGCCCGGGCCGGGCGCTCCCATCCTCTCCATGTCGGCAGAGAACCGGACCCGGTGGGACCGACGCCTCTGGCCCGCTCAAGAGCGGGCAGTGGGAGCCCAGCCCCCGAACCCCTCCGCTCCGTCTCCCAGCACCGCCTCCCCCGCGCCCAGCGCAGCCCCCACCCCGGACCACAGCGACGGCCCCAGCCCCCTGCCGCCGCCTTCCCACGGGGCCCCGGGCAGCCAGGCCTCGCCTCCGGGCCCTGGTCCCCCCGAGAGGACGGCGGACCCTGCAGGAGCCCGGGCGGGCGGGGTCCCCCATGGGGACGGAGCCAGCTGCACGGATCCGAGGAGCCCGTGGGGGCCCGCGCTGGCCGGGAACACCCCGGGCCCTGCCGAGACCCCCGGCGGCCCGAGAACCCGCGGGCGCCCGCCCCGTCCCCCGCCCCGCGCGCAGGGCCCACCTGTCGGGTCGGCGGGGCTCCGCCGGCTTCGCGGGGCCCTCGGCGTCCTCCGCCGCCCGGTGCCGGCCGTCGGCTCTGCGCTTGCGCCCCAGGCTCCATCTCGCGGGGGGCGGCGGGCTGCGGGCGAGAGGCCGCGTCAGGCGGGCGGGCCGGGCCGCGACTCCCGCGCCCGCACCCCCGCCTCGCACCCCCGCCCGGCCTCACCTGGCGTCGCGGTCACGGCGGCTCCGGTACGTGGGGGGGGTTCGCGGGCTGCAGGCCATGGCGAAGCGGCGACTAGCGCGTCGTGTCCCGCGGCGCAGACCGATGGCGCGCCCCGCCCCCAACCGCCTTTATTCGCCCGCGCGCCCCGCCCCGCCCCGTCCCGCCGGCGGGCGAAACCATCGGGCCGCGGGGGGAGCCCGCCCGGACGCGCGCCGCGCAGGCGGCCCAGGACCGCGGGAGCCGCCGGACCGCCGCCCGGACGCCGCAGGGCGGGAGCGCGCCCGGCACCGTTCCCCCCGCGCGCAGGTGCCCGGGCCCTCGACGCTGATTGGACGCGCCCGGCGGGGGAGGGACGGGGCGGGAGATTCGGGCGCGGTGCGCGCAGGGAACCGGGGCTCGGCCCTCCCATTGGTCCCTGCCTGGGCGGGGCCGTCCCCGATTGGCCGCGCGGCCGCGTTCTCCGCGCTGGCGGGAACGGAACCCGGAAGCGGCGGCCGCGGCGCACCGCCCGTTCTCCCCGTCGTCGGCCGGGTTTGCGGAAGCCGCGGAGCCAGGACCGCCGCCCGCTTCCCGGTTCCACGGCCGCCGGGCTCGCTCCTCCCGCGCCAGCCCCGCCCACCCGCCAGCAGGGCCCGGGCGGGCGAGAAGCAGCCGTTCAGGACGCGGGAGCCGGGCCCGCCCCTCGTGTTTAGCTTTTCCACTGACTGATTTTAAGGAGGGAGAGGGCGAGAGGACCCCGATGTGTGCCCCTGGCCGATGCGCCCTCCGGTGGCTGGTGCCCCGGCTGGGGATCCGCCCGGCAGCCTGGGTATCGGGCGCGGCTCTAACCACCCGGCAGCCCGGCCCGGCTCCGGTGCTTTCCAGGGGCTCGTTCGGACCATTTCGCTAAAAGCCTCCTGGGTGCAGCAGCAACATGGCGCTTGGCCCCCGGGAGCCGGGGCCGCAGCCCCACAGGACACGGGCGGCGGAAGCACGGGATGGAGGGAGGCCCTGCCTGCCGACCTCGGCCCCCAGGGCGCCGGCCGCAGCCCGCTCGACCACAACGCGCCCGGGACCCCGGGACCCCCGGGACCGGGCCTCTGAAACCCCCACCCAGCTGGGGAGTCAGGGGGGGTTCTTACGGCACCTGCTGCTATTTTTAAGATGGCTTCTCCACCTGCTCCCAAGGCTTGAATATCGGGGACAAATACTTCCCTTAGAGAAAGTGCGTTTAACTTCGGGCTAATATTTATTAACTACTGTATCGCTTGGCTACAATAGACTCGTCTTTACGAAATTAACTTCCTTTTGTAGTAAAACCCTCCCTGGGCAGCATCTGAAATTCCAGGCCGAGGCTGGGCGTGGTCCTGGCTGCCTCTGCTACCTTCACCTGCTGAGCACCCCAAGGCCCACAAGTTCTCTGCTCCCCAGTCCCCTGCGTTTGGCGTGGCCTTGGGTGAGGTGGGCCAGCTGGGTCCATCACCCCTGCTAGATGACCAATTTTAGGGGGTTTTGGGTCACGAGTCTGAGGCTCCAGCAGCCATGCCTCCCAGAGCTGGGTCCTGGCACTGCCCTTTTGCCACCCCACCAGGAACTGGTAAGACACCCTCAGTGCCTTGCCCACAGGCATGTCCCCTTCTGAGCCAGGTGGGCCGGTGGGGCTGCGCCCAGTCCTGTGCTTGCGTTCTGACAAGCCTGTGTGGATGTGGGATGCCACTGTGGTGCTTGGTCTTCAGCTCAGTGCCTCCCGCCAGGAAGCTAAGGTGTGGCTCTTCCCTGGACCTGGGGGCAGCAGAAGGCACATAGGTAATGACCCTCCGGGGGAGTGGCCCCAGGAGCACACAGCTGAGGGAAAGGTGACGGAGCTGCCAGTCTGGCGCCCAGCTCCTCATGGGAAGCCCGGGGTCAACAGGGGCAGGAGTGGGGCCTCCTGGTGGCATCCCGGGGCAGCCGCCAGGAGGCCCCAGCTGGTGCCTCATCTGGGGTGCAGCTAGGTCTCCCCTCCACTGTCAGGCTCTGCCCCAGGTCCTCTGAGCAGCCTCCCTGGGGCCAGCAGCAGGACTAACCACAGCCTGTCCGGACGAATCTGGGCCTGGTGTGTAACCACGGGGCAGGTGGGCTCCACAGAATTAAGGCAGGTGGCCCAGGTGAGGCCACCTGGGACACTCCAGGGTCTCCCAGACGGCTCAGGGGCCCAGAATACTCAGGAGATGGGCCCAGGCCGTGTTCTGTGACCTTACCCACCCGCACCCAGAGTGGGGAATGCAGGCAGAGCCCCGAGACCCATCCCACTGCCCTGCCCGCACTTCACAGAGCAGCTCTACACAAGCCCCGTCCTCGTGCAGCTGGGAAAGCAGCCCCCCGCCGCGCCCTCGCCCTGGCCCGGCCCGCTCAGCGCACGGCGCACACGTCCAGGATGCAGAAGCGCGCCCGGCAGGTGGGGCAGGGCACGCGGCTGGCCAGCCAGGTGTCGGGGCGCTGCGGGTCCTGGCGGCTGGCGAACCACTTGCCCATGCAGGTGAGACACCACATGGGGCGGCAGTAGCACTGCTGGCACTCGCCCTCCGCCGCCTCCTGGCAGGTCTTCACCAGCTTCACGCTGGCGCGTGTCTGCATGCAGCCGATGCATGCCTCCAGCTCCTGGGGGTGGTGCAGGGGGTTACAGGAGCCCGGCGGACCCCCAGCGGGGCTCCCCTCCCCCACCACAGGACTGGCCCCTGGGGACCCACCTGGCTGCTGGGGACCGAGTAGGCTGGGTTCACCTCCACCAGGGAGGCAAAGGTCTCCAGGAACAGGTCGCCCAGGCTCTGGCGGATGACCACGTTGGCCGCGCTGCGGATGGGCGCCCGGAGCTTCTCACACAGCTCGCCATACTCTGTGGAGTTCAGCCTGCGCGAGGAGGGGGCTGCTGGGCTAAGGCCACTGGACATAGGCCCCTCTGTAGGGCAGGACCCTATGCCCAGGCAGCCTGGCCAGAACCCTGGGACAGGCATCAGGGAGGCCCAGGCTGCACCCTGAGGGCGACCCAGGCGCTCACAACCAAACAGAACATGGAGGCTCGGGCCTCGCCCAGCTGCCGATGAAAACGAGCAAAGACGGCCCTGAGCCCCGCGCCCCCACAGGACACAGGGAGGATCGCAGCTGAGGGAGGGTCCCAGCCGGCTGGCCATGGCCTCAGCTGGCCATGGCCTCAGCTTCAGAGGTGCAGCCACCATGCTTCTGCCCTGTCCCATCCCACACAGCCCAGAGGGCTCCCCTAGAAGTGGCAGAAGGCAGCTCAGAGGACAGCGTGGACAAAGGAAGTGGGGGTACTGTGGGGAAACAAGGGGAACGGGGCCCGGGTGGGTTGCAGGGGCCTCAATCGAGAGTCACACTCATCGCCTCCCAGGACCCAAAGACGAGACCCGGTGCCAGCTGGGCACAGGCCTCGGTGGACCCCGCCCCGCCCCCTACCGGATGTCGAAGGCCTGCACGGCAGGAATGGTGCTGGCCACGCGGATGGTGAGGAGCTGCACGGGCAGGTTCGAGTCCGGCGAGAGCTCGTGCTGCTGCGACTCCGTCACGGTCAGGTGCACATCCTGCTGCTGGGCCACGTGCACACGGTACGTGGTCACCTTCATCACCCACGTGTCTGTCACGATCACACGGGCACCCGGGGCCCCTGTGGCGAACTTGTCGATCCGCCGGAACTCAGTGTTGACAGAGGAAGCGACAGCCTGCCAGCCCGACTGTGGGAGGGCATAGAGGGCCAGGGAGCGGGCCAGCGGGTGGCGGGCCCACCGGTCGCGGGACCAGTAGTAGATCAGGGTCCAGGAGATGGTGGGCAGGGTCACGGCCAGGAGGAGGAAGAGCCGCCAGGCCTCGGGGGCCTGGCTTGGGGAGTAGAGCCGCTTTTCCGAGGCTGCAAAGCACATGCCCACGTAGTAGCCTGCAGGGGACGGAGCGGCCTCAGTAGAGGTCGGACTGCCAGGCCCTCATCCTCCCCTGGTGGTGCCCGCTGAGGGTCACAGTGCTGTCCCTTCACCTCCCAGGGGGCCACTCCTCTCGTCCCAGCCCTGGGCCTGGCCCTCTGCCCTGGTCAGTGCCCCAGGCTGAGTGGGTCTCACCCACCCACAGCTGGCCCAGCTCAGCCCTTGCCCACAGTGGTGACACCATGGGCAAGAGACAGCGTTTTTAACTTGCCACTTTAGTTTTATGCGTGTGAGTCATGAGAAAACTAGCAAAACCCAGAAAGGCAAAGATAAATACAAGGATCTGGTGTCCCCCAACATGGAGCTGCCCACCGGCCCACCCCTGGGCCTCCTGACCCCCCTGAGGAGCAGATCAGAGCATGGCCCACCCGAGCTGGACTCTCGCGTGCCAGACAGTAAGCGAAGGATGGGGGCACGCCACAACCTGGGAGCCAGTGCCCCGCACAGGCGGGCCCGACTGGGGCCAATCTGCAGGTTGCAATGAATGGAGTAGGTGGCGGTGTGCAGTGGCTGGTTTGAGGTTGCAAAATTAATAGTAAAGACTGGCTGTTGGTCAAGTCACTACATCTCAGGACAATCTGTTGTGTTGCAATAGATACCATGTCAATAAAGTTTCAAAGCTTTTGAAAACGAATAAAATAAAAACAAAGCCGTGTCTGGCCACAAGGTAGGCTTCACCACATTGGTAAGTTGCCAAGCAGGAGGGGTTTGGGTGAAAAGGTGAAGAGGCGGGAGAGGAAGTACGCAGCCCAGGGGCTAATAGCCACAGTGTCTGCACTGGGTATGGCGCCAGGCGGGTGGGCTTACGGGGAAAACAGCCCCTAATTACATAAATGTCTTGCCATAGGTTGTACCCTTGGGGCTAATCTTGTAAACCAACGGCAATGGCAAGATGAAAAGCTATGAAGACAGGCTCCACCAAGCCCCCGAGGCGTGGCCTCCTGGGGTCACTGCCCCTGAGCTCTGGCTCCCACAGGCAGCCCCCTGCGCGCCCACGCCCACCAGGCCGCTGCTTCCGGCTGCGAGCTGGCCACCCCGCCCTGGTCCAGGCTGCAGGCGCGGTGGTCCAGCCCCTGCGGCCCCAGCCACGGGCCTGCCCGCCCCCCTACCCTTCAGAGACCCTCTACCCAGAACCCCACCCTTCAGCCGGCCCGACCCAGGGGCTGGCAGACTCGCTCCCAGAGACCAGCTGGCACCTGGGTGGCGGCCCAGCACAGCCCGAGTGTCCCGGCCACACACAGGCTTTCCATCTCTGCACCTGTGACCCCCCCCCCCCGCCCCCGCCATGATGTCACCCATCTCCGCCGGCCCGGCCCACACCCACTGCCCGAGGCCTGGGCCAAGGCCGCTCGTCCCCCTGTTGGAATCCGCTAACTCGGGCTCCTCTCCTGGAACTGCCGTCCAAGGACCGCTCCCCACCCGCCCCAGCGGGGCGAGCACCCTCCCCAGCGGGGCGAGCATCCTCCCCAGGGCTCGCAGCCCGCGTTCTGCCGCCTGCAACCGACCAGCTGCCGCCAGCGTGGAACGCACGGGCGGTTGGCCCACCGCCGCGGGCCTCGGGGCAACTGGGGATCCCGGAACCGCCCCCCCTCGGCTCTTTCCCAGAGGGAGGTGTCCCCGCGGCCCCGCACCGATGGGCCCGGAGCTGGGGAGGGGAGGGGCGCGGGCCTCACCCAGGGGCAGCAGCGAGTGGCACAGCAGCGTGGCGGCCGTGCGGCGCTGATGGTAGCGCACGAAGGCGGCGTCTTCGCTGCCCAGCCAGCCGGACAGCAGGTTCTGCACCGTGAGCCCGGCCGAGTGGAACTCGGTGGGCGTGAACACGAAGCACACGGCCAGCACCAGGTAGGCCAGCGTGAAGGTGACCTCGGGGCTGTCCATCGCGCCGCCGCCGCCGCCCAGACCCGCGGCGAGGCACCCCCCACCCCGCGGCACTGGAAAGGCCGAGCGTCCCGGTCCGTAGGGGCCGAGCGGCGCGGGGTGGTCTGGGAGATGGAGTCCACCACGGCGGCGCGGGGTGCTCTGGGAGATGGAGTCCACCACGACGGCGCGGGGTGCTCTGGGAGATGGAGTCTCCGCGGAGCCCCGCGCCCGGCCAGAAGCCGTGAACTGCTCCCAGTCATCGCGAGGGTTGGGCTCCTCAAGACCCGCCGGAGGGCGGCGCTGCGCCTAGTCCCGTTTCACAGCTGGGGAACCTGAGGCCCGCGAGCGGCCCTCAGGCCCTAGCCTTTCTGCGCCCGTGGTCCCGGGTCGGCGGAGGGCCCACAGCCACCGCCAGTCCGCGAGCAGCCCTGCCCGCTCCCCGTGTCCGGCGAGCGCCGGCTTCCAAGCGCCGGCTCCTCGCCCCGGAAGCACACCCGCAGCGCGTTGAGGGCGTGGCTGGACGGCGCGCCCTCCTATTGGTCGCTGGCTCTCGGGCGTCCTCCCCGATCTCGCGCTGATTGGCCGCACGCAACAACCGTCGGTATTTGAATCGGCGGCGGGCGGCCGGGCTCCGGGACTGGCGCCTCCTGTTCCGTCCTCGGCTCTGCGCGTCGGCCGGCAGGTAAGGCGTCTGCCCGCGGCGGGGCGGGCTCCGCGCCAGCCTCGGCCCCTCCGGCAGCAGGTGGGCGCCGGCCGAGCCCAGCCCTCCCGCGAGCCGCCCTCCCGCGGCTCCTCCGCACGCCAGGCCCCTCCCCCCGGAGCCGGCCTCCTGCCTCCCCGGCTCCTCGGTCGTCCTCCGGGCGGTTCGTCCGTCGAACAGCCCCCTCGCTCCCCGGGACCTCGTCCGGCCCCCGCCCCGCGCTGCCGCCTGCGAGGTCGCGTCCCCGCAGCCCACCCCCCTCCGACTCCCGCCCCGCCTGGGCGGCCTCAGCTGGGAGCGCCCCCCCCCCCCCCGCCGCCGGCTCCACCTGCACCCGCAGCCACACCTGCGCCCGCGGGCAAGAGAAGCCGGGCTGAGCCTGACGGCGGCCGTGCTGCCCCTGCCCCGGCCGGGCCCTGCCCTGTCGCACCCGGTTGCCACGGCCAAACCCGGGCTCATCTTCCCCGCTTCCGGTGCCCGCCGGCCGCCCTGGCCTTGCCCTTCAGCCACACGCCCCCGCCCAGCGCGGCTGCTCCTCGGGTGTCACGTCGGTGACCATCCCGGGGCCGCGGGAGGGAGGGCGGACTGCGCCCCGATGGGGAAGCCCCGGGCTCCCCGACAATGCCTGGCAGCCCCGCCTCCTGCTGTTTCCTGCGGGCAGGGCTCTGTCTCCCCAGGTTCCTCCCCGCCGGCGCTCAGGCCCCTGACGGCGCCCCCACAGTCCGGGGAGAGCCTGGTTCCTCCCTGCGGCCGAAGGCCCTTCCGGCGCGTGGCCCCAGCCCCTGGGCGGTCCCCCGGAGGGGCGCCTCTGACACCACCGCCCGCCTCTGCAGGATGAGCCTGCTGCTCCCCGGGGACGAGAACGCCGCCGCTGACAGCCGAGCAGAGAGCTGCGGCTTCCTGTCGGCACCCCCCGACCTCAGCGGAAGGTCCCCGGTCCTCCGCCCGTCCCAGAAGGAGAATGTGCCGCCCAGGAGCACAGCCAGGGCCACGAAGGCGAGTGCCCGCCCGCTGCCCGCCCCGTCCCTGCCCCTCCTGCCCCGGCGCCGGGCGCTGAGCAGGCCTCCCCCCCCCCCAGGTGACCTTCCAGACGCCCCTGCGGGACCCGCACACGCACAGGATCCTGACGCCCGGCATGAGCGGCCGGCTGGAGGCCTGCGGTGCCCCCGGCAACGGCGCCGGCGGAGAAAGCTCCCCTGGCGGCTGGGCCCGGAAAGAGCAGTAAGTGCGGCGCTGCGGAGTCTGGTGGGCCTCTGGGTCTGCGCCAGCTGGGCAGTGCCCAGAGCCCTTGCCGGTCCTCTGCCTCCGTGGAGTGCCCTGACCACGCCTCTGCGGCTTCCCCCCGTTTCCTGCGCCCACGGGTCTCCCCTTGCCGGCAGCCAAGCCGTGGAGACGCGGGCCGATGGCCCGTTCCAGGCTTGTCTGGGGCCTGGTCCCATCGGGGTTAAGCCCCGCCTGCCCCGGGGCAGCCTCCAGGTGTTGGGTGTGGGCGTGGGCGTGGCTGGTGGCCGGCTGAGCAGGTGCCTCCGCTCGGTCTGCCTGTTTGAACCCGAGGACCCCGCTGGCGGCCTTCTCCCGAATTTGGCTGAACTGACCCACCTGGGCCGCCAGGGACCCTCCGACCACAGTGGGCAGGGGCCTCAGGCAGGTTTTGCTTCTGACTTTTGCCGACTTAAGCTGTTTAAAACTTGCTCTTTCTCTTAAGCAGCTGCAGAGGTACAGAGACAGGGCTTCCAGCAAAATGTCCCGCTAGACCCTTCCGCCACCTTGGGCCGTGTGCCCCTTTCCTGCGGAAGCTTCTGGAACCTGAATCTTTTTCTCCCCGGGTTTCCTTGTTACTTTGCAAAGTCACTCCTATTTTCTTTTTGAAATTTAACTGAGAGATTAGAGGGACTCAAGTGCTGTTCTGTTATAGCAGCAAAGGTGAACCCTCTGAGCTCGGCGTGTCAGCGTTTGAAAAACCCAAACTTAACTCGGTGCCGTGTCACGTATAGAAATTTTTTGGTATTTGCAACCATAGTAAAACAGACTTATATTTTTGATATCTATTTTATATATTTAAATGCCATTTAACAAAGAAATCTCAACCCAAAAAATGAGTTTGTGTGTCACCTCTGACAGCGTGTCATAGGTTCGCCATCACTGGGCTACAGCCACGCCAAGAAGGAAGGGAAGCCCGCTGCTCAGACGCCCCCCCACCCCCCCACCCCCGGCCCTGAGTGACCTACGGGGATACATGCTGTGGAAGTTTAGCCTGAGGACGGGGTTCCCAGAACGTTCTTTTTTTCTGTCTTTAGCTGATGCTTTCCACGTAGACAAAAACCTCCTTAAAAAGCCAGCGGGTTCGGTAGTGTTGACCGAGTCTGTTTTTAAAAGCCAACAGCTCACCAAGGAAGTGGACGCCAAACCCACTGATGAGATTCTACAGGAACCTGCAGTGGCTGCCGCCCACCCCGCTCCGGAAGACGCGAGGCCAGCCTCTGAAGACGGGCATCCCTGCCGGCCGGCCTCCACGCCCCAGGCCCCCCCGGATCCCTCAAGCTGTCCCCAGGCCCCCGCGAGTCTTGAAAACCAGTTCCCACCTCCACAAGGAACGTCTGATGGCCCTGGGCAAGGCTTGGAGGAAAACGATAGTTCTTACTCCCTGGAGAAAACCCTTGCACCCACCTCTGAAGTTCTAGAAGATCCTCCCAGGATCACAGCCCCAGACAGAACAGAGGACCCTCACAGAGCCCCAGGAGAGAGCGCCAACGGACCCCCTGCCTCCTCAGCCGAGACCCCCTCGCCCTCTGCTGCTCACCCCCCAGTAGCCCTCGGAGAAGACCCTGCCACAGACCTGCCGGGGGCCCAGGCCAGCCCTGAGGACGCTGCTGGGCCTGAGAGCACGGCTCCGGCCGGTCCTCCGGAGACTGGAGGGGCGACGGCCCCCGGTCCTCAGGACCAGGAGACCAGTGGCCACATGGCCGGCTCTGCGGGCAAGGGGCCTGTCAGGCTAGAGTTTGACTTTTCGGATGAGGCTCCCAGCAAAAGGCCACGCCCACCAAGGAAACTGGGGAAGAGACCCGCGGGGAGGCCGGAAGCGCCCCCTGAGGAGGCAGGCGGGGGTCCCGTTCCTCCTCCCCGGGGGTCTTACAGCCTGGACTGGGACAAGCTGGAAGACCCCAACTTCAACCCGTTCGCAGGCCAGGGAGAGCCCTGTCCCCCAGAACGCCCCCAGGGCAGGCCAGCGGGGCCGGGGGCTGCAGGGGACTCACCCCTGAGCCAGTAAGTGAGGGTGGCGGTGTCGGGGTGGCTGCTCGGTGATACGTGCGGGAGGACCTGGGGCCAGAAAGGCACTTGCTTGTCCAGGAAGGGGCCTCGGCAGGGGCTGGTGTGGAGGAGCTGGAAGGGCAGGGCCAGGCCATGTGAGCACTCCTCCGGGGAAGATGCTAGGGAAGATGCGGTCCCCGGCCCCTGTGCCTGCGGGTCCTCAGGCTGCGGGCTGCTCTGGGGCGGCTGCTCATTGGCCCCCAGTGTCGGGTCCTAGCTTCGCCGGGCCGGGTGCCCACATGCACGCAGAGCCCCGACCACCCCCGCTGCCCCAGTCCTGGTACTTCCCCGTGAGGCCGCCCTCCTGCCGCTCAGCCTCTTGACCGGTTTTCTGGTAAAAGGGACGAATGACTCTCGGGGTCACCGCCATTGAGTTGAGAAGCCCTCGGAGCTCCCACCTGCTTCCCAGTCCTCCTGCGAGGCTCGGTTCTCTCGGGAGGATGGGTGGGCCTCGTCGCCGCCACCTTAGCCCTGGGCCTGGCCTTCTGGGTGAGGGTGCACAGGGCAGGCCCGGGGGTGAGGGGTGCAGGCCCTGTTGACCCGTCTCTCCAGGCAGGTGCCTCCGGCCTCCGCAGATGGCACACCTGTGATGCAGACCACAGCGGGGACCTCGGGACCGGTGGGCGAGGTACGGAGTGTACCCGGGCGGGAGCATGTCTTCCCACGGTCACCGGTGCTCCCACGTCCTCGCAGAGCAGAGGGAGCCCCGTGGGGACCAGGCGGACACACCACTGCCCCACCCCCTCTTCTTGACGAGACGGGCGAGGCGAGGCCCCACCCAGGACCCTCGACTTCTCGAGGTGCTCGAACTGAGCCCCCAGGTGACCGTGCTCTTCCGTCCAGGAGGGAACCGCGACTCCTCCAGAGCCGGTGGCTGCCCCCAGCCGTCCGGGCCCTGAGCCCACAGCCTCTGCTGCCGACCCAGCGCCCCCCGCTCTGCAGCGGCCCGAGCCTGCCTGGGACCCGAGGGAGGAGCGCTTCCAGGACGCAGCTGAGGGTGCGTTGTCCCCGGCGTCACTGTGGGTTTGCCTCTGAGCGCGTGGAGTGGCGTTTGCAGGCAGCTGGTCCCTCACTGAGCCAGGCCCTCAGGGCCTCCCGGGAGGCTCCTCGAGGCAGGAGATGGGCTGCAGCCTCACTGAGCGCAGCAGCACGGGTGCGCACGCGCCGTGACCGTCCCAGTGCCGGACACCTGGGCCTCGAGGCCCCTGGAGAAACGGTTGGGCCCGAGGCCCCACGGGGATGAGAGGAAGAGCCCAAGCCTCGGACGTGGTGCGGGTGCGGCTAAGCTGCCCGTCCCACAGGGGTGGGTGGTCTGAGCGGAGGTGCCCCAGCGAGACCGCACCACTGAGTTGCTTTAAAAGACGTGAGGCTGCTCGACCCCTTCCAGCTCCTTAAAAACCGTAGGCGCAAAGGAGATAGGAAGTGGGGGGACGGGCATGCGTGCTCTGCAGGGGCGCCGGGAGCCTGGGAGGGACTGCTGGGGCAGGCCCGCCACCCCAGGGGAGCCCAGCCGTGTGGGGGGGGGGGGGTGAGTTCAGCCTCTCGCTGAGCACGTCGTCGGGTTGGCCGTGTTGCAGCGTGAGTGACCTGCGTGTGGACAGAGCTCGTTATTCGCTCCCTGGTGGGTGGGCTTCTGTGTGGCTCCCCTCCAGCTGTGTGAGTGCGTGCACACGTGGGGGTGCGCGTCCGGGTTCCCCGTCTTTCAGGTGTAAGTACTGCTCCCACGCACCTGTCTAACGCCCTGAGGGACTCGCTTTCCCACGGGGTCTGCACCGTCTCCTCCCCAGGGGCGGCGGGTCCCCCTGTCTGGCTGCGAGGTCTCGCCTCCCAGCTGGGGGGGTGGGGGGGCGGTGCAGCAGGTCTGGGGCTGGGGCCTGCGCTCCTGGTGACGATGGTGCGCACCTTCCCCGGGTGCTGGTCAGACCCTCCGCCTGCTCAGTGCCTGGCTCTGAGGTTGTGGGGTTTTCTGAGAGGGTCCCGGTCAGACACTGACGTGCAGAAATGCCCTCCTGGGGCTCTTCCCACGTCTGGACGGCGCGTGGACGCACCTGCGGGAACTTTGAGTCCGTTTCCGTGTTTCCTTTTGCTGCTTGTGTCGTTGGTGTCCGGCCGACGAACTCATTGCCAAAGCCGGTCGTGAAGACGGACCCTCATGCTTCCTTCTGGGGGTTTTATAGTTTAGCTCGTGTATGTAGGTCTCTGCCCCGTTCCCAGTTACTTGTATGTGTGGCATGAGGCACCCTCCGTTTTTTAAGCAAATGTTATGTTATCAGGGACCAGAGGACTCGTCTGGGGTAGTTTAAACCGTGGTTCTCAGCTGGACCGTTTCGCCCGGGGGACCTTTTGGCTGTCACCCCTGGAGTCGCTTCCCAACACCCAGTATGCACAGCACGGCCCCGCCGGCAGTCTGGTTGGGGGACGGGGGGTGCAGCTGGGTGCTGGCAGTTTGAGCGGAGGCTCCGGGGGCGCCCCTGCGGTGCAGGAGCTGCCGGCTGGCTTTGGAGGGGGAGGCACAGTCCGCCGTGCGGGGCGCTGGCAGCAGCGGCACTGACTGCTCCCTCAGTTCTAGGCATGGGGGTCGACGTGGACTACCTGGAGCAGTTCGGGACGTCCCAGGTGAGCCCCGCACCTGCCTTTCCTGAGGGTGAGGCTCAGGGGGGGCCTCCCTAGAGCAGCTGCCACCCCTCGGCCGCCTGGACGGTGCTGTCTGGGCCTCTTCCTGCAGCGCTTTTCTTAGCCACGCCCGTGGTCCCCGCTGAGTCCTATCCCGGGTCCCCAGGGCCACTCAAGACCACGCACGGGGGTCAGCCCCCCAGGAGGCGTCTGTGCAGAGCACTCGGGCCCTTTGGTCGCCTCACCCTGGGGGTTGCTGTCTGTCAGGATGAGGGGGCCCTGTTGACGCGCCCCCCCACTTCAGTTTAAGGAGTCAGCCCTGAGGAAGCAGTCCTTGTACCTCAAGTTCGACCCGCTCCTGAAGGACAGCCCTGAGCGGCCTGCGCCTGCGGCCCCCGAGCCCAGCAGGTAGGCCGGCCTCTGCGGGGGCTCAGGGCGCGGTGATCAGAGACCTCAGGCGGAGGCTTCACGACCCGGCTCTGAGCGTCCGGCTCTGAGCGGACGCCCTCGGCTGCAGGAGGGCGGTGCCCCCTGAGAGTGACTTGGAAAGGCAGCGCCGGGAGATGTGACCGCGTGTGCCTCTGCTTTCAGCGTGCAGGGTGCCGAGGCGCCTTCCCGGGGGGCCCCGCCCGAGGCCCCGCTGGTGGACCTGGACTTCCCGGCGGCGCCGGCCCTGCCTGTGAGTGCTTCTCCCTTGGTCCTGTAAAGGGTGCGTTTAGGTCGGGGATCTGAAGGGTCAGAGGTCAGTGGGCAGGGGGGCCACGGGCCCCCGCTTATCTCTGGTCACTGCCGTCCTGGAGCCTCCTGACCACAGGGCGGCTGGATGGGAGAGGAGCTAGGCCCAGCCGGTCTCTGTCGCCCACAGGTGCCCCCACCTCCCTGTGTGCTCAGGCCCGGCGGCCCCCTGGTGGACGTGCTGCAGTACAGCCAGAGGGACCTGGACGCGGCGGTGAGGGCGAGGCCTGGAAGGGTGGGACCCCAGGCGTCCACTCACTCGGCCGGCCGCCGCCCAGCTGGCACACGCTCCCAGGCTGCGCCTCACTGCCCACAGCCCCTGCCCTGCTCTGAGCTGCCTCCAGTGTGGTGTTGTCTGCCACCACCCCTCCCCCTCCCAAGCTGCTCCCCAGCCTGGCCTGTAGCAAGAGGCGTCCCCAGCCCACACCCCACACACAGGCGTGGGACCCCCGGAACACACCTGCCCACGAAGGGGAGCTTGATGGGCTCACACCCCAGGGGGACCTGGGCTCTCAGTGGGCACCTGCTGGCCACCAGGTGATGTTCCCGCCTCCTGTGCAGGTGGAGGCGGCGCAGGAGGAGGTCCTGCAGCTGAGGAGCCGGTGTGCGGAGCTGCACCAGAAAAACCTGGAGATGGGGTGAGGCCTGCGGGGGGGCCTGGGGTGGGGTGAGGCTGGGGTGGGGGCGTGGCCCGCCACGGCACTCATGCATCTGCTCCTCCCACAGGAAGGTCATGGACGGGTACGAGAGCTTCATGTACCAGGCGATGGGTAAGTGTGCGGCCCCCAAGCCCCCCTTTCTAGCAGCAGTTCCCCCCTTGGTGCCGCAGCCCCCAGCAGAGAGCAGCCAAGGCCAGTGCGGAAGCAGCTGGGGTCCAGGCGACCGGTCAGGCTGTAGCGCTGGTACTCACGGTTCCCAAATTGGCCAGAACCCGAGCCAGCAGCTGGGACCACAGGGAACGGGTAGGGTCCTCCCACGGCGTGTCCAGCTTCACTCTCTGGGCATCGGGTCTGGGCTGGGGGTGGGAGCACCCTGCCTCTCCCCCGGCCAGGGACTCAGGTTCCAGAGGCCCCAACTTTGGGGACAGGTGTTGCCGCGGCTCCGCTGTCGCCCTGGGTTCCTGTCCGCCCCTCGGGTTCCGGGACTGCTATTGAGGAAGTGCTGTGCTCGGGGCACTTGGGCCCCAGGTCCGGGGGGGTGGGGGGGCTGGTCACCTCCCTCCGGCAGGACCTCCGCGTGCTGCCCCTCGCCTCCGTCCCACTATCCCTGTTCTGTCGCTCATGTGGAGACTGCCCCCCCAACCCCATGTGCTTTTCCCTTTCCAAGAGGAGGCTCAGAAACAGCAGGAACTTGCCAAAGCCGAGATCCAGAAGGTTCTGAAAGAAAAAGAACAGCTGAGCACAGATCTGAGCTCCATGGAGAAGTCCTTCTCCGACCTCTTCAAGCGGTTTGAGAAGCAGAAGGAGGTGATCGAGGGCTACCGGACGGTAGGTGGGCTCTGCCCTGTGAGCCGCCTTGTCCTGCTCGGTCCCCAGCCCGTCGGGCAGGAGCTGCCGCCCCACGCGTCCTGGCCCCTTGAACGCGGCACCTGGCTCAGCCTTGCTGTGCGCTGGGCTGTGCGGCCAGTCTCACCATTGGGTCGGGCTAGGGTGGGGGTGCTGTCGGCCTGGGGGGCCTGGGCAGGTGAGCAGAGGAGCTGGAGGCACAGCCTGGGCAGGGCCGGGCGGGCGGGCGGGCCAGCGGATGCCCTGGTGACTGGGCACCGAGGAGCCAGCACTGCCTTCCAGAGGAGGCCTGGCCAGGTCTACCTCGGCCCCCAGCCGGGCACGTGCAGGAGTCGGGGCACAGTGCTGCGGGCGAGGGAAGCGCTGGTGCTGGACAGGCTCGGGGCCTGGAGGCAACGACGGCCACAGGGGTCAGGACAGGCCTGGTGTCCGGGGCGGGGGGCCTGGCGCTGCTCCGCGCCTTCTCGTCCGAGCTGCCGCCAGGGGGACTTCCAGGGGGCCTGGCCGGGGCCTCGTACAGCTGACCCGGAGCAGCGAACGGGCAGCAGCAACGCCCCTCCCCCTCACAGAACGAGGAGTCGCTGAAGAAGTGCGTGGAGGACTACATCGCCAGGGTCCAGAAGGAAGGCCAGCGGTACCAGGCGCTGAAGGCCCACGCGGAGGAGAAGCTCCGGCTGTGAGTCCGGGACGCCTGGGCCGTGGGTGATGGGGGAGGCGGGAGGCTGAGCCCGCTCTCCATGTGCAGGGCCAGCGAGGAGATCGCCCAGGTCCGGAGCAAGGCCCAGGCGGAGGCGCTGGCCTTCCAGGCGAGCCTGAGGAAGGAGCAGATGCGAGTCCAGTCGCTGGAGAAGGCCGTGGAGCAGAAGGTGGGCCAGGCCTGCGGCCCGGGAGCGGGAGGGACGAGCCCGTGGTTGGGACCTGCCCTCTCCCGCCCCGTGGCCTCTTCCCGAACTCCTCTTCACCTGGTGGGCCCCGCTGCCACGTCTGAGCACTGGGAGATGGAGGGCTTGACCTTCCTCTTTCAGACGAAAGAAAACGACGAGCTGACCAGGATCTGTGACGACCTCATTTCCAAGATGGAGAAGATCTGACCTGGGGGTCCCCGCCCTCCTGTCTGTCTGTCTGTCTGTCAGGTTTCATGTTCTTTCTCCTCTCCTAACCTCAGCTCGTGTTTAAACTATGACTATGTTAGGAACAAGACTAAATAAAATGTGAGTTTAGCACTGAAGTTCTCTATCTTGATTAAAGCAAGGTTTCCAGCTTTGGCCGGACCCTCCACGGCCCCTGTGCCTCCGGCCCCTCTGCTCGCACCTCAGGCTGCCAGGCGGGCACACAGCCTGCTGGGTCTGCCTCCAACCACAGGTCAGAGTCCAATGGACCCAAGTTTGTTTATTTTTAAGATATTTTGCCGAAACCGGTTTGGCTCAGTGGATAGAGCGTCAGCCTGCGGACTGAAAGGTCCCAGGTTCGATTCCGGTCAAGGGCATGTACCCGGGTTGCGGGCACATCCCCAGTAGGAGATGTGCAGGAGGCAGCTGATCGATGTTTCTCTCTCATCGATGTTTCTAACTCTCTATCTCTCTCCCTTCCTCTCTGTAAAAAATGAATAAAATATATAAAAAAAAAAAAGATATTTTTATTGATTTCAGAGAGGAAGGAAGAGAGAGAGAAGCATCAATGATGAGAGAGAACCATTGATCAGCTGCCTCCTGCAGGCCCCCCACTGGGGATCGAGCCCGCAACCCAGGCATGTGCCCTGCCCAGAATCGAACCTGGGACCCTTCAGTCTGCAGGCCAGCGCTCTATACATTGACTCAAACCGGCTGGGGCCACTGCAATTTTTTTTTATTTTTTTATTTATTTTTTTTTTTTTTAATATTTTATTGATTTTTTACAGAGAGGAAGGGAGAGAGATAGAGAGTTAGAAACATCGATGAGAGAGAATCATCGATCAGCTGCCTCCTGCACATCTCCTACTGGGGATATGCCTGCAACCCAGGTACGTGCCCTTGACCGGAATCGAACCTGGGACCTTTCAGTCCGCAGGCCGACGCTCTATCCACTGAGCCAAACCGGTTTCGGCTGCAATTCTTTTTTTTTTAAATATATTTTATTGATTTTTTACAGAGAGGAAGGGAGAGAGATAGAGAGTTAGAAACATCGATCGGCTGTCTCCTGCACATCTCCTACTGGGGATGTGCCCGCAACCAAGGTACATGCCCCTGACCGGAATCGAACCTGGGACCTTTCAGTCCGCAAGCCGACGCTCTATCCACTGAGCCAAACCAGTTTCGGCAACTGCAATTTTAATGTAAAAACAAACAGGCACGGGGGTGGTGGGCCTGTGAATGAGCCCGCACTGAGGAGGGGCTGCGGGATTGGCACCTGAGGCTGACTCACAACGTGGCACCTGTGTCCTGGCTGCGGTGGCCTCGTCCAGCCCCATGGGCTGACAAGGGAAACGCCCAGAGGAAGCAGGTCTGTGCCCCAGACCTCAGGCTCCCAGCTGGGCCCCGACCTGCTGAGCCGGGCCTTCCAGCAGCTGAGGTGAGGTCTGGGGGCACCCCAGCCAGCGCAGACCTCCGGCTCCCGGCTGTGGCTCAGCGTGTGGACACCTGCTCCACGGAGCCTGTCAGCTCGCTGACCCTGGGCCCTGGGCCCCTTTCTCTCTGGCCGAGTGAGGTGTCGGGGCCCGTTGGGTGCACTGCAGGCAGGTGAGGCCCTGGAGAGGCCCCGGCGGGAGGGGGGCAGGCCCAGGCAGACGCTCAGCCTGCAGGGCATCACGGCCCAGTCCCAAGACATGGCACGAAGCTGGCTGGACACTCATCACGGACTGAGACGCCCTGTGCCCGGGAGCCATGTCCCCGCCGGGGCCCCCAGAGCCAGCGGGAGGCATGGGCTCCTGGGTGCTGACCAGTGGCAGGCGGGCCCCGGTCTGTGTGTGTGACGGCTCCCAGGTGAGCGGGTGCTGCTGGGCCTGGAGCCCGCTGGGTCCCAGAAACAGGCCCTGTGCAGGGGAGCGGCCGCTAAGGCGGTGCCCACGCTCAGGCCTGGGGGAAACCACAAAAGGGGTGTTTTCCCCCCTCGTCATGGATGGGGACCAAGAAGAGCCTTCAGACCTGTGAGGGCCACAGCCTGGCTGTGACTGGCCGGAGGGAGGGCAGTGGCGATGTGCCTGGCTGCCACCAGGGGGCGCTGCCGGCCGTGGGCCAAGGTGCAGGGTCAGGGCCTGGAGGTGACGTCCTGGCTAGGGACCTGCACTTGGGGCTCTGGTGGGCTGGGGCGTCAGGACCCCACAGGTGGAGGGCTTGGGGGAGACTGGTACAGGGACACGGGCCCGGCCGGGGCAGGGACTGAGGCCACTCTGCCCCCCGCTCCCCATGGCCCCGTGCACAGCCCTGCCCTCTCCTCACCCCGTGGCAGCCCGGGCCCCCTGCTGGGCCCCCTCCTCCACTGCCGCACAGGAGGTGCTTTTTGGTTTTTCATTTTTTATTGATTTCAGAGAGGAAGGGAGGGGGAGAGAGAGACACTTCAGTGATGAGAGAACCATTGATTGGCCGCCTCCTGCACGCCACCCCCTACTGGGGATCGAGCCCGCAACCCAAACTTGTGCCCTGACCAGGATTGAACCCGGGACCCTTCAGTCCTCGGGCCGACGCTCTACCCACTGAGCAACACCGGCCAGGGCCGGAGGTCCTTTTGTAAAGTCACACATGTCCCTCCTGAGGCCGAGGGCCAGCCTGCAGTGCTCCCAGCCCTCGGGCAGGGCCGGCCGGCCGTCCCGAAGCTGTCACCCCCCCAAACCACACCCGCTGTGGCCGGACCTGGGGCCCAAGCACGTGTTCCTCCCTGCTCAGGGCTCTGTCCCGTTCTGTGCGGAGTGGCTGGTTTAGGGGGACTCAGACCCTGGGAGGCACCCCAAGAGCAGATGTGATGTCAGGGTTTGTGTGTCTTCAACCTGACCAAACCCCAGGGTGCTGGCTGCAGGGGTGTGGGTGGTGGGCGTGGGGCCCTCCAAGCCAGGCCAGCACCCCCGAAAGTCCTGCTACTCAAAGCAGCGCTCTGGGCCCCTTCCCTGGAATGACCCAGGCTCCTGCCCTCGACATGCAGCCCCCACCCACCACAAGGTGGTAACCCGTTCCCAGCCCACTGCACCCCTGGCACCCTCCCATAGGCCCCTGGACAAGTACCCCCCAACCTACCCCCTCTGCACAGGGACCCTAGATCTCACCCACCCCCTCCTCTGCACAGGGACCCCAGATCTCACCCACCCCCTCCTCTGCACAGGGACCCCAGATCTCACCCACCCCTAGACAGGGATGGAGCTGAGATGCTGAGGAGCCTTCAAAGCCTGTGAGGCCCCCTCACAAGGGTCAGCGACTGTGGTGGGGAGAGGCGGGTGCCTGGGGCTGGGGTGGGTGGGTGAGGGGCTGGGGGGCTCACAGCTGCCCCGGCTCAGAGCTGCAGAGCAGCCCCGGCTCCTGGCTGAGGGGCAGGTGGCCTCCTGTTGCAGAGCCAGGGCTGCTGCGGAGGGTCCCTCCGGCCACTCTGAGAACTGCCCGGTCCCTGTCCCGGGGCCTCTGAGCCAGGCCCGGCCTCGGCCTGGAGAAGGCACGCGGGGTGGCTGGCCGCGCTACGGTCGCAGGCCGGGGGGCAGCGTCCTGGGCCGGGAGCCGCGCCGGGACAAAGGGGCCTTGTGCGCTGAATGGGTGTTTATCCTGGAGCCGTGTGAGCTCGGGCGCGAGGCGGGCGGGGGCCTGGCGCGGGCTCCGCAGGTAAACATGACCGGAGCCGGCAATCAGCGCGGCCTGGCCTCCCGCCCCCGGCGTTTCCTGCGCCTCGACACCCTGGCATCACGGGCCTCCCGCCAGGATGGGGACGTGGGAGACCGGAGGGGAAGCTGAGCTGTCCCAGGCGGCCCTTCCAGGGCCAGCACCGGGCAGCGAGACCCCAGGCCCGGGCCGCCCTTCCCCTGGCACGGGAGGGGAGGGTGGCTGCCCCTGCCCCTGGGGTGTGGGTCCTGGGCCCAGACTCCGTCAGCCTTGATTGACTGTGTGACCCCAATTCGTGTGTGGAAGCCCTGGCCTGACAGGCGGGGAGGGGGGAGTGGGGTTGGGTGAGGCCGCGACGGGGCCGCGATGGGCTTGGGGCCCTGGTGGGCAGAGACCAGCGCCGCTCTCCACTGTGAGGACCGTGACAGGCTGCGGCCAGCGAGACGACTTGACCGCCACCTGGTCGCAGACACCCAGCCTCCAGGACGGAGGATCAGCGCCTGCTGTCGTGTTTGTCACAGCGGCAGGTGCTGGCTAAGCCCCAGTGACGGTGGCCACCATTGCCCGTCTGTGCTCCCTGAGCGGTGGCCCAGGAGGCCTCCAGCCCCGTGGAGACGCCAGGTGTGGGCATCACGGCCATCGCCACCCCTCTGAGTGGGTCCGTCCGGGGCTGAGTGCCCGCAGGCACCTCCTTCTGCCCCTCAGCCAGGCCCTCCGTGTCCCTGTGCCGGATGTCCCGGAGCAGCGGAGGGGCAGCCGCCATCCGCAGAGCAGCTGGGCTGGCTGGGGACAGGCATGCACGTCGGCCCTGGCTCCTCATGGCCTCCTGTCCCCAGACCCCAGGAATTCTGTGCTCCTCTGGCCCCAGCTCTACCCACCCACATGCCCACCCCCAAATTCTGAGCCCAGCGGCTGGGGCCCAGCTGGCTTCCTTGAGCTGGGAGGCCTGCAGTGGGCACCAATAAGCTGGCCAGAGGTCCAGCCAGGCTCCTGGGGCGGAGGAGGGGGTGCTGCTGGGGTTCCCAGGCCCAGCAGCACCCCATCGCCCACAGAAGGTCTATGGCCAGGCCCGGGCCCCTCCCGCCCAGGCCCAGTCCTGTCCAGCAATGTCCTGGGCCCCCCATGAGTGGACACCACATCCTTGAGGCTCCAACGAGGCTCAGGTGTGAGGGCTCGGGGCGCCCCCTCCTAGTCCCTCAGGAGTGGGAGGCCCCAGAGAACACCCTGCCCCAGCCTGGCCCGGGCGCAGTGCTGGGCGGGTCACAGGTGTCCCCGCGGCTGAACGAGGGACAGCGGTGCGTACGGGACGTGCCAGCGAGGCTGTGCCCAGCAAGGGGTGTCCACGTCCCCTCCCCGTGTCCCCTTCCTTGTCCCCCGCACCCTCCGTAGCCCCGCAGGCACTGGGCTGGGCTCCCCGGGGCCAGGCACACTCGGGGGGCAGGGGGCGGGGAACAGGGGGGCAGGAGGCAGGGGAACAGGGGGGCAGGGGGGCAGGAGGGCAGGGTGGTGGGGGGCAGAGGGGTAGGGGGGCAGGGGGCGGGGGGGCGGGCGTCCTGGAGCGGCTCCTGTGTGCTTCTGATAGGAGAGCGTGCGAGACGGCAGCGGAGCCTCAGCAGAAAGGCTCCCGTGTGGGCAGAGGGCTGCCCCGGCACTGATGGCCGGGGGCGGGGGGGGGGGGGGGCCCTGCCTGGGCCTGCCTGCCAGGTCTCCAGAGGCACGGGGTGTCCCTCCGGGGCCAGGCAGGCCTGCCTGGGGGCTGTCCTGGCAGGAGCTGCTGTGCGGCCTGAACCCCAGGGCGCTCTGTGGGACGGACGTGGGGCCTGTGCAGTGGGGGGTGGAGGCCACAGCCAGCCGAGGGCCACCAGGGGGCACCAGCTCCCCGTGTGCCCGGCGGGCAGGGGGCTCCAGGGCGGTGCGTGGAGCCAGCCAAGGAGGGTGCACGCCAGTCCAGGAGCACCCCACAAGCGGGGGGGGGGTCTTCCCTGGGCCTGCAAAGAGGCTGAGGGGAGCCTCCCGGGCCGGGCTTGCCCCCGGCTGTCTCATCAGCGGAGCCAGCTCCAGGAGGCGGTGGTGGTGCAGGGGTGGCTGGGAGGGGCTTTGCCTCTGGGCAGACCCCACCTGGCCGCCTCCAGCCCATCAGGCAGCCGGGGGGGGGGGGGGCCCTGAGACTGACACTGCTTCTCGCTTGGTCCTGCGCCTGTTCACACACACGCACACACACACACACACACACACACGCACACGCACACACACGCACACACACGCGCGCACACGCACATGCACACGCACACACACACACGTGCGGGAGTCGCGCTGTCCCAGCCGGGCACAGCCAGCCCCGCCCCTGCTGGGGAGCGAACAGAGCGCATGGGGAGGCGACCTTCGGGGGCAGGAAGTGGGGAGGAAGTTGGTGTAGGTGCATCTTGGGGAGGCTCCGGGCACCTCCATCATCCCCTGCCCAGCCCCCCACCACAGAGGAAGGGTCACCCCCCACCCGTGCCAGCCAGGCGAGGCCCCGGGAGCCTGACGTGTCCAGGGCTAGAGCTGCAGGGAGCACAGGGTTTGGCCCAGGGTGGTCTCACCCCCACCCAGGGAGAGGCCAGACCCCGCCCCTGGCATGGGGTGCAGGCAGCCCCCGCCCAGCTGGCCAGCTCCGCCCGGCGCTGGGACCCAGGCGGCCTCATCCTGTCTGTGCCGCGCAGAGATTGGGAGCTGCCGACCTCAGGCACCTCTGGACCTAGAAGGCGGCCTCCCACCGGAGCCCGGCACACACACACAGGCGCACACACACACGTACACACATGCACGCACACACATGTGCACACACGTGCACACACGCGCATGCACCCCCCCCCCCGAAGACAGCAGGGGCCAGGGCTCAGGCCGGGCCTCCTGCCCCAGGCCAGGCAGCCTGGGCCGCTGGACAGAGGGCGGGCCCGAGGCAGGGGGCCTCTTGCACAAGTGCCGCCTGGAGGCCTCGAGGAATCAGAAACACATGGCAGGCCACCCGCATCCCTGTGTCCCCGCGTCCCCGCGCCCAGCCCTCACCTCAGGCAGCTCCCAGCGCGGAGCCGGGGCGGGCCCAGTGCGGGTCCACGGGTCTTCCTGCCCCCACGCGCCTGTCCTCCAGGGACGCGCCATCTGGCTCAGCCCCTCCTCCCCGCGGGCCTGCCTGCTTCCTCCCCCGGGAGGCTCATGACGGCCCGGCCCGGCCGTGCCGGTGAGGGCGGCCTCAGGCCGGGGTCAGGGCTGCTCCTCCTGCTCCGGGACCTGGCACCCGGGGGACCTGGCCTCCAGCGTCCAGGGAATGAATCAAAGACACGCAGCCCCCCAGCCCCCCAGCCCCTGGGAGCCCAGCCTCTCCTGGCCTCTCGTCACCAGCTTGGCTGCGCTCCAGCCGGGAGGCGCCCGGCCCGGCTTCCGTTCCCTCTGAGAACACCCAGTGCCAGACCCTGGTGGCCCACGCGGCTGCCGAGCCCAGGCCGCCAGCCCAGGCCCCGCGGCTCCCTGTGCTCCGTGGGGGACACCCTGCCGCCAGCCCAGGCCCCGTGGCTCCCCTGTGCTCCGTGGGGGACACCCTGCCGCCAGCCCAGCTTTGAGGGGCTTCCCTGAGGCCGGGGCCTCTCTCTCCGGGGGCTGAAAGGCCGTGGGTGCCGGAGCGGCCCAGGGCTGGCCGTGCCCGGGGGGAGCCCCGCCCTGCGGAGGCCGCGGGCCAGGCGAGTGTGGGCCAGATCCTTGCCGCCCCGACGTGCCCCGTGCCACTCCCCTCGGGCGCTCCCCGCTCCAGGTGCCAGCTCGCCTGCCAGCGGCGTGATCTCATTCCCCCACCGCAGGGGGGTCGTGGTGACACCCCGGCCCAAGGCGATGTGACTCGAGGTCCCGAAGCATCTCTGCGGCTCCCCGCCCGGCCTCGGCCTCCTCACCGCCTCCCTCTGCTCCTGGAACAGCCGGGCTCCCAACCTGCCGTCCTGGCCTGGAGGTGGCAGCCGGGGTGGCTGGGAGCAGGGGCATCAGGGTGGCAGGCCTGGTGGGAAGGGCCCTGAGGGGAGCAGGTGCTGATGGTGCGGCTGTGCCAGGGGCGGGGGGCGGGCCGGGCCTGGTGTGGTCAGGACCGTGTCCTGCACTCAGAGCCTCCTCTCTGAGCAGGAAGTGCGGGGCTGTCCCTGCGGGCAGCTGGCCAGCCAGCCTCCTCGGCTTCTGGGAACCCCCTCCCCACCTGCTAAGGAAGCAGGAATGTGCCTGTGCCCCAGCCCAGGCTTGCCTGGCCCTGGGTGCCCCACCAGCCCCGCCTGACGCACCCCTCCCCCCACAGCGGGCGAGGCTGACTTCCCGGAGGAGGTGCCCGAGCAGAGAGGGGGCGGGCTGGTGGGCCGGGACCCTGAGCAGGGCCTTCCTTCAGGCAGCGGAGGGGGTGGAGGGAGATGGGGGCGACGCCAGGACTCTGGACCCCAAGCCGGGCCTCTCTCCAGCTACTCCCCCTCATGGCCAGACTCTGGACCCCATCTTTTTTTTTTTTAATCCTCTCGCAAGGATATGTTTATTGATTTTAGAGGGGGGGGGGGAGACATCAATGTGAGAGAGACACTGATTGGCTGCCTCCTGCACGAGCCCTGACCGGGGATCGAACACACAACCTTTCTTGTCCAAGGGCTGATGCTCCGACCAAATGAGGCACCAGCCAGGGCAAGGCCCGTCTTCACGCTGACATCCCCGACCCCCAGACAAGATCCTAAACTCCACCAGAGCCACGAAGGACAGAGGTGATGGGACCGTCATGATGGGACAGTCGTGATGGGACAGTCGCGATGGGACAGTCGTGATGGGACAGTCGCGATGGGACAGTCGTGATGGGACAGTCGCGATGGGACAGTCGTGATGGGACAGAGGTGATGGGACCGAGGTGATGGGACAGTCGCGATGGGACAGAGGTGATGGGACCGAGGTGATGGGACAGTCGCGATGGGACAGAGGTGATGGGACAGAGGTGATGGGACAGAGGTGATGGGACAGTCGTGATGGGACAGTCGCGATGGGACAGAGGTGATGGGACAGAGGTGATGGGACAGTCACGATGGGACAGAGGTGATGGGACCGAGGTGATGGGACAGTCGCGATGGGACAGAGGTGATGGGACAGAGGTGATGGGACAGAGGTGATGGGACAGTCGTGATGGGACAGTCGCGATGGGACAGAGGTGATGGGACAGAGGTGATGGGACAGTCGTGATGGGACAGAGGTGATGGGACAGTCGTGATGGGACAGTTGCGATGGGACAGAGGTGATGGGACAGAGGTGATGGGACAGAGGTGATGGGACAGTCACGATGGGACAGAGGTGATGGGACCGAGGTGATGGGACAGTCGCGATGGGACAGAGGTGATGGGACCGTGGTGATGGGACAGTCGCGATGGGACAGAGGTGATGGGACCGAGGTGATGGGACAGTCGCGATGGGACAGAGGTGATGGGACCGAGGTGATGGGACAGTCGCAATGGGACAGAGGTGATGGGACAGTCGTGATGGGACTGCAGCGATGGGGCAGCCCACCTGCGGGCCAGGCCATGGGGCCCCTGTTCCTGCCCTCCTCCTCCTGGGCCGCCCATCCCACTGTCCAGACCAAGGACCAAGGCTCGGGATGGCCCTGTAGCTGGGACTCACGGGAGGCCGGGAGGGGAGGCAGCACATCCTGGGTGGGAACCAGGCCTGGGACCCAGGAGGCCTCAGGGAGGGCGGACAGTGGGGTGAGGAGGGCCGATCTGGAGGGTGCTGCCCGGGTCTGGGGCACTGGGCCTGGGGTGTGGGCACCAGAGCCGGGCTGGGGCCATGGTGGGAGGGCCCTGAGCCCCCACCCGCTCAGCGGGGGCAGGAGGTTTGGCCAAGGGACTGGGCGTGCTGCCCCCCAGGAACCTGGTGCCCAGGCCGTGTCCAGCCGGCTCTCCCTGGGCGACAGTGGAACGTGCTGGCCTCTTCCCCACGGGAGAGCCTGGGGTCCCTGCTGGGGGCCGTGGCGGCTGCTGGAGGCTGGAGGGTGGGGGCAGGGCTTGTGGCTCCCTGAAGCCCCTCAGGGGACCTTGAACTTAGGTGGGATGAGGGGCCCAGCACTGCAGGCTGAGCATGGGCAGGAGGGCTCCCTGGAGGAGGAGGCAGCAGCCCAGAGCCCACCCCACGCCTTCGCCTTGGGCCTCCAGCTCCGGGCCCGGAGCCCGCGGTTTGGCGAAGGCTCCTGGGCTGGAGGAGGGGCTGGCCTAGCCAGGCAGGCACCCCTCTGAGGCCCTCACACCCCAAGTCTGTCCTGGGCCCACACACTGCTTAGGGGCCCAGGAAGACCCCAGATCTCACCATTGGGGCCTCTGGGGGCGAGACCCCATCTGGTGACGGAGGTTTCCTGGGGGAGGGGAGGCCCGGGGAGGAAAGGGTGCCCCCGGGAGAGGGGAGGGGGGAGGGCAGGCGGGCCGGGACGGCTCATGCCCACCCCTCAGGCAGGGATGCCGGCAGGGAGGAGGACAGACAGTGCCCGAGGCCTGGGAGCAGCTGGGGCCAAGCAGGCCCCCCTCGTGAGCAGGTCGTGGGGAGCAGGCAGCGGGCACAGGAGGCCGTCCAGTCCCGCCGGACCCCGGGGCCCCCCGCTGCAGCGTGAAGCAGGCGGTGGGGGTCGGATGCTCCCCGTGCCGACGTCAGCGCGATCCGGTTTCATAACCAGCCTGGGTCCCGCCCAGCTGAGGAAGGAGCATAAAACCCAATATATTTTAATTATATCTCTGAGGGCCACAAGCACAATCGTTTCCAGATGGGACCCTGTGGACGGCCGCCCTGTGCTGGGCCTGGGGAGGGGGCAGGGGCCAGGCCCCCGGGGGGTGTCGGGACCTCGCGCCCAGAGCTCGTGCCGGGCCCAGAGTGGCTGTGAGTGGCCCTCGTTCCCAGTTGACAGACGGAGACAGGGTCAGCCCTGCGGGTCTGCGAAGCCTGAAGCACAGGGGGTGGGGCCCGGAGCCAGGGCCAGGGGCCCAGCGCGTCGGGGATGGGGCCCCGCATCCTGGCCCCAGGTTGGTGTCCTTCCGGAAGAGCCCGGCCAGCGCTGGCTGCCGCGTGCCCGCTCCCTGGCTCGGGTCAGGGGCTGGTCCGGAGGCGTCCGGGCCGCTGCAGGGGACCCAGAGGGACCCCCTCCTGCAGGCCCCTGGCTCCCTCCGGGCAGGGGAGCTCCGGAGACCCCCAGCCTCCCGGCCCCGAGTGAGAGCCGGGGGCCCCTGAAGACCAGGGTGGCTGCGCCCCCCACCGGGAGCCGGAGGCCAGGTGCTCCCTGCTGGGAAGCCCCAGGCCCGGGGCTGCACTCACCGGCGGGCGGCGAGAAGGTCGCCAGGCGGTCAGCGACGGGGCTGCGGAAGTCGGCCAGCTAATGAGATTTGCCCGTCAGCTTCCCTGGCCCTGGCGTCTGCCAACCCCAGCCCTCTCCGCTGCCCACTGTGCCCCCCGCCCCGGCTCAGCCAGGGCAGGGCAGACCGGCCCCGGCTCCCTGCTCGGGGATCCGGAGGCGGGAGGGGTGGCAGGGACCTCGAGGGCTGAGCTCCATTTCTGCGGGCGCACTGGCCGGGCACCCTCCCCCCACGGCCGCGGGAGGTGGGTGGACGTGATGGCAGGGGGTGTGGGGGCAGCTGCGAAGGTCTGATAGAGGAACCCCTCACCCTCCAGGGGGACCGTGGTGGGCTGGGCCTCCCCTCCCCGCTACTTGGCCTCAGTGTTCCACCTGTAAAATGGCACAGGGGCCCGGCCGGCGCGGCTCGGCGGCTGAGGCCGACCTGTGAACCGGGAGGTCAGGGATCGATTCCCGGTCAGGGCACGCGCCTGGGTTGCAGGCTCGATCCCCAGCGTGAGGCGTGCAGGAGGCAGCCGGTCCATGATTCCCTCTCCTCATGGATAATTCTCTCCCTCTCCCTCTCCCTCTCCCTCTCCCTTTCTCTGAATCAATAAAAACGTGCATTTTTAAATGGCGCCGGCCGTGCCCTGTGGGACCCGGGCACCCAGGGCGGGTGCTCACCCCTCCTGGCCCTGCTCTGGGGGAGGCCCCGCCCTGGCCCCCGCCTGGCCTGGCCTGACACCTCAAAAGCGCCAATCAGGGGCCTGTGGGGCCGCCAGGCGGTCAGCGCAGAGGCAAGCAGTGCAAGGAGGTGGTGGAGGCCCGCCCACCTGGTGACCCCAGGGTGACCCTGGGTGAGCTGGGGCTGCGGGGTCAAGCGGGGCCTGGCCCAGCCTGGGCAGGGCACCCGGCCCCAAGAACCCCCGGGCTCTGTGCCAGGCCCCAGGGCACCCACAGCAGACGTGACGTCATCCGCGGGGCCCACCGAGGCAGGCGTGGGTGCCGGCTCCCGACGGGCACCCCAGCCGGTGACTCACCCTCTCCCCGCCCACCTGGGCCCCCAGCTCCAGTCCAGGTGGGAGGCAGGGCCGGCCGCCCAGGCCAGACCCACAGCGGCCTCCGGGTGCTCCCAGGGCCCACACTGTTCAGCCAGCAGCGCCTCCCGGCCCGAGGCCACCCTGACACCAGAGCTGGGACAGGCCTCGCCCACTTTCCCTTGGGACTTTCACCGCCTTCCTGGCATCTCAAAGCACCCACCGCGCGCCACTCCCAGGACACGGGGATGCGACTTCCATCTGCTGTCCCTCCTCCAGACTCCCTCCCCCCCCCTCCGTCCTCCATGGACTCACCCCTCCTCCACCCCCGACTGTGTGAGCTCCGTGTGCCATCGGCCGTCCCCACCTCTCACCCTGCAGCGGTCACTCAGCCATCGACAGACCTACTGACTCACCAGGCACCGCTGTCCACTCCTCTGCCCACCTCTCTGCACTGCACCCTCCCCCTCCCCTGGACCACGCCCATCCCTCAGTGCCCCGCGAGGACTGACCGGTGCGAGTGGCCCGGTGGTGCTGGGCAAGGCCATTCTCTCCCAGCTCCCCGCCCGGGCCAGGCTGCGTGACTGAGGGGCAAGGCCACGGCTCTGACAGATGCAGTGGGTGTGATGCCAGGAGGCGAGCCCGCCCCCTCAGCCCGCGGCCAGGCCTGGGCCGGTGGGGAGCAGGCAGGCCGATGACCGCCGGGACGGGCGAAGCTCCCCGCCTGCTCTGCCCCGGGGAGGGGCCGGGGCCGGAGCTGACATCTGCGTGGGCACCCTTGCTGCTCCCCTGCCGGTGACCGCGTGCCCCCGCCCTCTGCCCGCTCCGCCTCGCTGCCCGACCAGAATTCAGCCTCAGGGCGTGGCCGGAGGGTCCCCTCCAGCCCAGCCGCACCCACCCCAGAGCTGCCTTTCGCGCCTGGGGTGCCGGAGAGTCTGTTTGCGGGAGACCCACACCCCTTGGCGTCAGCCTGCCTGTGGGGTCCTCCCAGGCCCTGGCCCAGGCCAGTGGGACCAGCTCCGCGAGGCTGCAGGGTCAGCAGAGGCCAAGCTGGCCGCAGAGTCTGTGTCCACTGGGCCCATCCGCCGGCCGGCCTCCTGGACCGGGGCTGCGGGCAGTGGCCTGTGGCCCCCGCGCCTGAGGACAGCCCACTCCGCTGGTGGGGGTGGGGTCGCTGTGGCCCGAGCCAGGCCCGTGGTGGTCTGTCGCGTCCCTGCCGCGTCCCCCAGGCCGCACGGGGCCTGGCCACGCCGGTGGGTGTAAGAACACGAAGACCAGGCCTCCACCCGCTCCGTCCCGGGGCCAATGGCCCTGACCCACAGCCACCCTCAGAGCTGCCCCCGGCGTGGGGGGAGCCCAGGTGAAGGAGAGGCCCCCGAATCAGGGACCCTGAGCAGGGCTAAGGGGTGACTGGGTGTTGGCCGGCTGGAGCCCAGATGCGCCCATGGTGGCTGGGAAATGATTGGTGCGGGGAGGGGGGTGGAGGGAGTACAGGCTGAGGCTGGGCCCGGGGGAGGCGGGACCCCGATAGTGGGCGGTGGACAGTGGGGGTCCTCCCGTGACGCACTTGCCGAGTGCCCGCTGAGTGGATAGCTGGGGCGCTCAGGCGGAGGGGCCAGGAGGCCTGCCAGCCTTCCTGCCGTCACCCCGAGGGCAGCGGAGAGGAGCCGGGAGAAGGGTTACCCCGAGACCAGACGACTCACCTCTCCCTGGGCTGCGCTGGGACATGGCCCAGGTCCCGGGGAGGGCGCGTGGGGTCCTGTCGAGAGGCTGGGGTCCGAGTCCCACCCCCCACCCCTCGGAGGGAATGAGCACACAGAGGCGGGGGGAGGGGCTCCCCACCTGCACGCCGAGGGCAGCTCGCCCTGCCGCTTGCCCCTCGCCATCAGAGCAGTCCCGGAGGGGAGGGGGCGCTGGGATCCTGGCTACCTGCCCCCCAGAGGCTCCTGGGTCCCCTCCCCCAGCCCCAGCCAGGCCCCCTCTCCTTCCCCAGGCGGAGATAAGTGGGAGAGTCAGAGATAAACTCCTTCCCGGCTCCAGCCCTGGCTGCCGCAATCCCAGGAAGTCCCCGCCCCATCCGGAAACCCCATCCAGGAGCCAGGCTCAGGGGGCAGTGATCCGCCCGCCCGCCCGCCCGCAGGCCAGCCCGGCCCCCTCCGCCCCCTCCCCTCCCGCCCCGGCCTCGGGAGGGCCGCACGTCCACCTCAGGGATGGCAAGACTGAGGGTGAGCTGGCCTGCCCCACGGCCCCCCCTTCGGTATCTGCTCTGAGCCCGGAGGGGCACCCACTCTCCAGAGGCCGAGGGCGCCCGGTCTTGCTGTGCCAGGCCCCCTATGTGCCCAGTGGGGCCAGCAGGGAGGGGTCAGTGAGGAAGGTGTGTTTCTTGTGCCCAAACACGCCGCCCCGGCCCCCAGCGGACTCTTCCTTTGAAGTGTGGGGGGCCTGGCCTGTCCTAGGCCTCGGTGCTGTGGGAGGTGGACTGTGCACCAGCACCCAGAGGCCCCAGGGGAGGGGCGGGGGGGCACTGGGAACATCAGGAAAGGCCGCTGGGGGCACAGGGGTCCCCTGCCTCCTTCCGTTGGGGAGGGTGACCCCCACACCCACCTGGCCGGTTCAGCACCCCGGCTCAGACTGGAGCTCTGGTGTCAGGGTCAGACCCCGGTGTGTGGGGACAGGGCAGCCCTGACCCCGCGTCCAGCCGCTGGGAGAGAGGGCGGGGCTGTGGGCACCTGCCGGTCAGAGCCGGGCACCTGAGCAGCGGAGGCCACAGGGCGGAGTGGGGGCCGAGGAGGAGGACCCCGAGCATGTGGGGCCTGGTGCCGGCCGGAGCGGGGTGCGGGCTGAGGGCGTGGGCCGGAGCGGCCGCGGCTGGCTGGGGGGCTCTCGAGGTGCCGGCGGGCAGATGACTTAATCACAGGCGGGCTTTGTCCCCCCGCCCGCCCGCCAGGTCTGCTGCCAGCCCCGCCGCGGCCACACGCCCCCCCCCCCCCCCCCCCCGGCTCCTAGCAACCGGCAGCCAAGCGTGGGCAAATCAGGAGGCCGGCTCGCCGGGCCTGGGAACCCGCAGGGTGGCCGTGGGGCGCGGCTGGCGCACCGCCCAGCCTGGACTCGGGGGACGCCTGCCCAGCGGGGCCGGGCCGCCCCCCGAGGAGGGCATCCTGGGAGGGGCGCGGGCTGGCGGCCTGGCAGAGGCGGCGCGGGCCGGGCGGGGGGCTTGGTGTGCCGGCCCCTCTCTCTTCCTGGGCCCCACCCGGCGATCCTGTCAGAGCCTTAGAAAGCGAGACAAAGGCCGGAGGCCCGAGGCCGGGACGCGGGGAGATGGGGTTTTAATGACCCAGCTCCAACGTAACAGCCAGGAGGCTCCTTAACCCTGTCGGGCCCTCGCACGGGGAGGCCCCGCCGCCGGCCCCCATCCCTGGCCCCGGGGGAGTGGGAACCAAGCGAAAACCTCCTCTCCTAAGAGAGTCCCCGACGCCCCCACCAGGGCCCGTGCCCGTCCCCGCCCCAGGCGCTGACACGGTGCCCTCTGCTCCTGTGACCCGCCCGCTCCAGCCCGGTGTCGTCCACGTCGGGGGCCTGCCCTCCCCTGGGAGCCCTGCCCTCCCCCCCAGCCCCTGCACAGTCTGGTCACAGGCCGGGCAGCCTGGAGTTGGGGGGCACAGAGCTGGGGAAGGAGACGGGAGACACCAGCTCCCTGCCTGTGCCCCGTCCAGGGCTCTCCCTGCCCCTCCCTCCTGCCTCCCGGCCTCTAACCTGGGCCCGTGGTGAGGAGGCGGGGTGTGGCGGCTGCCTGAGTGATGGGAGTGCCCACCCCAGGTCCAGGGGGGTCCTGGTGGAAGGAGACCCGGGGGGCCTCCCAACACCCCCGACAGCCAGTCCTTTTCAGAGGCACTGCCCCCATCGCGCGCTCCCCCCACACCGCCCACCCCTGCGGTGAGGGCAGCACTGGGCCCAGCAGCTCCCTGGGCTCGGCACAGAGGAGGAGCCCGAGGTCAAGGTGGACCACACCCCTCCCAGAGGCCGGGTCCCCGTGCAGAACCGCTTCCCGGGCCTGAGCCCACCTGGGCTGGGCCCCTGCCCCGGCTGGGGGGACGCAGGCTGACTTCTGGAGGCGGGCTCAGGTTGGGGGTTCCCCGTTCTCAGAACCCCAGAACCAAGCTGTCTGCAAGGACAGGGTGGCCCACCCCCATCGCCTCGGGCCCAGGAGGGTGTGGACCAGGCCCGCTGGGGGAGGGGGCCAGGTCTGGCGGGTGCCCTGGGTTTAGAGGGTGGTCAGACTCAAGCGGGTGCCCCCTCGCGATGCCCATCCACTGGTCCAAGTGCCAACACCGCGTAGAGGACACATTCGCCCACGTCCACGCATGTGCTTGCGTGTACGTGTCTGTGTGTCCCTCTGTGCGTGCCCACCCGGAGCTGGTCTGGGCCCGCGCTGCCGTCTGGGTGGGCGTGCGTGGCAGGGCTGACATCGGGGTCTCCGTCGTGTGGCGTGAGTCGCGGGCAACAGTCCTCCTTGAGGGCCCTGCGGGCTGCCCCTCCTCCAGGGACCCGAGCTTCAGCGTCTCCGGGGCCCTCAGTCCCGGCCGGGGCACCCCCCTCCTCCTCGGGGAGGGGTGCCGGGATGGGGCCCCGCACGCTGGCCGTGTGCATGGGGCGCCTCCTGGCCTCGGGCGGGCCGCCCGCGGGCTCCTAAAGGGACAGGCTCCTGGTGGGACTGGGGCTGCGGATGGAGTTTCTGGGAGCAAAGTGAAGTCCGCTGAACAGACGGGAGATGAGCGCGGCCGGCGTGGCTCAGCGCTTGAGCGTCCACCTGTGCACCAGGAGGTCCCACGCGGGTTGTGGGCTCGGTCCTCAGTGCGGGGCGGGCAGGAGGCAGCCGATCGGCGATTCTCTGTCCTCACTGATGTCTCTCTCTCCCTCTCCCTTCCTCTCTGAGATCAATAAAAATATATTTAAATTTAAAAAAAAGAAATGAAAACTGCCCAGCAGCGGCCGCCAGGTCACTCACCTGTGGCCGGCGGGCGCGGGCCTGGCTGTCCCTGGCGGGCGGGCGGGCGCCTGGCTGGGGGTGGCCGAGCGCTGCCAAGGCACAAACAGTGGCTTGTTTTCACCCCCGGGTTCCAACGTCTTAATAGGGAAGGTGGCCGGCCGGGCGGGCGGGAGGGCCGGGCTGTGAATGGCGCCTGTGAGCGGGAGAGGCGGGCCCGCGGCCGCCGGGCCGGGATAAAGGGCCCCAGTCATCCTCGCTGGCCCAGCGCGAGTGCGCTAAGTTGAAGCTATAAATTACCGGCCGCGGCCAGCGCCACCGCAGGGTGGGCGGGGCGGCCTGGGGGGCTCGGCTCCGTAAATCGGCCCTTTCACCGCTGGAGGCCGTGCACGAAAGGAAAACTTTGTTTTATTAAAGCAACTTCAGGGTTGTGGCCGCCCGGCCGGAGGCGCCAGCAGCGGCTGGGCACCGGCAGGCAGGGGCTCCCGCGCCCGCACCCCCTCCCCCGGCCGCCCTGGAGAACAGGCCCCTTCAAGAGAGCCGGCTCCAGCCAGGGGGCTGGGCCCGCTCCGTCCGGCAGGGCAGGCCCACCCTCGCCCCCCAGGTCCCCCGGCATCGCCGGGCCTGAGCACACAGTGGCTGCGGGGCCCTGGGTGAGCCACCTCCGCCGCCAAGAGCTGTCCTCCCTTCAGCGGCCGGACTTGGACTTGGACGGGCCCTGGGATCGGGGGAGGAAGGAGGGAGGGCCGGCGGGAGGGCAGAGGGGCCTCACTGGGCCGGCCGTGGGGCCACACGCAGGCTCCTGCCCCCTCCTGGCTGTCCCAGCTCCGGGCCCTGGGAGGCAGGCCTGCGGGAAAGTTTAGGGAACTTACGTGGAAATGAATGAGGACCCGGATACTATCTCCATTCCTCCCAGGCCGGGAGGGCTCTGGGTCAGACCCCGGGCGGCGGGTGCTGGGGGCCCAGGGGCTGCGATAGGGGCTCCTCCTGCCACCGGTCACCCCCTGGAGGAGGCCCCCGGGGTCCGCAGCCCTGACCCCATGTGCCTGCCCTTCTGGGCGCCCTCCTGGTCCTGGTCCTCCGCCTCCCCCAGAGCCTCCTTCAAAGCACCCCAGCCCCGCGAGCCACAGTGGGCCCAGCCCCTCCTACACCCCAGGCCTGGAAGGACGGGCGCCCGGGGGACACCAGGCCTGGGCAGAGGGGTGTCGGGTTCCGGGCTCCCGTCTGTCCGAGGGCCATGCGCTCTGGGCCCGGCAGACACCCCAGGTGAGGACAGGGCGAGGCGGTCAGGGTGGGGGTTCACCCTGGAGCACACCCACCTCAGAGCCCCCACAGGTCTCCCCCAGGCCTGGCCCGGCTGTCCCGGCCCTGGTCCTGTCTGGCTCCCTCGCCTGCTCCTCCTGCGCCCCAGCTCCAGGTCTCAGGTGAGGGCAGGTTCCGGGGGCACAGAGCCGGACGGAGCGCAGCCCAGGGACCCGAGGGGCTGCCAGGACCAAACTGGATGTGCCCGGCAGCAGCTGGTCCGCAGGGCCCTGGGCCAGGCCAAGCTCCAGGGACAACAGAGAATCCCAAAGCCCAGGCCGCCTGCTCGCCTCGTCCACGCTGCCACCCCCAAGGTCACCCCTCACTCCTTCCCGATGTGCCAGGCCAGCGTGGGCGTGTGGCTCCCGCTAACCACAGCCCGTGTCTCACCCCAGCCCCTGTCCTGAGAGATGGCAGAGGGAAGGTGCCATGCAGGTCAACCCCACTGGGGGCCTGGGTGTGTCCCCACTGCACAGGGCTGGGTGTGTCCCCACTGGGGGCCTGGGTGTGTCCCCACTGCACAGGCCTGGGTGTGTCCCCACTGCACAGGGACTGGGTGTGTCCCCACTGCACAGGGCTGGGTGTGTCCCCACTGCACAGGGACTGGGTGAGTCCCCACTGCACAGGGCTGGGTGTGTCCCCACTGCACAGGGACTGGGTGAGTCCCCACTGCACAGGGCTGGGTGTGTCCCCACTGCACAGGGACTGGGTGAGTCCCCACTGCACAGGGCTGGGTGTGTCCCCACTGCACAGGGCTGGGTGTGTCCCCACTGCACAGGGCTGGGTGTGTCCCCACTGCACAGGGACTGGGTGAGTCCCCACTGCACAGGCCTGGGTGTGTGTGTGCACAGGGCTGGTGTGTCCCCACTGCACAGGGCTGGGTGTGTCCCCACTGCACAGGGACTGGGTGAGTCCCCACTGCACAGGCCTGGGGGTGTGTGTGCACAGGCCTGGGTGTGTGTGTGCACAGGGCTGGGTGTGTCCCCACTGCACAGGGCTGGGTGTGTCCCCACTGCACAGGGCTGGGTGAGTCCCCACTGCACAGGCACTGGGTGAGTCCCCACTGCACAGGCACTGGGTGAGTCCCCACTGCACAGGCACTGGGTGAGTCCCCACTGCACAGGGCTGGGTGTGTCCCCACTGCACAGGGCTGGGTGAGTCCCCACTGCACAGGGACTGGGTGAGTCCCCACTGCACAGGGCTGGGTGTGCCCCCACTGCACAGGGACTGGGTGAGTCCCCACTGCACAGGGTTGGGTGTGTCCCCACTGCACAGGGCTGGGTGAGTCCCCACTGCACAGGGCTGGGTGAGTCCCCACTGCACAGGGCTGCATGTGTCCCCACTGCACCGGGCTGGGTGAGTCCCCACTGCTCAGGCCTGGGTGTGTCCCCACTGCACAGGGCTGGGTGTGTCCCCACTGCACAGGGCTGGGTGAGTCCCCACTGCACAGGGCTGGGTGAGTCCCCACTGCACAGGGCTGGTTGTGTCCCCACTGCACAGGGACTGGGTGTGCCCCCACTGCACAGGGACTGGGTGAGTCCCCACTGCACAGGGCTGGGTGTGTCCTCACTGCACAGGGACTGGGTGTGTCCCCACTGCACAGGGACTGGGTGTGTCCCCACTGCACAGGGACTGGGTGTGTCCTCACTGCACAGGGACTGGGTGTGTCCTCACTGCACAGGGCTGGGTGAGTCCCCACTGTACAGGGCTGGGTGTGTCCCCACTGCACAGGGCTGGGTGAGTCCCCACTGCACAGGGCTGCACGTGTCCCCACTGCACAGGGCTGGGTGAGTCCCCACTGCACAGGGCTGGGTGTGTCCCCACTGCACAGGGCTGGGTGAGTCGCCACTGCACAGGGCTGGGTGTGTCCCCACTGCACAGGGCTGCACGTGTCCCCACTGCACAGGGCTGGGTGAGTCCCCACTGCACAAAGCTGGGTGTGTCCCCACAGCACAGGGCTGGGTGAGTCCCCACTGCACAGGCCTGGGTGTGTCCTCACTGCACAGGGCTGGGTGAGTCCCCACTGCACAGGGCTGGGTGTGTCCCCACTGCACAGGGCTGGGTGTGTCCTCACTGCACAAGGACTGGGTGTGTCCTCACTGCACAGGGCTGGGTGAGTCCCCACTGCACAGGGCTGGGTGTGTCCCCACTGCACAGGGCTGCACGTGTCCCCACTGCACAGGGCTGAGTGAGTCCCCACTGCACAGGGCTGCACGTGTCCTCACTGCACAGGGCTGGGTGTGTCCCCACTGCACAGGCCTGGGTGTGTCCCCACTGCACAGGCCTGGGTGTGCCCCCACTGCACAGGGCTGCACGTGTCCCCACTGCACAGGGCAGGGTGAGTCCCCACTGCACAGGGCTGGGGGTGTGTGTGCACAGGCCTGGGTGTGTGTGTGCACAGGGCTGGGTGTGTCCCCACTGCACAGGGCTGGGTGTGTCCCCACTGCACAGGGCTGCACGTGTCCCCACTGCACAGGGCTGGGTGAGTCCCCACTGCACATGGCTGCACGTGTCCCCACTGCACCGGGCTGGGTGTGTCCCCACTGCACAGGCCTGGGTGTGTCCCCACTGCACAGGGCTGCACGTGTCCTCACTGCACAGGGCAGGGTGAGTCCCCACTGCACAGGCCTGGGTGTGTCCCCACTGCACAGGGCTGCACGTGTCCCCACTGCACAGGGCTGGGTGAGTCCCCACTGCACAGGCCTGGGTGAGTCCCCACTGCACAGGGACTGGGTGTGTCCCCACTGCACAGGGCTGGGTGTGTCCCCACTGCACAGGGCTGGGTGTGTCCCCACTGCACAGGGACTGGGTGAGTCCCCACTGCACAGGGCTGCACGTGTCCCCACTGCACAGGGCTGGGTGAGTCCCCACTGCACAGGCCTGGGTGTGTCCCCACTGCACAGGGCTGCACGTGTCCCCACTGCACAGGGACTGGGTGTGTCCCCGCTGCACAGGGCTGGGTGTGTCCCCGCTGCACAGGGCTGGGTGTGTCCCCACTGCACAGGGACTGGGTGTGTCCCCACTGCACAGGGACTGGGTGTATCCCCACTGCACAGGGACTGGGTGAGTCCCCACTGCACAGGGCAGGGTGTGTCCCCACTGCACAGGCCCGGGTGTGTCCCCACTGCACAGGGCTGCACGTGTCCCCACTGCACAGGGACTGGGTGTGTCCCCACTGCACAGGGCAGGGTGTGTCCCCACTGCACAGGGCTGGGTGTGTCCCCACTGCACAGGGCTGGGCGAGTCCCCACTGCACAGGGCTGGGTGTGTCCCCACTGCACAGGGACTGGGTTTGTCTCCACTGCACAGGGCTGCGTGTGTCCCCACTGCACAGGGCTGGGTGTGTCCCCACTGCACAGGCCTGGGTGTGTGTGTGCACAGGGCTGGGTGGTGTGGGGTGTCCGGCCCTGACTGTGCACATGCCGGGCGCCCTGCTTGCTGGACTAAACCCCGCTTATTCCCTGTGGGCACTCAGAACCGGGCTCCGGTGAAGACTGGGGCTCCCAGGGGTCACACGGTATCTGCTGAGCCAACCCTGAGGGGCACCAGTGACACACCTGCCCTCCCACTGGGGTGGGGTGGGTCTCCTGATCGAGGCTGGCGGAGGGGGGCCACCTCCCAGGGGGACAGCCCACCGCCTGTGAACAAGACCCCACTGGCCTCAGGCGATGAGCTGGGCGGGGGGTGGAGTGAGGAGGACACTCTGGCTGACCCCTGAGGAAGGAGGAGGCAGGAGACCTGCGTGGCCCTCACCCGTGGGACTCCTGGCGGCTGGAGCAGAGAGAGCTGGGATGGGGGAGGGAGGGCTGCGATGGGGAGGGAGGGCTGGGATGGGGAGGGAGGGCTGGGATGGGGGAGGGGGGCTGGGATGGGGGGGCGGGCTGGGATGGGGGAGGGAGGTGGTGGGGCCGCAGGCACAGGCCCTATGGCAGTGGTTCTCCACCTGTGGGTCGCGCCCCCTTTGGGGGTCGAACGACCCTTTCACAGGGGTCGCCTAAGACCATTGGAAAACACACATATAATTACATATTGTTTTTGTGATTAATCACTGTCCTTTCATTATGTTCAATTTGTAACAATGAAAACACATCCTGCATATCAGATATTTACGTTACGATTCATAACAGCAGCAACATTACAGTTAGGAAGTAGCAACGAAAATAACTTTATGGTTGGGGGTCACCACAACATGAGGAACCGTATGAAAGGGCCGCGGCGTCAGGAAGGCTGAGAACCGCTGCCCTGTGGCCTCCTGGCCGCTGCAGAGACTGACTTCCACTCCGAGGCCCCAGGAGCCACTGCAGACAGAGCTGCACCCGGATGAGGGGCAGGACCCAGGCAGGGCAGCGTCGGGGGGCCTGGGTCACCCCTGGGGGCGGGGGGTGCAGGCCCCGCACATGGGCCTGGCCACGGCACTGCTGGCTCCTACCCTGCCGGCAAGGCTCCCTGGTGGGGTAGGAAGAGACAAGCTGGGCCGAGTGCCAGGTCCCCCCAGGCTGCGGGGAGAGCCTGGGAGGTGGCCGGCCAGGGGTCACCCAGCCCCAGCTCCCACCCAGGCGATGGCCAGACCCTGCCCCCAGGCGCCCGGCATGGGAGGGGCTGCTCTGCTGTGACTTGACCCAAAGGGCCTCCTAGGGGAGCCGGGCCCCCTCCTGAGCCCCCCCTGCCACACCCTTGCCCTGAGAGGCCCCCTTCCCAGACCCGCTGCACAGAACAAGCGCTATGACCAGGCCTCCCCGCCCCCCAGCCCCACCCCCAGCGTCAGCCTCGCTGGGACCAGAGCAGCAGGCCCACAGGCCTCTCACAGCCTCCACTCCAAGGTCTCTGCACCACCACCCGGGGCGGGGGGGGGGGGGGGGGTCAGCTCCAGCCGGAACCGGAACCGGGCACGGACCGGAGCCTCCCGCCCCTCCCCAAGCCAGGCCCTGTGAGGGGAGCCGTGCCCTGCCCGGGGAGGGTGGGCACCCCTCGCTCCACTCTGGCGGGGACCCCGTGGCCCTCTGCTGCCACCTGGGATGGGCAGGCGCGGGAGGACCTGCGGGGAGGGCAGGGCCCGTGGCTCCAGGCTGGGCTTGGGGCTGGAATGTTTGCGCTCACTGTTTGCCCAAGGGGGCGCCCCGCCCTCCTGGGGAGCCCTCCCCACACCTGGGGGCCCAGCTGAGTCTACAGCTCTGAGCTGCTGGGGGGGGCCCCGCTGGGCTGGGCCATTCCAGGGCCCCTGGACCCCAGACCCTTCCCCAATGTGGAGCCGCCCGCCCCCGCTGCCGCCGGCAGATTATGCAAATCCCGGCTCCCTAATTAAAGACCTAACGAGGCGCCGGGGCCGCGGGCGGGGGTCACGCTCCCTCCGGAGGGGCCTGGCCCGTCTGCACCGTGAGCCGGGCGCCCCTCCGGCCTGGGAAGCGCCGCCAGCCAGCCGAGGGGTGCAGGCCGCCCGGCCCCCGCCCCGGCCCCGCCCCAGCGGACAGACCGGGCGCTCAGCTCGCCTCCGCCCCAGGGGCATCAGCCAGGCCGGGCACCTGCGCCCTCAGGCTCAGCTCGTCCGGGCGGGAGGCCGCGGGGTCGGGCGGGGCGGGCGGCGGGGCAGCGGCCGGCCTCCTCTCACAGCCTGTTGTTGGGCCAACAGCCCGGCTGCGCCGCCTGAAAGGCTGGGATTAGCGAACATTAGCGGCCCTTTGAGCCGCCCCGGCGCCCCTTCTGCGGCCGCCCCGCCTGCCGCCTGGGACTGGCCCCGCCGCCCGCCCTGCCATCGGACTCCCCCGGCCGGACCCGCTCGCGCGGTGCCCGGGTTTGGAGCCCAGGGAGCCGGGAAGGGGTGGGGGCAGGCGGCAAGGGGCGCGCCCGAGGCGGGCCCTGCGGATGGGGAGGCCCGTGTCCCCCGCCGCCTCCGGGGCTGAGCTGGGCGAGCACCCGCTGCTGCTGGGCGGCCGGCTGCCCAGGGGCCGTCCCACCGCCCTAGGGGCTGCCCCACCCTCAGGCTCCGGCCTCCAGCCTCGCCCACCAACCCCCGGAGCCTGCCTGTCTGGGTCTTCCCAGCGGGAGCGCCAGGCCCGTGTTCCTGAAATCACCCTCTTCCTCCCGGAACCCCTGGCTCTCAGGGCACCCCGGTGGGTAGCACCCCTCCCCGGTGCCCAGAGAGGGGCGATCACCTTCGCCTTCACTCCAAACAGTTCCTGGGCCCCGGGCCACGGACTGCCAGGGGCCGGGAGGGTCCTGTCCCAGTGGGCCTCAGAGCCCACGGTCCCTGCCCCCGACACCGACCCGGACCAAGCCAAGAAGGTCTGACTATTGCCCCATTGACCTGATGGGTAAACTGAGGTGCCGTTCAGGGAGGCAGCCGCGGTCAGCCTGCCAGGGGGTGTGGAGCAGAGATCTGACCTCAACTTCCACCCTCAGGGCCTCCTTTCTCACCCCCACCCACCACCTGCCTGTTGGGGGCAGCTGATGGCCTGAGCCCACCTCCCCGCTCCGTGCTGGTGGGGCTCAAACCCACCCGCTGCCTGGGACCCACGCACAGGGGCGCACACGTGTCCCCACGCGCATGCACACACATGCACACGCACCACAGCCAGGGCCCGGCTTGAGAAGAGTAAACATCTCCTGCAGATGAAGCTACAGGCCGTCTCCCGAGAGAAAAAATGTGGCCAAACCAGACCCAGGCGGCTGTGGGCTCCCCTCCGTCACCACGGCCTCTCCATCGGTGGCGAACACTGACCGCCACCCCAGGCCGGACACCAGGGGACCCCGGGCCCTCCCTGCAGCTGCCGGTGTCTGAGCAGGCACCTGGGGGTGGCCGCTGAGTCCCCACCCCCTCCAGGAGTCACCCCGAGGCCTGTCTGGCCCCCAGGGCGGCCCCTCTGTTCCTAGGATCTTGCCTGAGAGAAAACCAGGCTGCCCGCCCTGGGGCCCCTGTCCAGCCGCTAGCATCTCCTCGCGCCCCACCCTGTGCCCAGACGGCTCAGGTCCAGCTGCGGGCAGGCGGGCCGGCGTGGGACCCATGGGGCTTGGGGGGCACCTGGCTGGGGGCGGCCCCCTGGGCCCGGGAGCCCTGCCCCTGGGGGGGGGTGGCCGGCTGTGACCTTGGGAAGGCAGGGGAGAGGCAGCCCGCGGGCCCCCCCTGGCAGGACCGGGCAGACCTGGCCCGATCCTGTGACGCTGGAGAAACCACGCGGAGCCTGGGGTTTGCAGCGGGAAACCCGATCGAGTAATGACAGGGTTGGGTGTGGGGGCGACCAGCGAGGGAGCTCCCCGCTGGCCTCTCAGCAGTGGGAACCCCGCCCCCCCCCCCCCCCTGCAACGGCCGGGCCGAGGCCTGCTCACCACCCCCACCCCGCTGCCTTTTCCCTCGCCAGCCCCCAGCCCCTCACGCAGCCTGGACACCTACCCCCCCGCCCCCCCCCCCCGCCCACACCAGGGCCCCTCCCAGAACCTTCTGGAGCTTCTGGGCGGCTCTTCTGCAACCAACCCCAGGAGGGGTGTCAGGCGGAGGGAAGCCGTGGCCCTGCATTGTCCCCCGCCCCCTCCCGTCCCAGCCCCGAGGGAAGGGCCCGGGACAGCGGAGGGAACTCACTGAAGAGAAACAAGAGCCCCCCAGTCTGCAGCCGCCAGCACCACGGACCCCTCCCAGCCCGGACCCACGCGGGACACACGCCCCGTAGCCCCTGGGCTGCCTCTGGGGAGTCTGGGATCCAGGCTGGACCCCCGTGGGCCTGCGGTCCAGCTGCCCAGCCAGGCCTCGGGGAGCTGGGGGGGCCTGAGGCAGAGGCGGCCGCAGGGGTCTGGGAGGGTCCTGGAGTGGCTGGCCACGCCCCCACCACTCGGGCCAGATCCACTCGTGAGCTCCCCCTGAAACACGCGTGTCTGACTGCACGGCCTGGTCACCCAGCAGGGCCGGCGGGACGCGCGGGGGCGGGGTGGGGGCAGGACGGGCCGTGTGACCGCGGGCGGGTGGGCGGCGGGCGGGCCAGAGCCTCCCTCCTGGCTGCAGGCAGCGGGCAGTTTTAATGACCGCTCGCTGGGCCCATTGAGCCGGCTAATCCGGGGCTGCCACCGCGGGAGGCTCCGGCGGGCGCCCCCTCCCCCCGCGCCCGGGCACCGGGTCCCCAGGTTCTCACGTCCCCAAGGCCCCAATTAAAGCGAGAGCTCCGGGGCTGCTGCTGCTAATGAGCTCGCGGGGCTGGGCTCCAGGCCTCCAGGCGGGGTGCAGGCGGGGGAGTGGGGATGGAGTTGCTTGGGTGGGGTGACGTGGGACTACTCCCGAGGGGATGCCCAAGGGACTCCCCCGATCTGTGCCCAGCTGCTGTGACCCACCTGACTGTGGGGAGCGTCCCGCCCGGGGCAGCACCCCGACTGGGCCCCCGGCGGGGAAGGGGGTGCGTGGATGGTGTCTGGCTGGTGTGTGACACCTTGAGGGGCTCAGACACGAGGGGTGTCCTCTGCATTTCACTCAAAGGAGCAGCTTGGGGCTGGGGCTCAGGGGTGGGGGCCGGAGGGAGGGGGCGGGAGGGGCCCACCTGGCACCCGGCTCAGGAGCTCTGGGGAGCTAGAGGGGCCGATGGCAGAACCAAGGGGATTTGCCAGAAGCTTCTGAGGCTGACCTGGGTGCCAGCTCAGACCGGGAGGGGCGGCCCTAGGAGGTCCCGGGGGGAGGGGGGCCTTAGGGTTGTGCACACGCCCCTAACCCAGGGCTTCGGGGCTCCGGCGCCATGGCCCCCAGCAGGTCCCTGGCTCAGAGCTGGGGCCCCCAGGGTGACGGGGCTGGAACCGCACACAGGACTCACCGGGTGGGAGAGACTGGAGGGTCCCGCCCAGACTGGGTGCTGGGGGCCTGGATGGATGGCTGCGTGGCTGTGGTTGGGGTATCACCCCTGGGAGCGCCCCCATTCCATCTGCCCAGCCTGGTGTGCTGTGACTTGGGAGGAGGCAGGGCTGGGATGTGGGGACCTGGGGGGCTGGGACTGCAGGCCTGGAGCTCCCCCTCCAGCCATCAGAGGGGGCTCTCAGGGCCCGGCTCCCACTGCCACCCCCTCCAGCACGGGCCTGGCTCTGGGGCCGCAGACTCTGAAGGCGGGTGAAGGGGTCTTGGCAGACAGAGGCGGGAGGGGAGCTGCTGGCCTTGAGGGGGTGGCGGGGAGCGCAGGTCTCGGCTTCCCGGCCTGACCACGCCTGTGGGACCCTGACCTGGCCGAGCCGACCACAGGGGCCGGGGCTCAGGCCTGGTCAGCAAGCCCGGCCGGGGACTCTACGGAGCCTGACCCCTCCGTGCGCAGGGACATGCGGTGCATTGGGGAGCGCACGGCCCTGGGAGGGTCCCGGCCGGCCCGCCGCAGGTCGGGCTCAGTGGATATTTGTGGTGTGCGGCCTGGAGGGGCTGAGAGCCTCGCGAGGGATCTGCAGCCGCACGATGACCCAGTTTCCTGGGACGGCAGAGCCAGGCAGAGAGCCCGATGGGCTGGGGCAGGAGGCCCTGGAGGCGTGGACATGAGGCTCAGCACGGGCCCAGTGAGGGCTGGGGACCCTGGGCCAGGCCAGCCCGCCTGGCAGGCGGACACGGAGGCCGTGGGAGAGTCCCCCTGCTCCCCGGCTCCAGGGCCGACGGGAGCAGGCCGGGCTGTGGGCAGGGCCGACCTGCGCCCGCTGGGTGCCGTCTGCTGGCCTGGGCCACCCCAGCCTCCCCCCACCTCCTCTTCTCTGGCCGCCTCACCTGACGGGGGTTTGGGGCCAGTTGGATGCAGAGCACATGTCTGTGTTCTGGGGAGGAGGGCCCCCAAGTCCTCCCCCCGCCCCGTGCCATGCCCCCTGGGTAGCCGCCCGCCCTCCCTGCGGTCCCCCGGGGCCCTGGGTTTCGGTGCTGGGGCCACTCGGGAGCCGGGAGCCGTTGGAGCCCTGAGAGGAGCGGGTGGGAAGGGGCAGGCTTCTCGCCTCCACTGTCCCTCCCTGGGGCCCTGGCCCCTGCACCCGCCTCCCCAGCGGCCAGAACCGGTGCCAGCCCTTGTTCCCGGGACAGCCGGTGAGCGCCGGAGGTGCTATCTGTGACAGCCGCAGAATGGGCCGCCGCACCAGCGCAGGTGTCGGCGCCTGGGACGGGGCCAACCCGAAACCCAACCCCACCCCCACCCCCACCCCCTGCAAACCTGGCCGGCCGTCCCCGGAGATGAGAGATTAGCCAGACCCTTGTCCCGGCCCCTCCCAGTTCGATCTGCCCCAGATACGAGGAGCAGGGGCCAGGCCTGGGGGAGCTGGGCCGGAGGGGGGTGGGGCGGGGGGAGAGGGGTCTCTCAGGGACCACACTCCCAGTGCTGGGGGGCGGGGGCACCAGGGGACCCAATCTCAGGTCCCAGTCCCTTCCTGCTCAGATGGCAGCGAGATCTGGGTCAGGATGTGGCGGGAGCAGCAGCTTCCTGCTCTCACCTCCTCCCGGGGCCCCGCGGACCTGGGTGACCACGCTGGGCCTGCTGGCCTCTGCCCAGCTGTGGCCTCCACCTGGGGCACCCCTGCCGCCCACCCAGGCAGTGCCCTTTCCCCGGCCACAGGTCCTTGTTCCCAGCCCCCAGCCCCATGGTGGCCCCTTCTGAGCCCCTGCCCCACACCCTCCCCCCTCCTTGCTGCCTCTGACGGGTCCCCAGGGGCTCCCTGCAGGGGGAGCCTGGGTTCTGACCCCCGTGGCACCGTGAAGGGGTGAGGTGGTCCACGAGGAGGGACCTTAGAACCCGGGGGGTGGGGGCGGCCCATTCTCCATCCTTCGGAGCAGCCCCCACCCGGGCCGGGCAGCGAGGCTCTCAGCTCCCCCTGCGTCCCGGCCCTGCCCTGGCCCCAGTCCAGCCACCTGGCCGTCACCTGGCCAGCGGGGGCGTGCGTCTCCCCGAGGCCCTGCCTCTGTGCCCCCACCTCCCCGCGGCTTTGCTGCACCCACGCTGCCGCTGCCGCCCTCCTGCGTGGAAGCCTCGCGGGCGTGTCCGGCGGCCCGACAGCCGCGCCCCGGTGGGCCTCTCCGTGCCTTTGCCCCGTGTGTCTGGGTCCTGTTCCCGTTGCCGCCTGAGCACCTCGACTGCTTAGCTTACGACGGCGCCTCCGGGCAAGTCCCAGGTAGAGGAGGCTGCAGCCCGAGGGGCCTGGGGGTGCGGAGGGTAGAGGTCACGCAGCGTGGGGATGCGCCCACCTCCCCAGCCCTGCAGCCCACCGCCGGCCGCCAGGGGCTAGGCAGACACCGGCTCACACACGACTGTGCCCGGGTTCCGTGGACACTGGTGCTCGAGGGCCAATGAGACGCCAGCCCCAGGGCCCCCCGAGGCCCTTGGACAGGCTGACCGGCCTCGGCATCAGGCAGCACCCCAGAGGGCGCAGGCCTTGGGGACTCGGTGTGGGCTCCGGGCCACCAGCAGGCCAGCCCCGGTGTCAGCGCCCGTGCGAGACAGCCCTGCCTGGGACCTGGGGTCTGGGAGCCGGCTCTCTCCCTGTCCTCAGCCCCCCCCTCGTTCCCATCCCAGTGGCCGAGGCCGCAGCTGAGTCCAGCCGCCCGATCCAGGGGGCTCAGCCAGCCTGATGCAGGCCCGAGGGACCAGTGGACACCGACAGCCAGCCAGGCCGTGCGGGCGGCCTCACACTCGGCTGGCCGGCGGCTGACGCTGATGCCTCCTGACTCCTGGCCTCTCCTGCCGGGAACGGGTCGTGTTGTGTCTGGGGCAGGCGCGGGGCAGCGCCCAGGACGAGGAGGCCAGTGCTGGGTCAGCGCCGCTCACAGCCCCGGGCCAGGCGGGCGCTCCCGGCCCTTCCCCCTCTCGGCCAGGGGCCAGGCCAGGTCCAGGAGGGGACGTGCAGGGACACAGCCTACCCACCGTGCTTCTCCCTCCAGGCACAGACACCTCCACCAGGAAGCCCTCGGGGCAGAAGGCCCTCTGGGTCCGGCTTGTCCGGCGGGTGACCCCCAAGGCCTCATTCAACACCAGCCCCAAATGGGAGCAGGCACAGTGGGGTGGGCCGGTCCTGACCTCCAGGGACCCCGTGCCATGGGGTGGTTGGGGAGGTAGCCGTGAGGGGCCAGCCAGCCTGAACCCAGATCCCTCACCGCCCCCTAGTCGGGCCCCCACTTCTCTTGCACCCGCAGTCGAGCCGTTAGCCAACCAGAATCTAACACATCTCACGCTCCATCCCTCACCTTCTCCCCGGCCTCGCAGCCCCTCCTCCCCACACCCTTTCTGACAACCTTAAATAGAAGTGGGCACCCCCTTCCCTCTCCCTTCCTCCACCGCCAGCCTCTGCTCACTGCTCTGCAGACTTGCCTGTGGGCCCAGCCTCAGGGTCCTCGCAGGGGCTGTTCCCTGGGCCTGAGCGCTGTTCCCTGCACAGCAGGGTCATCGGGCTCTGGGTCAAGGTCCAGGCCTCTCCAGCACAGTGGCCGCCGAGGATTCTGCTGTGAATCGCTCCCCTCGGGCCTTAGAGGGCCGGCATCGAGGCCCACGCTCCCTGCTCCCGAGGGCAAGGGCTGGCGCCTGGGCCTGGGGTGAGAGTGTTCGAGGCCCCCCAGGGGCTGGGTGCTGGCTGGGCGCCCCACCTCCGGCCTGGACCACTGTCCCCACCCCCACAAACACACACACTCGACTTTCCTCAAACACAACTCCAGCCCATTCCTGCCACCGATTGTCTGCCTGGACAAAGGCCCCCTTCAGCGCCAGAAGTTCAGCAAATAAATGAATGGATGAACTCGGGGAGGAAGAGGAGGTGGGACGGGCGGGGCGGCCGGTGTCCCCCTGTGAGCAGCCTGGGGCCTTGAGCTGCGTTGGGGAGGGATTGGGGGCGTGAGGCCTGGGGGTCGGGGGTCACACAGCGGGCTCCCACGAAGGCTCGGGCTGGGGCTCGGTGTGTCGGAGATGCCCCGGGCACTCTGGGGAGGATGGATGGAAGGCCCGGGCCCGGGGGGTGATGGTCCCCGTGTATTCCCACAAGCCAGATGCCACCCTTGCCCGGTTCCCCTCCTGGGGTCCTCGCTCGGCCCTGGAGACACGCCTGAACCCGGAGGAGTGGCCCTCTGGGTGGGCCAGGCCCGGCGGGACTGGGAGGTGCCCTGTGCAGCTTCTGGGTGGGAGGGTGGAGCCAGGCCCCTGGTCCTGGGCCCCCCACTCTGTGAACCAGGAGCTCGGGGGACACTGTGCCCAGGGTGCCGGCCAGTTGGAGACCCGTGGGCTGCCCTCATGCCCACTCCACCGGAGCCAGGCGTCCCACAGCCCTGTGCTGCCCCCCGCCTGGCAGAGGCCCCTCCCAGCTCAGCCTGGTCCCCACTCCAGCCTCTGGGCTCCAGGTGCACAAAATAGCAGCACGGCCCTGGCCCCTCGCCTCCTGCCCTGGCCCCTGGCGCCCCTGGAATGTGGTCCCAGGACGGTCAGGGCTTCTCTGCACAGAGGGGCCCGGTCCAGCCAGTCTCCTGAGACATTAGGTTCCCCACCTGAAAGGAGGTGCACGATCGGGCCCAGCCCTGGCGGGGACCCCTCAGGACAGACAGAACCAGAGCAAGGCAGCCAATAGAGTGGGCTGGGGAGACCCAGGAGGGCTGCCTGGAGGAGGGAGCTGGGGAAAGGCTGGCAGGGGAGAAGGGACTGGCCTGCTCCCCTGGCCCCTGCTCTAGTCCAGGCCTGGTCCAGCCTCCAGGGCAGCCCTGACTCCTGGCCATTCCGGGGACAACAATGGTCGGCATTTAAATTCCAATTGAGTCGGCCAGAGTGGCCAGCGGGCGTGAGAACGGGAGCCCCCACCCCCAGCCCCAGCCCCGCCTGCCGCATTCCTGCCTCCCCGGAGATGGCCACGGCCAGCCCGTTGCCAGGGGGCCGGGAATGTGGCGCTCAATGGCCAGGGACAAGGGCCCATTGAACGGTGACGGGCGCGATTGAGCCGTCAGGCCCTCCACTCTGGATCCCCCATCCCACCCCTCCCGGCGTTCCCAACATCAGCTGCTCACACCCTCCCGGGCCCTGAGCGGGCCTGGGTCCCCGACGGACTGACCGGCTGACCCAGGGCCCGCCGCCCTCACCCCTCCTGGCCGCATCTTAATCGGATCATGTCACGCCCCTGCCTCACCGGGCGCTGACCGCTGCCTCCGGCCACCCCTGGTCCCCGCCTCTCACCTGCCCTGTGCCCCCAGGAGGCCTTCCCTGCTGCCCCCACCTGCTCGCATCCTGCCAGAATTTTCCTAAGTTCTTTTTATATATATATATATTTTATTGATCTCCCAGAGGACAGGAGAGGGAGGGAGAGAGAGAAACATCAATGATGAGAGAGAATCCTGGATCGGCTGCCTCCTGCACGCCCCACACTGGGGGTCGAGCCCACAACCCGGGCCTGTGCCCTGACGGGGAATCGAACCCTCACCTCCTGGTTCACAGGTCGATGCTCAGCCACTGAGCCCCGCCGGCCGGGCCTGAGTTGCGCTTCCTGCCCTCACCCCACCTGCAGCCCGAGGCCACGTCCTGGTCCTGCCCGTCTGAGCTGGCACCCAGGGTGCCCACGGGCGAGAGGAATCGAGCTTCGATGCTCACAGCCCGGCTCGGCCGGGACCTCTGGCCATGCTCCCCGGTGGCAGCCCTGCTGGGAGGGCCCGGGTGGCAGGCGCAGCCCTTATCCTGGCCCCACGTGGGGACCAGCAGGGACACCGTGACGGAGGCAGCCCCAGGTGCGCCAGGAGCCGGGTCCCTCTCCTCCCGGCAGCCTGGGTGTGCCCTTCAGCATCTGTTCCCACCAGAGGGGCACCCGACAGACGGGGCTCTGCTGCCTCTGTGCTGGGCACAGCACCCCCAGGCCAGGATGGGGGCATCAGACAGGATGCCCGGAACCTGAGCCCAGGGGGAGGGGGGTCCCGGGAGACAGTGGGTGACCGGGAGGGACAAAGCCCTGGCCGCCAGGCCCGCCGGGGAGAGAACTCGGGGGCTGGAGGGGCTGGCGCGGCGCCCGCGGGCAGGGTGTCCCTGTGCAGACACCTCCTTCCGCCCTGCGTGGGAAGATGAGCTCCCGGCCGTCTCCTGGGTGCACGGGGTTGGGGGAGCGAGCCGGGGGGGCGAGGGTGCGGGCAGCCCTGGCCGGGGTGGCATCCCGCCAGCTCTGGCACATCCCCAGTGAGCACGGCGGCCCAGACAGGTGTCAGGGAGCCCAGACGGGAAGGGGTGATGGGGCCTGGTGAGGCCTCCGGGGACGCGCAGGGGGGGCCCCCACAGGCACGCCTCAGGCCCCGGCCACAGGGTCCGCGCGGACGACATGGACACCACCCTGGGGCGCCCCGGAGGGGCCTGACCAGAGCCGCACAGCTGAAGACAGGGGCCCCGCACCACGTCACCCCACCCCACGTCACCCGCACCCCATGTCACCACCACCCCACAGGGCTAGAGTCCAACTTCCTCATCACCTGCACTGCCCACACCCCAGAAACCCCCTCAGGCCTCCAGCCCCTGCCTTGGCCCCGATCCCCCATCAGATCAGCCCCTGCCCAGCTCCAGACCCCCAGGGCCGCTCACTGAGAAGCCAGCCAGACAGTCCGCCTGGGTCACAGCCCCGCCCCCGACAGTCCTGCCCCCCACTGCCCTGCCCCCCACTGCCCTGCCCCCCACTGTCCTGCCCCCCAGCCCTGCCCCCCAGCCCTGCCCCCCACTGCCCTGCCCCCCACTGTCCTGCCCCCCACTGCCCTGCCACCCACTGCCCTGCCCCCCACTGTCCTGCCCCCCACTGCCCTGCCCCCCACTGCCCTGCCCCCCACTGTCCTGCCCCCCAGCCCTGCCCCCCACTGTCCTGCCCCGCACTGTCCTGCCCCCCAGCCCTGCCCCCCACTGCCCTGCCCCCCACTGTCCTGCCCCCCACTGCCCTGCCCCCCACTGCCCTGCCCCCCACTGTCCTGCCCCCCAGCCCTGCCCCCCACTGCCCTGCCCCCCACTGTCCTGCCACCCACTGCCCTGCCCCCCACTGTCCTGCCCCCCACTGTCCTGCCACCCACTGCCCTGCCACCCACTGCCCTGCCCCCCATAGCTCTGCCCCCCCACTGTCCTGCCCCCCACTGTCCTGCCCCCCCACTATCCTGCCACCCACTGCCCTGCCCCCCATAGCTCTGCCCCCCCACTGTACTGCCCCCCCACAGCTCTGCCACCCACTGCCCTGCCCCCCACTGCCCTGCCCCCCACTGTCCTGCCCCCCACTGCCCTGCCCCCCACTGCCCTGCCACCCACTGCCCTGCCCCCCACTGTCCTGCCCCCCACTGCCCTGCCCCCCACTGTCCTGCCCCCCACTGCCCTGCCCCCCACTGCCCTGCCCCCCACTGTCCTGCCACCCACTGCCCTGCCCCCCACTGCCCTGCCCCCCACTGCCCTGCCCCCCACTGCCCTGCCCCCCACTGTCCTGCCCCCCACTGCCCTGCCCCCCACTGCCCTGCCCCCCACTGTCCTGCCACCCACTGCCCTGCCCCCCACTGCCCTGCCCCCCACTGTCCTGCCACCCACTGCCCTGCCCCCCACTGCCCTGCCCCCCACTGTCCTGCCACCCACTGCCCTGCCCCCCACTGCCCTGCCCCCCACTGTCCTGCCCCCCACTGCCCTGCCCCCAACTGCCCTGCCCCCCACTGTCCTGCCACCCACTGCCCTGCCACCCACTGCCCTGCCCCCCACTGTCCTGCCCCCCACTGCCCTGCCACCCACTGCCCTGCCCCCCATAGCTCTGCCCCCCCACTGTACTGCCCCCCCACAGCTCTGCCACCCACTGCCCTGCCCCCCACTGTCCTGCCCCCCACTGCCCTGCCCCCCACTGTCCTGCCCCCCACTGCCCTGCCACCCACTGCCCTGCCCCCCACTGTCCTGCCCCCCACTGTCCTGCCCCCCACTGCCCTGCCACCCACTGCCCTGCCCCCCACTGTCCTGCCCCCCACTGCCCTGCCACCCACTGCCCTGCCCCCCACTGTCCTGCCCCCCACTGCCCTGCCACCCACTGCCCTGCCCCCCACTGTCCTGCCCCCCACTGCCCTGCCACCCACTGCCCTGCCCCCCACTGCCCTGCCCCCCACTGTCCTGCCCCCCAGCCCTGCCCCCCACTGTCCTGCCCCCCACTGCCCTGCCACCCACTGCCCTGCCCCCCACTGTCCTGCCCCCCACTGCCCTGCCCCCAACTGCCCTGCCCCCCACTGTCCTGCCCCCCCACTATCCTGCCACCCACTGCCCTGCCCCCCATAGCTCTGCCCCCCCCACTGTCCTGCCCCCCCCAGCTCTGCCCCCCCAGCCCTGCCCCCCACTATCCTGCCACCCACTGCCCTGCCCGGCTGGCCCCTCTACCTGGAGCCCCCACCTCGGGACATCAGTGGTCACACAGTGTGGCCGCTTCCCTGTGCTGACAGAGCCCAGCACCTGGCCCCCAGCCTGTCGCCGTCTGCAGGGCGGCCTTGGTCTGTGAGGCTCACCCCCACCCCCACGGGAGCTGTGGAGTGAATGAATGAATGAATGAATGACTCCCAATTCAAACGGGGAGTGAGCTGAGAACGGGGTGTCAGGAGGGGTGATGGGCCCAGCGCAGCCCACGGTCCAGAGGCCTCTGTGTCAGACCCACAGCCAGCAGGGCTGGGCCCACCGAGTCCTGCCCACCCACGACCCCGCCCACCAGGCCCCAGCGCTCCCTGAGCCCCGATGGCCCCGCTCGCACCCTCAGCACCGCTCGCCCGGTGGGTCTGGGCCCAGAGCCGGGCCCATGGTCAGATCCCGGAGGCGGCTCTGCACTTTCCCCCGGGCACGCCTGCCAGGGGAGGGGGTGGGGGGCCGTGGTCCGGCCTTCGGGGAGACGTGGCCACAGAGCGCCATGGCCCCGCTGCCGCTCTGGGCGTGGAGGCCGCCGCAGCTCTTCTTGCCTCCCTGCCCGGCGGCAGCGGCCGGGGCTCAGGGTCCGCTCAAGGCTCAAAGGCAGCTCTTCCCCCCAGGGCGCTGGACGCCTTTCTGCTCGGCCTGGATAAATCGCGGGGAAAGGCTGTGTCTCCTCAGCACCTGAAGCTCAAGCCCGCATAGTGGCCACGCCCGGGGCTGCCTCCGGGGGCTCACGGTCCTCCTGTCCAGCCCGGGGCCTGCGAGCCACCCCTGGACCTGTCGTCCGCCTCCGGTGGGGCCTGGCCGTGGAGTGCGGGCTGGGCAGGGCGGCTCTGAGCTCACCTGTTCCTGCAGAGCCAGCTCCAGGCTCCAGGCCCCAGAGCATCCTGTTTCCAAGGGCAACACACACACACACACACACACACTCACACGCACACACTCACACGCATGCACACTCACACGCACGCACATGCACTCGCACCCCCCCACACACACGTGCACACACTCACTCACATGCACATTCTCGCACGTGCACACATACACACACATGCACACACATGCACACACATTCATGCACACACTCATGCACACACACACAGGTCGTCTGCCTGCGTGGGGTCTCCCTCGTCAAGAACCTGGGACTGCCCTGGCCGTGTGGCTCAGTGAACAGGACGTCGGCCCGAGGACTGAAGGGTCCATTTTGGCCAGTGACATACGTACCTCAGTTTCAGGCTCGATCCCCAGTCGATCGCCAGTCCCTCTTGGGGCACATGGGGGAGGCCACCAATCAGTGTGTCTCTCACATCGATGCTTCTCTGTGTGTCTCTCCCCCCCCCTTCCACTCTCTCTAAAAATCAACGGGAAAGTACCCTCAGGTGAGGATGGCCAACAACAAGATCAGAACCTGGGACGCGCCTGAGCGCAGCTGCCTCCAGGTGGAGGGGGCCCTGCCCTGAAGGGCTCGTGCCGGGCCCACCAGTCCAGGGCATTGCAGAGCGCCGCGGCGGGTGCTGGGCTCAGGGAAGCGCCACGCCCTGATGGGGAGTGGCCAGGCGGCGAGGCCCCGACACCTGGCACCCGTGCGTCAGGCCCAGGTCCACCTGCCTGGGTGCTCCCGGAGGACAGGGCCCTGGGCCTTGGGGAGCCGGCCAGGGAGTTCGGGGGGCCAGGGCCTGGCAGGGATCCCGGGGGAACAGGTTGTGCTCGGGCCCCGGTCAATGGGCTGTTGTGCTCCTGGGGGCCGCTCAGCCTGCACACCTGGCAGGACAGATGTGCCCTTGCTGGCGGCCACACACCGCCTGCATGTGGGCTCCTCTGCCAGGGGCCGGTGCTCATCCCGGGGGCTCTGAGAGGCCCCCTGGGCTCCGCCACCCTGGCACCCGGCTGGCTGTCCCAGAGGCTGTGCTGCACCCCTGCCCCTGCGGGCACCTCCTGGGCACCCTGGCCCTGGGGGCGGCCTTCCCACCTGCACAGCCATAGCCTTTCTGTGGGGCCGAAGATCCAGACCCCCCACCAGCCCCAGGGCACCTCCCCAAGGGCTGGGCCGTGCAGGCGTGTGGGGGTCAGTGGCCCCTCCTTGGAAAAGGGGACCTGACCCCAGTGGTCAGGGACTGAGGACAGAGCCCTCTGAGCAGCCCTGGAGTCCAGGGGAAGGGGCGGGGGACGGGGGTGTAGGAAGGGGGAAGAGGGCGGGGACAGGCTAACACCCCCGCAGGGATGCCGGGCAGAACCAGCAGGTTTCCTGTCCCGGGGGGCAGCCCCGCGGGAGAGACGCGAGTGTAGCTCTGGGCACCGCCGGCCTCTGCCTGGCCGGCAGCGGGTGACGACTGGGACACACAGCTGGCCCTGGCCTGGTCCCCACCAGCACTAGCCCCAAGCCACACCCCCTGAGACCTCGGAGGCCCCGCCCCAGGGCCCCTGCGGAGCTGCTGGCTCACAGCCGAGGAGCCTCAGGGCCACCCTCCCCTCCGGGGTCTCTGGCGCGGACAGTGGGCAGATCTGGCCTCAGGAGCAACCCCTCCAGGGCAGGGTGAACGGGGGCGGGGGGGGGCGCGGGGGGGGCAGGTCTGCCCAGAGACCCAACTCTCAGTCACCTTACCCATCGGGTGGCCCCTCCACTCTCCCCACTTTGCAAACACGCCTGAGACCCCCCAGCTGGGGCCCCTGGACAGGAGGGGGTCCGGGGAGGGGTCTGGGGAGCCAGGGTGGGGAAGGGCTGTGCAGGAGGGCCGGGGGCCACGCACCCTGCCCCCTTTCCTGAGGGTCCTCCCCAGGGGCGGGGGCAGGGCGGCCGGGAGGACCTGTGCAAGGCCGGGAGGGCAGGTGCCCCGTCGAGTCCCCACCTGCCCGGAGCAGCGTCTCTGGCTCTTCCAGTTCTGTGAGCGCAACAGCAGCAAACAGCCCGGATCCTTTAAGCCCTTGACAAGGAGAACACGGTGTCTGGGCCGCGGGGGAAGGAGTGGGGTGCTCCTCTGAGCTCCCCCCCCCCCGCATCCTGCCATGGGCCAGGGCAGCCTGTGCTGGGCCGGGTGGTGGCCCCGGTGGCTGCCTCGTCTTGGGGGCTGGACTTGGGGGTCTCCCGGCAGAGGTGGGTGGACGGGGCTGGGGCGCAGGGGTGAGGGGCTCTTTGAGGCTCCATCAGCCCTTGTTGTTGGAGAGTCACTGCCTCCCTTGCCCTCGGGGAGATGGATGGAGGCAGCAAGGGGGCGGGCAGGCAGGGCCAGCCCAGGAGCCGAGGGGTGGCCAGCTGGTGAGGGCTGCCCCCGGGACCCTGGCTGTGGGGGCAGAGAGTGGCCCGTGGCCGGCATGGCTCCTCTCTTCACCCCCCACCGCCCGCAGGGAAACCTTCAGCAGGAATGAGCCCTCCAGGGCGGGGCCGCCCCAGGCTGCAGGGGACAGGCCTCGCTGAACCCACTCACGCTGAACCCACTCTCGCTGAACCCACGGAGACCCTGAGGCCACCACAAGACGGGACAATGTCCCAGGAGACACGGCCTGCAAGTCAGGAGTGGGGTGCTTGGGCGAGGAGCGGAGGGACCCGTTGCAGCTCCAGAGAGGCGGGCGCAGGCCGCACCGGAGGAGGCCCCTCTTGCTGGCTGTGTGCCCGGGGCAGACCGCTGCCCTCTCCCCGTCTCTCTGAGACCAGGAGCTCCTCAGCCCCATTGGTCGAGAAGGGAGCCCTCGCGTGAGCTGGCGGGGCCGGCCACGTGTGTGCGTGGGCAGCCTGGGGCCCGGGTCTGCGGGGCTGGGACACCCAGGGCCCCGTCAGAGCCTCCAACCCCGCAGCACCCCCACGACATGTCCCGCGTGTGCACGCGGACGCCCCGCCGGGCCCAGGTGCGCTGGGATCCGGGATCCGAAGCCCCTGGCCTGGGGCGCAGCGGGCGGGGCGCCGAGCCTGCCCGGCCTTGCTCTTGCTCTGACCCAGTTTCCAGGCCGGGCTCTTCGTGCCCGGGCGGGCGGGCAGGCGGGCGGGCGGGCGATGCGGGTGTGGGAGCTCTCGGGGCTTCTCGTCAGTAACATGGCGCCTGGAGCCGGGGTAGCTTCCAGGGCACCTGGCTGGCTTTGCTGAGGCCTGGCTGCTCCCTGAGAACACACATGCACACACACGCACACACGTGCACACACGTGCATACCTGGGCACATGCATGTGCTCGAGGTGTGTCCTCGTGTGCCCCCTCCAGGGCTCCGCCCTGCCGGGCGCACCAGCTCCCTCTTCCTCTGCCTCCACTTCCTGCCGGGGCACCAGGCTGTCCCGTGCCCGCCTCCCCGTCTTACCCCCCCCACCCCCCCCACACACAGACACTGCAGGGCTCCCTGACCCTCTCCTGGAGGCCGGTCAGGGCCTGGGGACTGTGGACTTGGGGCTCAGCGGTGGAGTCGCAGGGGCTGGGAAGCGCTGGCCCATGTCCCAGAGGAGCGGGAGGGGGTCCGATGGAGGGGGCGGGCAGCAGGAGAACTCCAGGCAGAGGCTGTGGGGGGACAGGACAGCGGGAGGGAGGGCGGGCGAGGGCAGGGGTGCGTGGGAAGGGAGCCCAGGCCGATAAGCCCCTTTGATCCGCACTGAGGCAACACAGACCCGTCCCGTCCGAGATAACCTGGGCCTGGAACCGCTCCAGCTCCAGGAGCCCCCCCCCCGGGCGCCCCACCCCCACCCAGCCCGCAGACCCTGGCCGGAAGGTGACCGGCCTTGGGCAGGCTGGGCTGGAAGCTGGGGCCGGGAAGGCTTGAGCCAAGACTGGGCAGGGACCCCCCAGAGCGGGACTGGCTGCAGGGAGGGGACCCATCTACCCGCCCCCCTCAGAGAACTGCCCTGCCCGGGCCTCACGCTGGCCCACAGGGCACCCCCAGCCCTGGGCTCACCATGTCCAGCCCTCTCCGGCCCGGCCTCCCTGCCCAGCCCCCACCCGCTTTCACCCTGAGCCCTCTGTCCTGGGGGGTAGACCCTGTGGGCCCAGGTGCGGACTAGCTGTGTGTGGGGTGGGTGGGTGTGCTGGGCATCCTCTCAGTGCCAGCTCCCCTCTGCCCGGTCACGCCCCCAGCCCTCAGGCCCCGGAGCAGGCCAGCTGGTCAATGAAGCTGTCATGGCCGGCCTGGGCAGGGCAGGCAGCGGGCGTGGCTGGGAGGGAGGTCCCACATGACATCTCTATTAGGAGCCGACCCTGCTGGCGGGGCCCAGGGGCTCACTGTCCGTCAGGGCCTCCCACCCGCCCCTGAACTCAGCCCCCCAGAGCAAGCCCGTGGGCGGAGGAGCACGCTGAGGCTGGGGCTGCATGGGGACTGGGTGTCGAGGGGGCCGGCATCCCCCAGGACCTCCTGGGGCCCCGCACCCCACATCTCCCTCTGAGTGGGAGTCCCTGGGAGGCCATGCTACCCCAGGGCCTGAGCAGACCCCCAGCTACAGCTGTAAGGACAGACTCCTTGTAAGGGGTGCACCACGCTGTGCCTCAGTTTTTCCATCTGCAAAATGGTGCAATGCTGACCGAGCTGGGCAGCTCTCAGGGTTAGACACGCCTCCCTGGTGCCCGCCATGGGCCCTGGTGGCCCACACCACGCACCCTGGCCCGCCCCTGGGTCTCCGCCGGCCAGGGTTCGAGAAGCTCAGGGTCTGAGGGACCCACAGCAGCCCCAGCCTCCTGCAGGAGCACCGGCTTCGGCCACCACCCTGCCCACCCCCCGAATCAGGGGCTGGCAAGACCCCATTTGTTAAAAAGTTTATATTTTTATTGATTTCGGAGAGGAGGGGAGAGGGACAGAGAGAGAGAAGCGTCCACGATGAGAGAGAATCACGGACCGGCTGCCTCCTGCACGCCTCCCACTGGGGATCGAGTCCACACCCCGGGCAGGTGCCCTTGACCGGGAATCAAACCGTGACCTCCTGGTTCATAGGTCGACGCTCAACCACTGAGCCACACCAGCCCGGCTGGACCCCCCTCAAACCACAGCCTCTCTTCTTGAAGGCCCAGCAGCTGGGTATGTGTCGGGGGCGGGGGGCCCGCATGGGGCAGCCACTCCCCACCTCTCCATCCTGGGGCCCGGCAACAGCAGAGCCCAACCACAGCCTCCCCTCCTGGAACCCCCAGCCAGGCCCCGTTCTCGGGGCAGCCCCGGACCCCACGACCCTCCTCCTGATCCCCCCGCGCCCCCCTCAGGCTCCCCCTGCCTCCCCCGCCCTCCGGGCCGGTGCTGGTGGAGCCCTCACAGAGGGAGACTGAGGCCCTGGGCGCCCCGAGACCTCAGGTGGTGCTGGCGGGACCCGACTCCGCCTCGCACACAGACTTAACCCCCCCCACCCCCACCCCCGCCCCGGCCCAGCCCAGGCCAACGCGGCTGCGGCTCTCACCCAATGCCCAGTGTCCCTGGTGTCACCAGAGCCGGGGGGGGGGGGGGCTGAGGCCGGGGGCTGAGCTGGCCGGGGGGCGGGGGGGCAGCCCGGAGCGGGGCCGTGCCCCCTCTGCTGCGTTCTCCTGGGCAGAGAGCCCAGCCGCTGCTGGGGGGGGGGGGTCGTGGCTCAAGGCAGGCCCGGCAGGGGCCCTCGGAGAGTAGGGTCCTGACAGTGGCGGCTCTTGGCGAGCCGGTGGCCCCTGCCCAGCCTCGGCCAGCTCACCGGGCACACTGCTGCCTCCTCCAATTAGTTCCGGGCAGCACCAAGCACCAGCATCCGGCCGGCCCGGGGGGGGGGGCAGGGGCCGCCTCCCTCTGGCTGCTGGGTGCCCGCCTGGGCTGGGGGGCCGAGCCTGCACTCTGGGCCCCGTAAATCCTGCAAAGGACACCCCCGTCCCTTCCTGAGCTCAGCCTAAACCTCCTGGGCAGGGGAGCTGAACCAGGTCACCGCGGACCTGGGGAGGCCACGCCCCCCGAGGGTCTGTGCCTCGGTTTCCCCGCCTGTCCAAGGAGACCGGTGGTGGGCTGGCGTGAGGACTGGCCGCCCCGGGGTTCTTTGTCAGGAGCCACCATCACCGCTGGCTTCAGTCCTCCGGCTCCCAGTCCCACGGAACATGGGTCGCCCCAACCGGAGGCTCAGGGAGACCCCCTGGCCCCGGCCTCGAGCCCGCGGACGCTGGGGACCCCAGGACCCACAGGACCAGCTGCCACTCTGAACTGGCGCCCTCCGGCTGAGCGAGTGGCCGAGGTTTGTCCGCGGGTGACCATTGCAGGGACCAGCGGGGGCAGAGGGAGCGGGGGGGCTGTGGCTGGGACTCAGGGCAAAGCTCGCAGGGCTTCCTGGAGGGGGTGACAGGCCAGCAGGACCCAGAGGAAGGGGCATCCGTGAGGGGGAGGCTGCAGGGAGGAGGCGTGACTGGGCTGGCCCCGGGGGCCGGCCGGGATTCCTAATTCAGCCGGAGCCTGCGGAGTCGGGCTTGTTTATTCTTGGCAGGGAGGCTGGTGCTGGGGGCGGAGGCGGGGGGAGATGAAGCCTTTTCAAAAAATAATAATAATAAAAACGCTCATTTAGAAGCTCCCAAGACGTGCCGAACTCCAAAAGGTCCTGGAAAAGACGCTGAGAAGGTTTAAGTGTAAATGGACCCAAAACATCATAATTAAATTTCCCTTAAATTTACCAGAGTTTGGGGTCAAAGAAAAAATAAAACTGAGGGAAAATACACTTGAGGTTTTCGGCAAATGCCAAGTGCTTAGGAAAATAGATTTCTGAGCTGCTCAGCGGCTACCGGCCTGGCCCCCGCCAGCCCAGCCCAGGAGCTGTGGCCGCCTTAACCCCGCCCTCCCTGGCCGCCTCTGGCCACCTCCACACTGCCGCATTCCTGCCCCCCCCCCACTCTCCCCACCAGCTACCTCCTGCCCTCCACCGGGCAGAGGAGCCCTGGGGGCCAGGCTCTGGCAGGAGCTGGGGGCCTCTCACCCCGGCCTGGGTTGGAGCCCAGGGCAGCCTAGGCCTTCCCCTCCCCTCGCCTCCCCTCCCCTCCCCCACCACTCTCTGTGCCTCCTGTTTTCTGCTCATCAGGAAACAACCACATTTTCCAAACCTGAAGTCAGGATTTGAGGTCTAGTGGCCGGAGGGAACCAAGGGGGCAAAAAGGCCAAATTGTTGGACTGGGGCTATCGCCGTGTGCATCCAAGGAGGCAGACTGCACAGCACATGACTCATGCGATTGCCCTTTTCGCTCAGACTGCCAGGAAGCTCGGCGCTAAAATGATGGGTATTCGACGGTAGAGTCAGGGTTGGCCAGTGGATTTGGAACTAACTTCTCTTATCTGTGTTCTTTAAAATTCCATTTCTGTGGTAAGGAGCCAATCAATTGTGCTTTTTATTTCAATCCTCCTTAAATTTTCTGAGAATAAAATAAAAAGGCAGACGTTACCTACCGTCCACCACAGACAGCCCCGGCCTTTCTCAGTCCAGCTCAGTGGGGCAAGGAGAGGGCCCTCCTCTTCCATCCCTGGTGACTCCCTGGTCCCTGGGGCCACCCCGTGCCCCGCCAGCAGACAGGGGCGTCAGTGGCTTCCGGAACATGGGGATGAGCTGCCTGGAGCAGGTGGCGCCCCTCCCTGTGGTCCCAGAGCCTGGGAACGCTTCCCGCAGCAGCAGCACACCTCTGGGCAGGGCGCTCCCTCCGGAGGGGGCTGAGCAGGGCCTGGCATTGGCCTTGACCGGCACCGATGGGCACGCGGCGGCCTCCACGGCCTGCCAGGAGTGCCGTGGACAGCACGCGGGAGCTGGATTCGAGGCCACACCAGGAGGGGCCCCTGGCTGAGCGCACCTCACTGCCATGCCCCAGCATCAGCCTGGCCTGGCCTGGGAAGCGAGGAGGGGAAACGCAGGCACTGCTCCCCCCCGCCCTCCTCCCCCGGCACCCTGCACCCCGCTTCCCTCCCACGAGGCCCTTTCGGAGCTCATGGCACAGGCACAGGCCCCAGCAAGCCGGCCGCCGGCTGAGTCACCCACCAGGCTGGGCCGGGCCGGGCTGCCCTCAGCCCCCTGACTCTGGTCTCGCCCTTGGCCTCCCACACTCACCTTCACTCAGGAGACCCTGTGGGTATGGGCCTCGGGAGACGGGTGGGCATGGGGGTGGGGACAGGGAGGCTGAACCCGGAGGGGTGCCCTGCACCCCGCCTGGCTCACCCGTCCAGGGGCCCGGCGAGGGCAGCCTGACCCGGCCAGTGAAGTGTGGCGTCGCAAAGCGTCCTGGGGGACATGACCCCGAGGGGCTGTGGCAAAATCGTGGCTGCTGGCGGCTCCTTCTGGGAAGCGTGACCGCAGTGAGGACCCGTGACGACGGTGGTGCGTGAGCCGCGGGCCTGGCCCCTCGCCAAGGGGGGAACGCCCTGCGCGGCGACACCACACTCCCGGGAGGACGCAGACGTGGAGACACAGCCGTGCACAAGAGCCTCACCTTGTCACCGATGACGCCGCCTCACGCAGCCCCCCCCCCCCCCCCCGGGAAAGCGCTGCGCTCAGACCTTCGGGACAATCTGGCCAAGTCGGCCCAGAGCCACCAGAAAGGCCCTTGACCTCTGACCTGAGCGCCACCAGACAGGGCCCCTGGAGAGGCGGCACCCAAGGCACCAGCCAGATGGGGCCCGTCCGGGTCCGGACCCCGACACCTGGCCGCGTGGCCTCATTTGGGAAAAGGGACGCGGGGACGCGGGGGGGGGGGGGGGGCCAGCATCCGGGACAGTGTCCTTACAGCGATGGGCGGCCATGTGACCCGGGCGGGCGGCAGAGGGTAGAGGAGGCAGCCGCAGCCCAGGGCGCCTGGAGCCCGGAGGCTGGGAGGCAGGTGGAGCCCCGGGAGCTGGGGGGGCCGGGCCCTGCAGCACCTGGTCTCAGGCCCCTGGCCCGGGGATGGGAGAGCCTAACCTCCAGCCAGAGGGCGGGGACTGTTTCAGGGGGGAAAGGACCCCGGGCTGTCAGTGCCGGGGTCAGCCCAGGCCTGCTCACGGCCCCCCAGGCCTGGGGAGAGGCCAGAGGCAGAAGTGCCCGTGCCCTGCCTGCTGGCCACGCCCTCCCAGCAGCTGGAGGGCACGAGGCCTGTGGTGCCTCCTATGCTGTGGCTTGTGGGGACAGAACAGGTGGGGGGGGTCAGTGGGAGAAGGAGGGGGCACTTAGAGAACAGCCAGCTCAGGCCCTCAATATCCCGGACACGCCGGCCCAGGCTCAGTGCTGGAGGCAGAGAGCTGCCTGACGAAGAGGAATGGACGCTCGCCTCTCAGAGGCCGTGGGGTGCGGGACCCCTTCTCAGGGCGGGAGGGGACCTGCTGGGGACAAGGCAGAGCCCTTTTTAGGCCTCAGAAGGGTCCAGTGGGAGGCCAGCCCTCATGTGCCAGCCACTGGCCCTCCTCCCTGCCCCACCCCAGGCTGACTCCTGCCCGGCCTACCAACTTCATCTACAAAGAAATCGGGGTTCGAGCCCAATCCAGCCCCGGCCCCCCAGGAAGGGGGCCCAGGGAGCCAGCAGCCCACCCCCATCCCAGCACACTGAGCAACTAAGTGACTGGTTAATAGATTAGAGCCGAGTGTGTCCCTGGGGCCCTGGGCTACAGTACCCGGGGGAGGACCCCGTGTGGGTGGCCTGGGGCTGTGACTCCAGTGGCAGGGGCGGCCCCGTGCGGTTTGCGGGCCCCAGCCTGTCTGGGGGACATGGGCCTGGGCAGAGCAGGTGATGAGGGTGGCGGGATCCGGCAGAGGTGCTCGCCTGCCCGGCGGGCTTGAGGGCTCCCTGGGGTGAGGGGGGTGAGGGGGGTGAGGGGGGTGAGGGCCCAGTGCCAGTCCCAGAGGGTGTCATTGCCCATTTTCCTGATGAGCAAACCGCATCCCAGAAGGCACGCCCAGGTGGCCCCGCTCTGGCTCCTGGAGACCCCATCCCTCCTGGGCTGGCCTGACAGGGGGCGGAGGGCCTCTTCCCGGTGAAAGTGGCACAGAAGCCGGTCACCCTGGGTCCTGCCCAGCGGGCACACCTCAGGCTCTGCCCCCAGCTCCTGGTGGTGCTTCCTCAGAGCCCTGGGGGGCCCCCAGCCCCTGCCCTCCATCCTGATGCCTCCTGGGGAGCAGGGAATGACCCCGCCCGCTCGGGCAGCTCAGCTGCAGGTGTCGGGCAGCAGCGAGCTTCCGGGGTGGAGGCCGCTGGCATCTCAGCCCCAGGCAAACAGGCGGAGGGTCCCGCACCCCAGGCCTTTGTGCAGGGTGCCCCGCCCCCTCCGTGCCGCGCCCCTGGGCTCCCGCTCCGAGGGCTGGCTGCTCACACCTCGGGGTTCAGCGGGAGCAGCTCCTTTGCTTTGAAGCCTCTCAGACACGCTTCACCCACGGAGGCCCCTGGAGCCCCGGCCGAGCGGCCAGGAGACACCCGGGATGCGCGCTGGGCCAACACAGGTCTGCGCTTGGCCTCCCGGTGCGCCCGGCGGGGAGACAGGGACCTCGCTCGCCTGCCCGGGGCTCCCACGCCCTCGGAGACCGCCCGGCGCCCCCGCCGGCCTCACCCCCTCTAATCCCCTCAGCGGGCAGGAGCGAGCGGATCCGCGGCCCCGCCCCCAGACCGCCCCAGGGGAGGGGAGGGTCCCCGCCCCCGAACGCGTCGGGGCGGGCGTGGCCGGGCAGGCAGGGCGGGCCCGGAGGCGGGGCGGGCGCGGGCCGGCCCCCACTGGCTGCCGCGCGCCCGGCCGCCTGGACTCAGTGCGCGGTGGCGGCGGCGGTGGCAGCGGCGGGCAGCTGGTGCTGCGCGGTCCCGTCCTGTTCGCCCGGGGACACGGCCGCACCGGCGAGCGGACGGCCGCAGGGCAGGGCGCGGGCGGAGGGCCGCGGGCAGCGAGAGGAAGAAAGGGCAGCGCACAGCGAGCAGGGCGCCGGCGGCCTCCAGGTCGGTGCGCGAGGTCGGGCGGGCGCGGGAGGGGTCGCGGCGAGCGCTCGGCGGGGCCGGAGCGCGCGGCGGGCTCGGATCCCGAGCGGTCCCTGCAGCGGGGCCGCCGGGGCGCGGGCTTCCCGCTCTGGAAAGTTTGCCGCCGCCGCCGCCCTGGGAGGGCTCTGCAGCAGCCAGGGAGGGAAGGGGGAGGAGGGAGGGACCGCGGCGGGAGGAGGCGGCCGGCGCCAGGCGGCCCGGGAGCGCTGGGCGGCGGCGGCGGCGGCGGGCGGGGCAGCCGGGGGTCCTGGGGACCGGGGCGCAGGGGCCGGGGCGCAGGACCCGGCCGCCGCCGCTTCCTCCCCGGTGCGCCCGGCCCGCCCGAGTCACCAGCTGCTCGCCTCCCGCAGACTCCGAGCGGCGCCCTCCTGCCGCCGGTGCGGAGCCGGAGCCGGACCATGGGAGGCCAGCCCGCGCGCACCGCCTGAGGACGCCCCCGCCCCCGCCCCCGCCATGGGCGCCCTGGCCTGGGCTCTCGCGCTCTGCGTGGCCGTGGCGGTCGTGACCGGCGCCGCCTCGGGGCCCCCGGGTGCAGAGCAGCGCGTCGTGCGGAGAGTGGCAGGTAAGGCAGGGCCGGGCGGCACCGGGGAGGGGCCCGGGACGGGCACCTGGTGGTGGGGGGCGCCGCTCCCAGTCGGCCCGCGGGCGCGCCCTGGACTGGCCTGCGGGCCGATGCCCGGGCTCCTGTCCCCCTTCCTCCCCGGGGATCGCGGCCAGATCCGTCGCGGCTGATGGTGGGGCGCCCTGAGCCGCCACCCGAGCACGAGCTGCCGCGTCCGCAGCCCCCGCCCCGCCTCCCCAGGGGGGCGCCGCCTGCCCAGGCACCGTCGGAGGGCGCGGGGCTGCCTCTCCGGGGACCCTGTGGTTGCGCCGCGGGGTGTGTATTGTCGGAAAGTTCCTATTGTGGGTGCCGCTCCCCCGGCCTCCCTGGGCCCCGGGTCCTGGCCAGCTTCGGCCACAGCGAGGCCGGACTTTGCAGGGACGGTGTAGGAGCGGGTCGGCCCTGCCCCCGGGGGCCTGCGTGCGAAGGCGATGCCTCCTGGTGCCCCGTCCACACCCCTCCCCTGCCTGTGGGTGAAGGTGTCTGCCCCCCGCTGGTGGTCAGGGTCTGGCGGGACGTCGGGGGTCTCAGGAGGACCCGGTCTGCGCGGCCAGAGCAGCGCAGGGAGCGGGTCTGTGCGCCAGGCTCCGCCCCGCACACGCGCCGGCCCTGGAGGTGCGGCGGGGCCCCCAGCAGGCCGGCCGGCCCTACCCTTGCCGCCTCCCGGGAGTCGGGGCAGAGACGCGTGGCCCGGCTGGCGGCCACCGGGAGTCCCGCCCGCGGGGACCGTCACCTCCGGGGCGCTGACGGGGCCTGCGGGCACGCTACCTCCAGTCCGGGGCCGCGCCGAGGGCGGCCGGAGCCCGGTGAGCTCACGCCCCACCCGGGCGGGCGCACCGAACAGCCGCTCCTTTGTACCTCGGCGCGGCCACAGACGCGCATTGACGGCGGGAGGTGCGAGCGCGGCGGCCCGGCGGCCGTGCCAGCGAGGCGGCCGCAGGCGGGACGGGACGCAGGCAGATGGCGGCCCGCCCCGCCCGCGCCCCCCGCGCCCCCGTCTCCGGCAGCGGCTGCAGCCTCCCGGAACAATGTCATTTTTTTATGAATGAAAGTGGGCCCTGCGCTTGAATGTGCGTGTCATTCAGCGGCGTGACAGGGGCCGCCGGGAGGTCAGCGCGCGCTTTTAGCGCCCCCGCTTCCAGGGCGCGGAGTGGCGGCGGCGGGGGCCCCATTAGCATTCCCATTCGCATTCAGATAAAGATATTACTCCCTGCGGCCGGGAATGCCAACTGGCCCGGGCCGGTCGGCGGGCCCCAGGTCCTCCCCCGGCCCCCTGCGGCGCGCGGGACCGTGGGCGCGGCCGCCTCCACCCCTTCCCCAGAACGGCCCGCCTCTGAGGCCGGGGCCTGGGACGCACAGCCTGGGGCGACCCCGCCGGATGCGGGCCGCGGGCCCAGCGACAGGAGGGCCCTCGGGGCCTGGAGAGGGAGACCTGGCCGCCTCCGGGCCGGAGCGTCCTGCCCTCCCCCCGCCCCGCCCCCGTGGTAGAGCTGGTGAAACAGGTAGTGAGTGGATAGGTCAATAAACTTAATCCGGTTCCTTCAAGAGATGGGCTGGGCAGGAAAAGTACAGAGTTCTCCTGAAATTTCCAGAGGGCCGGCTGGCCCTCCCCCGGGACAGAAGCTAGGGAGCCCGCCGGCTGGGGTCCAGGACAGGGGGACGGTGTGTGCTGCTGGACCCCCCCCCCTCCCCGCCCCCCAGGCAGCCCCTTATTCCCAGAGGGTCCTGCTCTCCGCAGGGGCTGGGCAGGGTCCCCCCCAGGCAGGGGGGTGGGGGCAGCAGAGGCCGCCCCCTGGGTCTGACCCACCCAGCCAGCGGGGGTTCCTTGCTGAGCATTTCCCAGAAGGCACTGGCTGCAACCTCTCCCACCTCCTCCGTCCACTGCGGGCTGGACTTTGAGCCTCCGGGGCCTCTGGGTGGTTCATTAACCCAGCATGAGCCCCAGGCTGGACTGCGTCCCCCAGGCCCCCTCCCTCGGGGCCCAGGGCCCACTTGGGGTCTGTCGCCCTAAGAATGTCCACGCTCGGAAAAATCCTGGTGACTTTGAACCAAACTGATAGTTGTCGGGCCGCACGAGCCCGCGGGGTGAGCCAAAGCTCGGGAGAATGCGGCCTTGGGCCCAGTGTGTCCTTTAGGGTCCGCGTGGGGGGTCTCCGGGGCGGGCCGGGCGCAGGGTAGCGGGCCTTCGCAGCAGAGATGGCATGCGGGCCTTCAGATAGCCTCGTGGTTTCCCGTGCCCCCAGGAGGGTCAGGAAAAGATGGCTCTGAGACTCCTTTCCGAGGTCCATTATAGGTGCACAAAGACTCAGTCCGTTTCAAAGGTAAAGTCTGACCTTTGTCAGGAAGCGGCAGGCCTCGGACGTGCCGACCACCACGGCCCACCACGCCCCGTCCCGCCACGGCCCGCCCCACCACGGCCCGTCCCGCCACGGCCCACCCCGCCACGGCCCGCCCCTCCACCGCCTGCCGTAGTTAGTTAGGAACTCTGCAGGCACCCCCTGAGTGTGTCCGGCTCACTCACTCTTCAGGCCCATGTTGCCCACGGACCCCGTTTCACACCGGCACCTGGAGAGGAAAGGGGTCTCCTTGAGGGAGGACCAGTCTGCTGAGCGGGCGTTTGGGGAGGTCCCCCCATCGGGCCACCCCGGCCTGAGTGACTTACAAGTAAACGAGCTGGAATCGGGGCTGCGCGTCCTGACCCCTGGCCCTGCCCTGGTGCCCCGGAGCCTGGGCTCCTCACCTGTCCCAGGAGACTGATAATGGAGGGGTGTAGGAGGATTAGGCGGGATAATCCCGTAAGCCCTCATCAGCCCGCCCAGCCGGAGCCCCCCCTGATCCCCTGACTTTGTGATGAGACTTTTCGGAATGTTCCTGGGGAGGGAAGGCCAGAACCTTTGCCCGGAGGCCAGGGTCCCTCTGAGGCGCCTCCGCCGGGCTCTTCTGAAGCCTGTGCCTGACCCGGCCGGGTGGCTCAGTGGTTGAGCGTCGACCTAGGAACCAGGAGGTCCCAGGTTCGACTCCCCGTCAGGGCATGTGCCTGGGTGGCAGGCTCGATCCCCAGTGGGGGGCGTGCGGGAGGCAGCCAATCACTGATTCTCTCTCATCTGTGATGTTTCCATCTTTCTCTCCCCCTTCCTCTCTGAGATCAATTGAAAGTATATATATTTTTAAAAATAAATAAAGCCCGTGCCTGATGCGGGTGCGGGGAGAGCAGGAGCTTCCACGCTCCACACCCGCTCTGCTCCCTGAGCGCCCGCGTCGGGTCTGAGTTAGATGCCTGTGTCCCCCTGCCTGACACTGCTCCCTCTGCCCCTGTGCCTCCCCATGGGCCCCCCAAGGCTCTGAGTGGGGCCCCCCAAGGCTCTGAGTGGGGCCCCCCATGGCTCTCTGTGGGGTCCCCCATGGCTCTGAGTGGGGTCCCCAAGGCTCTGAGTGGGGCCCCCCATGGCTCTCCGTGGGTCCCCCAAGCTCTGAGTGGGGCCCTCCATGGCTCTCTGTGGGGTCCCCCATGGCTCTGAGTGGGGTCCCCAAGGCTCTGAGTGTGCCTGGTATGTTGGATCTGCAGGGGCGGAGACTGACCTGGTCTGGGAGGCTCTGGCCTATGCAGGCACCCAGCTGAGCAGGGCGGTGGGCAGGTCAGGGGTCAGCCCCTCACCCCACCTCTGCGGATGGCTGCCAGGCGTGTCTGGCCTGGGGGTGCTGTGTCCCTCCGGCCCCCGCTGGACCAGGTTGAAGCAAATCCTTGTGCAGATGCCTCGCTGCCCAGACCAGAGCGGAACCAATGCTGTTGCCCTTGGCCGGGGCTGAGGCTCCCCCCCCAGCCCGTTCTCCGCCTTCTGGGGGGCCTCCGTCGGCTCTCGGCACTGGGTGGTCCCCACAGGACACAGTGGCCAGGACTGGGGGGCTGGAGGGCAGGCCAGGTGTCTGACACTCGGGTCCCCAGGGACACAGACTCTAGACGCTCCGGACACCCTGCCCGTGGGCACAGGGCTTAGGAGGACGCCGAGGTGGGGGGCCGAGCCGCCTGTCCGGGGAGCCAGGCCCCAGAGGGGCAGCTGGGCCCTCGAATCTAGGCCACGCGTCGGCGGAATGACAAGTAACGGAGCTGCCGACCCCGCGGGTGGGGCAGGGGGCCTGAGCCGCCGGACCACCCGGCCCGTCCTGGGCCCAGAGCCCGGGCTGCCCGCCTGCGCTGGGCATTGTCTGGCCCTGGCAGGGAGGCCGGGGGTGGTGGTCAGCCCAATGGGGGTGTGTCCCTGGGTCTCAGGCCTTGCTGGCCTCCTGGGAGTTGGGCAGCCGCTGGCGTGCTGCGGTGGCCTCCTCCTGTGACATTTTTTAAAAGTATATTTTTTTATTGATTTCAGAGAGAAAGGGGGAGAGAGAGAGAGAGAAACATCAATGATGAGAGAACCATGGATCGGCTGCCTCCTGCACGCCCCACACTAGGGATAGAGTCCGAAACCCAGGCCTGTGCCCTGACTGGGATTCGAACCGTGACCTCCTGGTTCATAGGTTGACGCTCAACCCCTGAGCCACGCCGGCGGGCACCTCCTGTGACAGCCTTCTCCCCAGCCTGTTGTCACCTGCAAAACCGCGCTTCCAGCTCCCTTCGCCCCAAACACAGAATGGGTTTTGCGTTCCTGAGTGGTTGGCAAAACGCGAAGGAAGGAGGCTGCCGTGGCTGTCGGCCCTGCCCTGCGTGCAGCCTGCCTGAGCGGCCACCTGTCTGCATGTGAACCTGAGCGCTGTGCCCGCGGCAGGCTGTCCGGGACGGGGGACCGGCCCGGGGGCCGGGCTGCAGACGTGCCCGCCCGCCGTGCTCGGGCTCTGGGTGCAGATCCTCCGTCACCAGGCCCGCCTGGACCCGGACCCGCCCGCCGGGCCGACAGCCGGGCTGCAGCCGGTCCACCTGTGAGGAGGCGCCTGGTGCCTCCGGGCTGTGTGCCCGGCCCAGTGCTCTGGGTTTGGGGCGCCTGCCTCACGGCCACCCGTCTTGCCCATAGAGGTCCCGGGACCGGAGCCCCCCCAGCAGGAGCAGCTGGTGTTTGGCAGCGGGGACACCGTGGAGCTGAGCTGCCACCTGCCTGCAGGCGTCCCCACGGGGCCCACCGTCTGGGCCAAGGACGGGGCGGGGCTGGCGCCCTCGGACCGCGTGCTGGTGGGGCCGCAGCGGCTGCAGGTGCTGAACGCCTCCCACGAGGACGCGGGGGCCTACAGCTGCCGGCAGCGGCTCACCCAGCGCGAGCTGTGCCGCTTCAGCGTGCGGGTGACAGGTGGGCGCGGCCACGGCCTGAGGGCCCCTGGTGGAGAGGGGGGCACCCCTGGGGGCTCTGTGAGGGACAACCCGCCCGGGGTCCCCTGGGCCGGAGGAGACAGATCAGGAGAGGACCAGCCTCGCCGCTGAGGAGGGTGGGTGCCTGGGTGGGGGTGCCAGACACCAGCCCCCCTCCAGCCCCTGTTGGGGCGATGGGCACGGCCCCCTCCATGGCCCCTTGTTGGGATGATGGGCACGGCCCCCTCCAGCCCCTGTTGGGGCGATGGGCACGGCCCCCTCCATGGCCCCTCTCCCCTGCACTGCAGATGCCCCGTCCTCGGGAGACGACGAAGATGGGGAGGACGAGGCAGAGGACACAGGTGAGACCAGGCTCCGGGCTCCCGGGCAGGTCGGGGCTGGGGACCTGATTCCCCAGACACAGCCCATCCCCCTCCCCCCCCAGGGATGGGGCCGCTTCTCACCTGCTGGTGAGAGACAAGGCCTGACCATCACCTGTTTTGGTTACGAGTGGGACTCCCCTCCCTGTGGGGTGGCCCTGGTGTCTGCCCTGAGCTCGGGGGGAGGCTGGCTCGGGGGACACAGGGTTTCGGATGAGGAGGCTGGGGCTGGGTGTGAGGCCTGTGGGGAGGGTCCGCTCTGGGTGTTAGTTCAGCAGGCGGTGGTTCAGGTGGCAGCCGGGGGCCGGGGCTGGGGGCTGAGGGCAGTGGGGGGGCGGCCCCAACAGTCCAGGTAGAGGGGACGGTGGCCAGGGCGCCGCATGCCAGGTGCAGGCGCCTCTCCTGGGAAGGGGTGTTGTCACCCCCGACGGCGGTGGGTGGGCGACCGAGGTGCTGGCCTGGGCGTGGCAGGTGGCTTTGCTCAGCGTGGGGGGCCGGTGAGGGGTCATGGGGACGGGGCCTCTGAGGTCCAGGGGGCAAGGAGGTGAGGACCCAGAGGGGAGGCCTGGGGGTCTGAGATGCAGGTGTCCCCTGGTGACCCCCGAGGTGGCCCCTGCCCTCTCCCGCCCTCACGCTCCCAGCGCCCCGCTGTCCCGGCCACCTCGGGCGGGGCCTGGTGTCCTCTGGGCCCCGGGACGCTGAGGGCCGCGCAGGGCTGCCCCCCAGAGGAAGTCACCGCCACTGCCCCGCCCCGCCCCCCCCCCCCCCCCCCCCGTTCCTGCCCCTCAGACCCTGGACCCCAGACGGCTCCTCTTCCCAGCATTTGTTCAAACTGCCCCACCTGGCCTCAGCCCTCTGTGAGGTGGCTGCCTGGGGGGGCAGCTTGTGGGGAGGGTGCCTCCCCCCTGGGGACACCCCATCCCAACCCCCGCCCACCCAGCCTCCAAACTGCAGGAAGGCTCCCCCACCCGGCCCAAGAGAAGCAGAAAAACCAGTCGGGCTCCGGGTGAGAGTGGGCGGGGCCTCCTGGTACCCTGTCCCCTCCTCCCGTCCCTCCTGCTGTCTGTCCCTCCTCCCGTCCCTCCTGCTGTCTGTCCCTCCTCCTGTCCCTCCCGCTGTCTGTCCCCTCCTCCTGTCCCTCCTGCTGTCTGTCCCTCCTGCTGTCTGTCCCTCCTCCTGTCCCCTTCTGCCCCTCCTGCTGTCTGTCCCTCCTTCTGCCCCTCCTGCTGTCTGTCCCTCCTCCTGTCCCTCCTGCTGTCTGTCCCTCCTGCCCCTCCCGCCGCCCTCAGGCCTGAGCGCTTGCTGCAGAGGTGGCTCAGGGCTCGCAGACTCAGCAGCACCCGAGTGCCTCCAAGCTCTGGCTCGAGGGGCACTGTGCCCCCGCCAACTGGGTGTGGGTGCTCCCCGAGGAGACGCCTCCTGTCAGAAAGCACCCTGGGGTCCTGGCCGGTGCGGCTCAGTGGAGGGAGCGTCTGCCCTCGGACTGAAGGGTCCTGGGTGCGACTCTGGGCCATGGTTGGGCGTGTGCAGGAGGCAGCCAATCGATGTGTTTCTCTCACATCAGTGTCTCTCCCCCTCTTGCACCCTCCCCTCCACTCCCTCTAAAAATAAATGGAAGATTATCCTTGGATGAGGAATAACAAAAAGTAAAATAAATGAGAAACAAAACAAGCTTATTACAAAGAAAGAAGGCGCCGGGGGGCGTGGACAGGGAGCGGGCCTGGCCTTGTCGCCGGGAGGGGGTGTCCCACCTGCCGGGCCCCCCACGCCGGTCATGGACTCCGCGGGCCCCTCGCCAGCAGGGGCCCCTTACTGGACGCGGCCTGAGCGGATGGAGAAGAAGCTGCTGGCCGTGCCCGCCGCCAACACCGTGCGCTTCCGCTGCCCGGCGGCCGGCAACCCCACGCCGTCCATCTCCTGGCTGAAGAACGGCAAGGAGTTCCGCGGGGAGCACCGCATCGGGGGCATCAAGGTGGGCGCCAGTGGTGGGCGGGCCCCGCACTCCGGGGCCTCGCCGCTGCCCGCTCACCCCCCCCCCCCGTCTGCCCGCTCACCCCCCATCTGCCCGCTCACCCCCCCCCCCCGTCTGCCCGCTCACCCCCCATCTGCCCGCTCACCCCCCTGTCTGCCTGCTCGCCCCCCTCTGCCCACTCACCCCCCATCTGCCCGCTCACCCCCCTGTCTGCCCGCTCACCCCCCATCTGCCCGCTCACCCCCCATCTGCCCGCTCACCCCCCCCATCTGCCCGCTCACCCCCGTCTGCCCGCTCACCCCCCCATCTTCCCGCTCATCCCCCCCGTCTGCCCGCTCACCCCCCGTCTGCCCGCTCACCCCCCGTCTGCCCGCTCACCCCCGTCTGCCCGCTCACCCCCCCATCTGCCCGCTCACCCCCGTCTGCCCGCTCACCCATCTGCCCGCTCACCCCCCCATCTGCCCGCTCACCCCCCATCTGCCCGCTCACCCCCGTCTGCCCGCTCACCCCCCCATCTGCCCGCTCCTCACCCCCCATCTGCCCGCTCACCCCCCCCCGTCTGCCTGCTCACCCCCATCTGCCCGCTCACCCCCCCGCCCCCCCCCGTCTGCCCGCTCACCCCCCATCTGCCCGCAGCTGCGCCACCAGCAGTGGAGCCTGGTCATGGAGAGCGTGGTGCCCTCGGACCGCGGCAACTACACGTGCGTCGTGCAGAACAGGCTGGGCAGCATCCGGCAGACCTACACGCTGGACGTGCTGGGTGAGGCCCGGGTGGTGGGGGGGAGGTGGGGGGGAAGCCGGGCCGGGCCGTCCCTAAGCCCCGCTCGCCCCGCCCGTCTGTCCGCAGAGCGCTCCCCGCACCGGCCCATCCTGCAGGCGGGGCTGCCGGCCAACCAGACGGCCGTGCTGGGCAGCGACGTGGAGTTCCACTGCAAGGTGTACAGCGACGCGCAGCCCCACATCCAGTGGCTGAAGCACGTGGAGGTGAACGGCAGCCGAGTGGGGCCCGACGGCACGCCCTACGTCACCGTGCTCAAGGTGGGCGCCGCCCTGGGCGGGGCAGAGGCGGGCGGGACCCCCTGCAGGGCTCCACTGGGCCCGGCCCTGCCCGGAGACGGCTGAGTCCCAGCTCGATCCCAGTGCGTCCTCCGTTTCCCCCTCGCTCTCGGGGATGCCTCCTGCGTGGGCTCGGCCCCAGGGCCCCGGCCGGCCAGGCACAGCCGAGTTCACCCAGCACCCCTGGCAGGCCAGGCGGGGGCCCCCTGAGCTGGGGCGGGGGTGGCGATTGGGCGGCGGTGTTTGTGTGCAGTCAGCTCGCCACCCAGCCGGCCTCCCGGCGCCTGGGGGCAGGACAGCCTCAGCGGGGTTCCCATGGCCCCAGGGTGGGGGCCACCCGGTCAGATGGTTGCGACACTCGCAGCCCAAAGAGAAACATCTGTTTCAGAGACGAGACAGGCTGATGGGGGTGGGGAGCAGGGCTCAGGCTGAGGACGCTGGGCCCCGCCTGGTGGTGCCTGCGCCCTGGTCAGCGTGTGAGCTGTCTGTGGTGTCACCACGGGCCCAGCCGGGCTCCAGGGGGGCAGGGCGGGCACCCCCCCACCCCGAGGGCCTCTTGGGGAGCCTGCCAGGCCCGTGCTCCATGTTGGGGAGGGAGGATGCGCAGAAGGTGCATCCTGTGAAACCACAGTCTGTTGCCAGGACGTGCCTACACGCCTCCTCCAGGCAGCCCTCCAGGCTGGCACAGCCCCAGTCATTCCTTGGGGGTCTCCCACATCCTGCCTTGGAGTCTCAGGATCTGAGGCTGCCCTCCCACGGGTCTCGACCTGGACGGGGCCACTCCTGGGCAGCACCTGGCGCCCGGCCGGCCCGCGGGCCCTGCTGAGCCGGGTCTCTTGTCCCCGCAGTCCTGGATCAGTGAGACTGTGGAGGCCGACGCGCGCCTCCGCCTGGCCAATGTGTCCGAGCACGACGGAGGCGAGTACCTCTGTCGAGCCTCCAATTTCATAGGCGTGTCTGAGAAGGCCTTTTGGCTGCGTGTTCACGGGCCCCGAGCAGGTAACGACTCTGTCCCACGCCTGCCTGGCACGCCGAGCTCCAGCTCCGACGCCCTGGCCCTGCGCCCGCCGCACGCCCCGCCCCGCTCGCTCCCCAGCCTGCCACCCGCTCGCTGCACATGCGGTCACCTCTGCAAGCCGGCGCCTGTGCCCCCGTGTGACACCTGCCTGCCTGGAGCCGTGGCCCACGGCCCCTGCCTGCGCCTGTGCCACCCACAGAAGGCCCTCAGCCTGGCAGGGCCATGCCCTCCGTCTGTGGGCACCTGCTTTCCTCCCATCTCCCTGGCCCCCTGCTCCGCTGTCTGCTCACTTCCCGTTGGTCTGTCTGTCCCTCTGCCACCTGCCTGTCCTCCCACCCCCGCCCAGTGTCCACGCTAACCCCGCACGCTGCTGGCCGCCCCGCTGGCCGCACGCCTGGCGCTCACTGGGACAGAGGACTCGCCGGTGAAGGGACTGGCTTCGGGTTCAGTGTGGACGCACAAGGCGGAGGACCCTCGGCCACCATGGCCGTGGCGGCGGCCGTGGCCGTGGTGGTGGCGGCCGTGGCCGTGGTGGTGGCGGCGTTTCCTTTGCAGCCTGGTGGGACCGTCGCTGGTGGACGCTGGCTCCGTGCCGCGGGGGGTGCTGGCACGGCCTAGCGCTCTTTCTCTCTTCGTAGACGGCAGGCGCTAACACCACCGACAAGGAGCTAGAGGTGCTGTCCTTGCGCAATGTCACCTTTGAGGACGCGGGGGAGTACACGTGTCTGGCGGGCAATTCTATCGGGTTTTCCCATCACTCTGCGTGGCTGGTGGTGCTGCCAGGTACCGGCTCCTGCTGCTGCTGCACCTTTCTCGGGGCGCTGGCTCGGGACACGCCAAAGCCGCCAGGGACCGGCCGGGGGTCCTGAGGCTCACGTCCGCCCGGCTCCACGCCACGCCCTGTGCCTGGGTTGGGGTCAGTCAACCTGGGCCGCGGCCGGTTTGGCTCAGTGGATAGAGCGGTCAGGGTTTGATTCCCCGTCAGGGCGCAGGCCTGGTTGCGGGCTCGATCCCCAGTGTGGGGGGCGTGCAGGAGGCAGTCGATCCACGATTCTCTGTCATCATGGATGTTTCTCTCTCTCCCTCTCCCTTCCTCTCTAAATCAATAAAAATATTTAAAATAAAAAGTCGACCCGGCCCTGTCCTGGCCCAAAGCGGCCTCCATTGAGCCCCCACGCCCAGCGGGGCCCCGGAGCCTGGCGGCGGCTTTGGCGTCTCCCCGGTGGCGGGTGTGGGTGCTGTGGCTCCACTTGCGCTCCTTCTCTCGGGCACTTCAGACCCCAGACCCCACCGCGTGGGGCACCGTGGCCTCGGCACCCACCCGGGGCCGCGCCTCCTCCCCAGCCCCCACTGCGCCTGCGGCTCCCGTGGCCGTGGCCGTGGCCGTGGCCGTGGGGCTGCGGTGCGGCCGGGCCAGGCCCCAACGCCCGTGTCTTTGCAGCCGAGGAGGAGCTGGCGGAGGCCGGCGAGGCGGGCAGCGTGTACGCGGGCGTCCTCAGCTACGGCGTGGGCTTTCTGCTCTTCGTGCTGGTGGTGGCCGCCGTGACGCTCTGCCGCCTGCGCAGCCCCCCCAAGAAGGGCCTGGCGCCCGCCGTGCACAAGGTCTCCCGCTTCCCGCTCAAGAGACAGGTAACAAAGGAGACAGCCGGTTCCAAGCCGCCCGCCCCGCCTGGCTCGCCAAACCCCCACGACCACCTCCCGGCCGTGCGGGAGGCCCTGGGGCTGCCCCCCACCCAGCGCGGCCCCGCGGCACCGACCTGCCCTGCCGACCCAAGCAGGTGTCCTTGGAGTCCAACTCGTCCATGAACTCCAACACGCCCCTCGTGCGCATCGCCCGGCTGTCGTCCGGCGAGGGCCCCGCGCTGGCCAACGTCTCCGAGCTGGAGCTGCCCGCCGACCCCAAGTGGGAGCTGCCCCGGGCCCGGTCAGTGCTGGGACGGACGCCGCGTGCTGGGGCCCTGACAGGGGGGTGGGGGGGCCATGCAGAGACCTGATTGGATTCAGGTGGGACTCGAGTAGGAGCCGAGGCCGCTGTTGGGTGTGAGGTTGGAGGAGGAGGCTGGGCCGCGGGGTGCCCGTGAGGTGGAGGCAGGATGAGCTCTGTCTTGAGGGCGTGGTGGCTGGGGCGGGGGGCGGGTCAGGGACTTCGTCCTCAGGAGCAGGTCTTGGGGGCAGGTGTGGAGGGCTTCCCGGAGGCGGAGGCACTGGACTCATTACCTCTGCCCCTGCCGCCAGGCTGACCCTGGGCAAGCCCCTGGGCGAGGGCTGCTTCGGTCAGGTGGTCATGGCGGAGGCCATCGGCATCGACAAGGACCGGACCACCAAGCCCGTCACGGTGGCCGTGAAGATGCTGAAAGGTGAGTGAAGTGAGGTGCGGGGAGCGGGCCGGCGGCGCGGCGGCACTGTCCCACGTGCCCTCTGCCTCTGCACAGACGACGCCACCGACAAGGACCTCTCCGACCTGGTGTCCGAGATGGAGATGATGAAGATGATCGGGAAGCACAAGAACATCATCAACCTGCTGGGCGCCTGCACGCAGGGCGGTGGGTGCACGCAGGGCGGTGGGCGTGCAGAGGGCAGTGGGTGCACACAGGGCGGTGGGTGCACGCAGGGCGGTGGGCGTGCAGAGGGCGGTGGGTGCACGCAGGGCGGTGGGCGTGCAGAGGGCGGTGGGTGCACACAGGGCGGTGGGTGCACACAGGGCGGTGGGTGCGCAGGCAGTGCCCCCCTGAGGCCCCTGTGCCCGCAGGGCCCCTGTATGTGCTGGTGGAGTACGCGGCCAAAGGCAATCTGCGGGAGTACCTGCGGGCGCGGCGGCCCCCGGGCACCGACTACTCCTTCGACACCTGCCAGCTGCCGGAGGAGCAGCTCACCTGCAAGGACCTGGTGTCCTGCGCCTACCAGGTGGCCCGGGGCATGGAGTACCTGGCCTCCCAGAAGGTGAGGAGGGGGAGGCGGGGTCCGGGGTCCGGAACGGACAGCGCTCCGGGCGGCCCCGCGGGAGCGGCCGGCGGTGGCCTCAGCCTCAGCCCCGGCCCCGTCCCCAGTGCATCCACAGGGACCTGGCCGCCCGCAACGTGCTGGTGACGGAGGACAACGTGATGAAGATCGCAGACTTCGGCCTGGCCCGCGACGTGCACAACCTGGACTATTACAAGAAGACCACCAACGTGAGCCGGGCCCGGGCGGGGCGGGCGGGCGGGGGAGGGGAAGCTGCCGCCGGGGGCGCCCGTGCAACGTGCGGCTCCCTCCCCGCAGGGCCGGCTGCCCGTGAAGTGGATGGCGCCCGAGGCCCTGTTCGACCGCGTCTACACCCACCAGAGCGATGTGTACGTGGCCTCAGGACTCAGGTCGGGGGTGGGAGCTGTGAGGGGCCCGGCCCGGCCCAGGGTGGGGCGATGGGAGCTCCAGGGTGAAGCTGGGTCCCCAGCTGGAGCCCCACGGCCTCTCGGGCCTCCACCTCGGCCCGATCAGCCGAGTGCCGCGTCCGCCCCGTGGGCCTGCTCCGGGGCAGGTGGGAGCCTGTGTGCTGTGTCCCCCCAGCTGGTCCTTCGGGGTCCTGCTCTGGGAGATCTTCACCCTGGGGGGCTCGCCGTACCCCGGCATCCCCGTGGAGGAGCTGTTCAAGCTGCTGAAAGAGGGGCACCGCATGGACAAGCCGGCCAACTGCACGCACGAGCTGTGAGTGCCCCCCCCACCCCCACGGCCCTGTGCCGGGCCCGGTGGCGGTTCCGCGGGGCCGGGGGGAGGCGGCGGGACCCTGGCCGGCGGGCGCTCACCGCCTGCCCCGCAGGTACATGGTCATGCGGGAGTGCTGGCACGCCGTGCCCTCCCAGAGGCCCACCTTCAAGCAGCTGGTGGAGGACCTGGACCGCATCCTCACGGTGACGTCCACCGACGTGAGTGCTGCCCCTCCCCCGCGCGGGCAGCCCGGGAGGGGGGAGAGGGGAGGGTGCGGCCTGTGACCCCACCCGCCCGCCCGCAGGAGTACCTGGACCTGTCGGTGCCCTTCGAGCAGTACTCGCCCGGCGGCCAGGACACCCCCAGCTCCGGCTCCTCGGGGGACGACTCCGTGTTCGCCCACGACCTCCTGCCCCCCGCCCCTCCCAGCAGCGGGGGCCCGCAGACGTGAAGGGTCCCCGCCTTCCGGCCGAGCCCCCCCCCAATGTGAGAGTGGTTCCCGGCCCGCCACGCTGCTCTGGGTGTGCCGCCGGCCACCGCGGCCCAGGCTCAAGACCTGGCACCAATGGACGGATGGACAAATAGACAACTGTGTGCGTGTGTGCGTGTGTGTGTGTGTGTGCGCGCGCGCGTGAGCACACGCGTGTGAGAGTCTCCGGGTCCCCGTGCAGGGGTCCCTGGGTGCCCGCCCTGCTGTACCATGACCTCCTGGCACCTGTGCCGGCAGTGCCAGGGGGACCGAGTGAGAATGTAAGGGCTCCCCGTGGGCCTCCCTGCCCCCATCCCTCCCTGTCACCCCGAGGGGCGCAGCTCCGGGCTCCGGCGTCCTCGGGTGCCTGAGCTGAGCCTGCAGGGACGCCCGTGCGGCGAGCCCCCCACCCACGCGGCACCTTGCGCCTGGGGTGAGTGTTCGCACACGCCCGCCCCCCAGGCCGCACCTCCCACCCTGTCCCTCCGAGACTGAGATTACGGGTACCGAAGGCGGGAGCCTTTAACTTCTATCCGAAAGGGTTACTCCAGACGAGTGTACATTTCTCTAGACGCCGTGTGACGCGCGCGTATGTAGTATCCACATGGAAGAAGGCGGGCACGTCGGCAGCACGGGCCCCGGGGCTGGGGTGGGAGGCCCCTGTGGGCGAGACACCGAAAACCGCCCGAGTGGAGGCGACCCGGCAGCAGTTTTGTTTTAAAAATTGTACCTGGACCCGTGTGTTCGTAAAGCTATTTATGGGCCCCCGACCCCGTCCCCTCTCCCCACCCCCAAAGCTGTAGTGTTCGGCCCCCCGTGACGGCGGCGGCTTCAGTCTTAACTTATTAACAGCTGAGAGGGTTTGTGCTTTGTCTAGAGGGGCCGCTGGGCGGGGGTACCCAGCTCTGGGCACCCCCCCCGCCCGCACCCCCGGCCGGAGCAGCCCCTCACACCCGGAGGTGGCGAGTGGTGTGAGGGCCTCTGGGGAGGATAGGGCTTCCCCTGGCCTTTCGCAGGGGATTCGATTATCTAGGACTTTTCTGTAGGAGATTTATTTTTTTGGACTTCAAAGCAAGCTGGTATTTTCATACAGGTTCCCGTTGCCGTGGGCCAGCCCTGCACCAGGCTCAGATGTCCTTAGATGTTACAAGTTTATATATATCTATATATATAATTTATTGAGTTTTTACAAGATGTATTTGCTGTAGATTTAACACTTCTGACGCAATGCTTTAGCCTTTACAGCCTGGGCCGCTGCCTTTCGGAGCTGGGGGGACGCGTGAGCTCACTGCCCGTCCTGCTAGCGCCCCACGTGGCAGCCGGCGAGCCCCACAGGGCTGGGGTGGTTTGTTCTCGGCCCCCTGCCTTGGGGGGGCCAAAGGTGTCGCCCCAAACTGGCAAACGCGCTTCCCAGAAATAAACAAAGATTCCGTTCAGCCTCGGCCGCAGCCTTCCGGTCTCCTGCCCTCGCCGCCCTGTCGCCGGCCCCCGAGGAGGGAGGGGTGGCCCACTGCTGCAGGAACAGCGCGTGCTGGGGGAGGAGGCCCAGACGGACATCCCTGGAGGTCCCGGCACAGGGCTCTGGCTGGGGTAGGGCGTCCTGGGCAAGGCCTGGGGGCGGGGTCCGTGTGCCCAGTTGCGTGGAGCCTGGCAGGGCAAAGCCTGTGTGTCCCTGAGGGTCTCCATGGCCCGGGTCTCGGGTCCCCAGTGGCAGGAAGTGCAGACAGCCCGGTGTCCGTGGGAGGGGACAGGGAGGCCACCATGGGGGTGGGCGGGCCCAGCTCCTGGAGTCCAGGTGGGCTAAGGGGGGGTTACGTCCAGACACCCGCACCCGGTTCTGAGGTCCCCCCTCTGCACCCTAACCCCTGGCATCCACCTCCCCTGGCAGCTGGGCAGGGGCAGGCTTCTAGGAGGGGCCCCCAAGGAGCCCCCAGACTGCACTAGTGGCCACACTCCTGCTGTGTGCACCTTACCTGTCCTGGGTTCCAGGCAGCGGGTGTGGCCGATACGCTGACGCCACTCAGGGAAGCGCCCAGCCCTCCAGACCCCCAGTCGTGTTTGCACCCGGTCAGGGCGCGGCGGGGCGGGAGGCGAGGGAGGCCAGGACAGCGCGGCCGGGGCGCCCTCTAGCGTCCTCGCCGCGCCCGGTCCCTCCTGCTCCAGACACCAGGGGCCCTCGCCCGGGGTGTGGGGGGCCTTCTGGGAAGCCGGTGGAGACCTCAGCGTGGCACTGGCCGGCTCCAGACGCCAGACAGGCGGGCACAGATGGCTCCTGCGTCCGTGCCTCCCCTGACCTAACCGAACCCACCAGCCCAGCTCCATCTCAGGCCCTGCCCCTCGTCCTCCGGCTGCCCCACCCGCCGGGCTCGCCTCCTCCCCGGTAAGTGGGCGGGTGTGGGAACAGATGGGGATGCTGCTGCTCAGGTTCCTGGAGGCACCCCGGAACTAGGTGCACACCTCCCCAGGACCCACCAGTGTCTGGTCTGGAACGGCTCCCCTTTTTCCCACTGCGGGGCTGCGATGTGCACCAGGCCCTGGCCCTGCCCCAGCGCCCGGGGCCTGCAGGGCAGGACGGGCCCAGCATCCTGCCGCCCCAGCGCTTCTAGTGTTCCGAGAAGGGCAGGTCCAGCCCTGCCTGCCGCAGGCTCACAGGCCTGTCTGGATTCCCAGGGTCCGCCTGAGGAAGGACCCACAGCACCAAGGGTCTGGGTACCTGCTGGGGACACCTCTGGCCCAGAGGCCAGGCAGGGGAAGGGGAGGGCTGAGGCCACAGCGGGTCTCGGGGTGGGTGGCCCTCAGACAGCCCGTTTGGTCCCCCAAGGAGCCTGGTACCAGTGCAGGGGGGAGGCCCCCCAAGATAGACTGGACATCTTGGGGTGGTGGGGGTCCTATCCACCAAGGGGCCGGGAGGGTGGGGGAGACCACCTCTGCTCTCTGTGGGCGCCCTCCCCGGCAGGCCTGCTCTCCACCCAGGGGAGGCCCCCCGCCCACGGCCCTGGGGAGCAGGCTGTGGTGAGACGCACCCGCCTCCTCCAGGAAGCCCCCCAGGCAGTGGGCCCCGTGCCCAGGGGGCCTCGGTCTTACAGAACAGAGCTGTGCTGTCCTGAGTGACCCCAGGTTGGAGGCATCCACTGAGGGCAGATGGGGGAGGGCTGGGCAGCAGCGAGCCTCCCGACCTGGACAGATCCAGCACTGAGGGGCCACAGGTCACCAAGGCAGCGCTTTATTGAATCCCGTCCTTACAGCAGACGGGCGCCTGGTCCCAGCACAGGGACCGTCTGGGCACAGGGTGACGGGTGGCAGTGCGCTCTGCCACAGCAGGGGACACCGAGCGAGGGGGCTGGCGCCGGCAGTGCCCCTTCCGTGCGGAGGGCGAGGCAGAGCAACCGGCCGCGCAGCTGCCACCAGCGGACGATCGAGACATCGTGACGTCCTCTGAGCTGTTACAGGAACATGAACTCGACGTTTTCATAAAAACATGATTTCCAAGAAAGGCGACGACACATGTGAAGCCGGGCCCTGGACACGGGGGCAGAGCCAGTGCACAGGCTGGGGCCGCAGTGAGAACGCCGGCTCAGGGACGGCCCCGCGGGGCTGACGAGTCCTGACGGTGAGACTCCAGTGACCAAGGACACGCTCCGACAGCGTGGGGGGCGCAGCGCCAGGGCAGGGCCAACAGCCCCCTTAGCCACCGTGTCGCCGCGACTCCCATTTCTAGGCCCACCACGTGCTCCGCCTGCGTCTGAGCACGGGTTTCAGCTGCGGCGAGTAAGTCCAGGACCGTGAAAGCCACACAAACGCCAGGGGAGCCCAGAGCAGACCCCACCTCAGAAGCGGAGGCTCCGCTAGCAGCCCGCGCCCAGTGCACGCACAGAGCCCTGCAGCTGGGGGGGGGGGGCATGCTTTCTCCCCAAAGCTGCAGGCCACCCAGGAGGGCGGTGGCAGCGGAGGGCACTCAGGGGCCCGGCGAGGCGGTGAGGACAGAGGAGCCGGGTGCGGCGGACGGCCCCATGGGACTGCTCACCAGGACAGCCACCGTCCCTGGCCACTGGCCAGCTCTCAGACAGGTGCAGGTCACAGCTGAAAGCCAGGCCACGGGAATGCGTGAGGCAACCCTCAGCACCACGGGGCACAGAGTGCAGTGCACACACCGATGGGATGGACCAGGGGTCCTCAAACTTTTTAAACAGGGCCAGTTCACTGTCCCTCAGACCACTGGAGGCCGGACTATAGTTTAAAAAAAAACTATGAACAAATTCCTATGCACACTGCACGTATCTTATTTTGAAGTAAAAAAACGAAGTGGGAACAAATACAATATTTGTATTTGCATGCGGCCCACGGGCCGTAGTTTGAGGCCCCGTGTCCTGTGCAAAGGCTGACGTCTGAGGAGACAAACGCTACTCCTATGCTGTGTCAGTTCCTCCGCGCCCGGGAGGAAGGCGCAGTGAACTGAGCAGCTCCTTCCTGAGACCTCCCGTCCGTCTGTCTGTCCGTCCGTCCGGGAGTCTGGCCACGCCTACGCTTGGATTCCCCGAAAGGACAGTCTTGCCTTGAAGGGCGGGTCAGAGCTGAGGCCACAGGCCACCTGGCCCTGCCCACCCCCACGCGGACACCTGCCTGAGCGCCAGGTACTGAGACTGCCGAGTGCCAGGCTGCACAGGGCCCTTCGCCAGCCCCAGGGCTGCCCATCACAGTTCCGGGAGTGGCCACCGGCCTGTGTCTCGGAAGGAGCTGGGCCAGGAGTTGGCATGATGGGCACCTGGAGGCCTTGGGGCTGCAGGGCTGACAGGGTGGCGCCCGGGGCTCCAGGGCCAGGCCCACCGCTGGGCGGGCGCAGTGCTAACAACCCCAATTAGTAAACCTTCTAAAAGCCACGCCAGCACAATAAACACGCAAACAGCCAAGCTTCGTTAGTGGGCCACGCCGTATTTACATTAGCGTCACGCCCGAGTCAGGCAGACGGCGAATTGGTAAGGGGTCAGGTGAGAACCAGGTGCATCGAGAAGAGCTGGCAGACGGAGGCCCCGGGAGCGTGGCGGTCCTCAGGCGTGGTCCTCAGGCCACAGAGCGCTAGGCGTGGCCCCGACAGTCGGGCGTCCAAGTCCACAGACCAGTGTCCTGAGCCGAGGGCCACGGGCCGGGCCTCCTCCCAGGACACCCACGGGCGCAGGCCCGAGCCACGTGAGCCGGCCCGTGGCCACGCGGGGACGCAGACACGACTCCCTGGGGCCGGGGATTCCAGGCTGACTGGCTCTTCGTGGAATGGTGAAAATTAAAAATTGCTTGATGGAAGTTCCTGATTTATTCCAGACAAAATATCAGACGTGTCACTAATAGAATCGCTTCCGCAGGAAGGGGCCGGGGGGCAGCTACCCCTTCACCTCGGCCGCCTCCTTCTCGGCCTTCTCCTTGGCCTTCTCCTTCTCCTCCACCTTCTCCTCCTTCCCCAGCGTCGCCACGATCTCGGCCACCTGGCTGGTGGAGATGTGAATGTCCGCCTTGTCCACCAGCTCGATCACCTGCACACACAGGAAGGACAGGGCTCGGGGCCGGCTTCCTCAACCAGCACTCGGCCCCACGCCGCCCCCAGGGGCTCGGTGCTCCCCCGGGGCCCAGGCTGCGGGGCACGTCCATCGGGACAGGCCTGCCCTGGACAGAGGCTCCGGCAGGGTGCAGGGTGCGGACTGCTGTCCATCCCGAGGGCCCCAGGGAAGGGGCAGGGGGCCTGGACTCGCCCTCCAGCCCCTGCAGCCGGCAAGGCGAGGGCTCCGAACGTGCTCCTGCCAACCCTCGATTCCCAACGAGACCGAGTCAGCCCCAGCCCCGGGCTGCCCAAGCTCCATGTGCCAGGGACCCCCGCAGTCCCTCAGGGTCACCCCCAGGCCTCAGAAGTCCCCCATACAGGCCCCTAGGACTGCCCGCACCCCCTCCCCGGGGTCTGCCCATCCAGCCACCGCAGCAGCAGCCCTGCCAGGGCCTCAGACCCACCTTGACCAGGTCATTGATGTTGATCTTGCCGTCCTTGTTGTCGTCCAGGGCCGAGGCCAGGCTGACCAGCTTGTGTTCTGGAATGTGCTTGATTTGCTTCATGGCACTGATGAGCTCAGTGACGCTGATGACAGTGTCCCTGGGGAGGGGGACAGGGAGAGCTGCATGTGACAGCCTGCACCCGTCGCAAGGCGCCCAGGCCAGCCCCGCCCCGTAAACGTGGGGAGATCTCGGACCAGTGAGGGCAGGTGGGCCCACACAGCCCAGCAGGTCAACCAGGAGCGGACGCTGCCCTCATCTGGGGGTGAAGGGTCTCCACCCAAGGACAGGACAGCACAGAGCCCGGCCCCGGGGGCGCGAGGTCAGCCACCACCTGGGGGCAGTCATGCTGGGACACCACGTGGGTGACTACTGAGTGCTTGGAGCGAGGTGGCCGCGGTGGGGAGGGCGGACAGCGGCGCACAGGGACAGAGGATGGCGCGCTGACGGCAGCCTCGTGGAGAAAAGAGGCTGACGGGAGGCGGGGTTCTGGCCGAAAACACTGGGTCAAGGCAGGGCAGCTGGGCACCAGGCTGTGCACGCACTGGTCAGCAGCCCGAGCCCTCTGTCCTCGGCGTCTGGCTACACTCACCCTGCGGGCAGGCCTGGGGCGGTGGGGCCCAGCTTGCCAGCCTGCTGGTCCGCCTCCAGCTGCGTGAGCAGCTCGTCGATCTGCCCAATCATCTGCTGCACCCGCTTGGTCAGCCTCTTGCTGGCCTTGGACTCCTCCACCTCCATCTCCTTGCCCGTCTTCGAAAGCTCCTTCTTAATCTCTTGCAGGTCCTGATGGGATCACACTGTATAAGGACTGTCCTAACCACTTACATGCGGTTACACGGTGACCGGCTCACACCGGCACCGCATGCTGTGCCCAGCACACACGTGTTCTGGGCTCCGCGGACTCGGACACCCTTGTCTAGAAAGGAGATGCAGTCTGTCTGGCACCTCACCCTGCGTGTGTGGCGAGTGGCAGATCAGAGTCAGAGTGTCAGCATCGCCTTACGTCCCTCACCAGCTTCGGGGGGGGGGGGGGGGCCTGAGTGTAGGAGGAACCTGCTCTCTCCAATCAGCCATCTTTTCCCAGCAGAGCTGTGAAAGCGTGGCTCCTTTAAGTCCCATTAGGAAGTGATACTGATAAGTAACAAAATCAGCAACTATGAAAGAAAGTCAGGAATGAATAAGACTTCACTCAGCAACCACCCCGACTCCACCTGGCGCCTGCAGGTGCGGAGACACCAAGGGTCCCTGAAGAGGACTTGGTCAGACCCCCTTCCTCTCCAAGGGCCTGTAGTAATAACATGGCCCTTTGGCCTATCAGATATTTAATGGAGGTGTTTTTGGAAACTGGAAGAAACCATAGTCTTAGGAGCAAATCCCACAGGCCCCCCGCCCCGCACCCTCAGCCCCACACCCTCAGCCCCGCACCTCGCTGTAGTCCCGCACCCTCAGCCCGCACCCTCAGCCCCACACCCTCAGGCCCGCACCCTCAGCCCCGCACCCTCAGCCCGCACCCTCAGCCCCGCACCCTCAGCCCCACACCCTCAGGCCCGCACCCTCAGCCCCGCACCCTCAGCCCCACACCCTCAGCCCCGCACCCTCAGCCCCACACCCTCAGCCCGCACCCTCAGCCCCGCACCCTCAGCCCCGGCCCGCACCTCGCTGTAGTCCTGCACGTCTTCCTTGAGCAGCTCCAGCTCCTCCTTCTCCTTGGTCAGGGACGTCTTCTGCTCCTTCAGCTTCAAGCAGGCGTCGCTGAGGATGTCGATCTCCTCCTTGGTGATCTCCTCTTCCTGGGAAGGAAGCCAAGCAAAGACCCCGATGAAGGGGTCCCTCGGGGGGCGTCGCAGGCGGTGCACAGGCGCCCTCCGCTCCCCTCCGTCGTGGGCGTGCTGGTCACCTTCACGCCCTCCAGGACGGGGGCCGTGTCCTCCAGGGCCTCTGGCGGCAGGGCCGCGTCCACCACCTCCGGCTGCAGCTCGGCCACGGGCCTCGCAGGGGCAGCTTCCGCTGCTTCAAGTGCCACTTCCTTCTGAAACACAGGCCGGGGCTGCTCGGTGCCACCCACCCACGGCCTCCCCAGGCGCCCACGCCGTGCCGATATGCCGCCGGCCGGAGGGCACACTCAACAGCCAGCGACGGGACGGTGGACCCGGGTCGCCCAGCAGCGTGACCTACCTCCGTCGGTCTCAGTGCGGGCGACCGGTGACCAGGGGCAGGCACAGCCCAGCCTCTCCCACCCTCCGGCCCTTTCCTCACCCCGGCAGGGAGCTGCGCGGGGACGCGTGTGGGAGCGGGAGCCCACCCGGGGCCGGGGGCCTGAGCACAGCCTGGGCGGGCGGAGCTGGCCCCGGGGCGGCCCGAGCACACCTGCCCGACCGTGCCGGCCACCCAGGAGGAAAGGAGGGCCCAAGCCCAGGCCCGTCCCCAAGGCAGGGCCTGCAGAGGTGGAGCAGGAGCCGTGCGGCGCCAGCGCCCGGCACTCACCGCGGCCTCCGAGCGCCTCTGCCGCTCCTCCCGGTGCTCCTGCCGGATGGCCGCCTCCTCCTGCAGCGTGGCCTCCAGCTTCGCCTTGTTGTCCACCTGCTCACCCTCCACCTCCGCCGCCTTCACCTGCGCTTCCTTGGCCTGCAGAGAGGGCGCGCCTGGGGTGAGCCGTAGGCTGCCACCCCCAGAGGCCCACACCCCTGGCCCTGACGGTCAGCCCCCGGGCTTGGAGGGCACAGGACGTACTGCGGGGCCCCAGCTGCAGGGTCACGAGGCCCGAGGCCACCCATGAGTCTCACAGGCCCTCACTGCAGGCCGACAGAAGGGGGTGAGTGGTGGGCACGGGGGTCACACGGCTGTGGATGGTGTCCTGTGGTCCTGCCCTCAGAAGCCAGGGGGCCCCTGGAGCACAGGGCAGGAGGTCCTCCCGGCCACACGTACCACGATCTCGGGGAGGGTCTGCAGCGTGGACTTGAGCTGGTCGGCGGGCGACAGGGTGTCTGGGAGGTACATGGCTCGGGACAGGATGAGCAGCGACGTGGGGATCTCCTGCTGCAGGTGGAGCTCCAGCCACTGCAATCGAAGGTCAAGACCTGGCCTCACCTGCCGGCCTCACCTGCCGGCCTCGGCCCACCCACACCTGAGACCTGGCCCTCCGCTGCCCTATCTGGTGGGGGAGGAGGGGAGAGGGGGCGGGGGCAACAGCCACACAGGACTTGGGTGGGTGGGGCTGATTCACTGCCTCGGTTCCTGACTCGATGCCCACCGGTCAGCGGCACGAGACGCCTGAGGACCGAGTTAGCGGCCGGCGGACAGGCCTCCAGGCGCCAAACACTGACGGAAAGATTCGCTGCCAGCCAAGTCTTCGCCTCAAAATGGCACCAAGCCCTGACGGTGGTGGTTGTGAATTCCCGCGGCCTGGGGGTTCCCACCTGCTGTGGCCCAGCCCCACATGAAGCTATTTTAGTGACAGAAAGACAACATTCAAACCGACAAGAGACCCTGACAATCTCTGGACAAAACTGGACACAGACAGAAATGAGATGAGAAGGAACTCAAAGGTCGGGGAGAAATGCTAAGGAGGGTAAGTAGCCAGAGGAGGGAGAGGCGAGAACACTGGACCGCATGCCCGAGCGAGCTCCGTGAGGCAGGGACGTCGCGTGCACGCTGGCCGTCGGCAGGCACAGGGTGGGGCCCGCCGCGGAGCACATCGCGCACTGGCCTCCACCTGGAGGACGCGCTGACCCCCGAGGAGGGGCCGCAGCATGGCGGTCAGGAGGCGGGCCGCTGGGCGCCCTCACGCTCTCCACCCTCCACCTTCCGATGTGGCAGGCGAATGGCTCTGAGCGCCACCTTTCCCAGGGCCGATCCCACCGGGGCGGGCGGAGCCGCCCTGAGCCTCTGGAGGGCGGTGCGCTAAAACCCGGCCTCGGTGAGACATGCCCGTGTCTCCAAGAGCGAACACGGTGCTCACCTGCCCAGAGGACGGGAGCGGACAGACAGGACAGGACCGCACTGCAGCCCTGGGAGCCACCGCGGCCTCCGCACATGGCGGGCACCGGGCACCACAGACCGAGTCAGGCACCTGTGCAGGCCCCGCGCCTGAGGCCCGGCCGCTGCCCGTGAGCCCGCGGGACTTGCAGGTCTCCTCCACGCTTCCCACAGGAGCCTGAGCGGGACTGACGCCCGCGGCCATGCCCCTGGCCCGGCCGCCGCGAGCACGCACCTGCTTCAGCTGGCTCCGCAGGCGGTCTTCTGTGACTCCCAGGGCCCGCATGCCTCGTGCCCGACACGCCGCCTGCAACTCCTTGACGTTGAGGCTGTCCACACCCTCCTCTGCAATCAGCTGGAAAAGAAAGTCAACACGTGGCTGCACTGTCATTCTGAAAGGGCACCAGAGGCTCCCGGCTTAATGGCCACTTGCTTGGGAACCACGTGCCCCTTGTCAGCCACGGCCTCAGAGGCTCTGCTAAGTAACACACGCCCTACCAAGGCCCCGCCTGGGTTTGCAGGGACAGGAACTGACCAAGAAGGGCCTGGGGAGCGCACACGGCCAGGACCAGCCCCAAGGCCGGCGTCTGGAAGGAGGGCGCCTCCACCCAGGCCCGCGGGGAGGGTCCCAGCACCTGTCGCTGCCCACAGCCCACCCAGCCCAACCCGAGCCTTGCTGTTCGCTGGACGGAAGAGAAAGGGCAGAGAGCAGAGCGACCACAGGCTCCCAAGATGTCTCACAGCCTCAGCCACCGCTCCCAGCCAGAGGGAGAAGAGGGGCACGGAGTCCCCTAGACAAGGACATGGGATGCAGCGCCAAAGACACCGTGCAAGGGAGGAGGGAGGGAGGGAGGGAGGGCAGAGACAGAACGACAGGCGCTCCCGATCTGTCCCCACCCCCACCTCGATTCGCAGTATCCTGAGGGGGACAGGGGCGCCCCCACCCCATCTTCTTAAACGTTCATCCTGAGATGAGACAGGTGGCGGTAACCTGCCGAATCCGGGCCCCGTGGTGACATCGCCCCAAGTGCAGAACGAGATCACAGCCAGGTGACAGCACGTCCCTCCCGCCGCCTCCCGCCCAGCCAGCCCTTCATTTCGCTGCATCCGACGCACGAGTGCACACAGGATCCATGTAACTTGCGGGGGATTCCATGAAGACCATTCACACAGGCTGCCAGCGTATCAACAACTCGCCTTTCCGTGCCAAGGAGCACGGCCCAGCACGGCCCTGGTTACACTCGCCCACTGAGGGCGCCTGGCCCTGCCCAGCATGCAGTGCTCACGAAGAAACTGCGTGCCTGCTTCCGGCCCCCATCCTCCTGGGGGTTCCGTGATCCCACTGCGACCTCTCTAGTGTTTCTGGGTGGCCCTCCTGTGTGTGGACCCTGAGAATAAGACACCTACTAAACAAGGGCTCCTGGAGGCTACCTGGGCTCGAATTTCCAAAAACAGCCTAGCACAGCTGGTGTTTCCCAGTGGTTGAGCGCCAACCTATGAACCAGATGAACCAGGAGGTCCCGGTTCGATTCCTGGTCAGGGCTCAGGACTGGGGGTGGGCTTGATCCTTAGTGGGGGGGGCGTGCAGGAGGCAGCCGGTCCATGATTCTCTCATCATTGGTGTTTCTCTTTCTCCCTCTCCCTTCCTCCCTGAAATCATTAAAAAAATATATTCAAACAAACAAAGTCCCAGAGCCTGGCAGCTGTTTCTGCACAGGCCTTCACCAGCGGCACTCTGAGGAGCCGCACTGCCCGGCCGCCGAGGCGTGTCCTTCTGCCTGAGCCAGCCCCCACCGTGTCCACGCGGGCACCACACCTGCGTGACCGGTCCGGCCGCGCGTCCTCTCCCCGTCCAGGTGAGCCGGAGGAAGCGCCCTCTTCCACTCGCACATGGAGCCCCACGTCACGGCGCCATCACTTGGGCTTTGACCGTCGAACGTCATCCGGGAGACGTGCGGAGAGCCTGCTGGACTGACCTGACGTTTCCTTCCTGGTGTTCCAGGGCCCTCCCCTCACTTCCTGCTTCAAAAACCTCCGTCAGGGTCTTCGAGGACATGCCTGCTGGGAACACACAGTAGCTTTCCCTCTTCTGAGGTCTGACTTCCTCTTCGCCCAACAGGGAACGCTGCTGGACACAGAACTGTGGGCTGACATTCTGTAGTCTTTGTCCTGCAGGCGAGATGCTGTTCGCTCTCATTACTTTCAAATGACTTCTGTCCTTGAAGGCTCATTAGTTTGACTGCGGCGTGTCCTGCAGGGTGGGGGTTGCTTTGGGTCTGTCCTGTCCGCGGTTCCCAGAGCCCCCACGACGGAACTCAGCTCTGCAACAGCCCACAGGTCCCGGAGGCTCTGGCCCATTCTCACCGTCCTCTTTGTAGTTCACACGTGGAATTCTACAACTTCCCTTGTTCACGGGGCCTGTGTTTTGTCCTGTCCATCCTACGGGAGGGCCCATGCGGGACTGGACCTGGGCGTGAGGAGCAGCTTCCTATTGGAGCCCGGGTGTGTGGAGTATGACGTTATGAGACTGGGCCCCGTTTCAGTCCTCTTAGCTGCCCCTGACAGGGCTCTGGGGGAGTAAGGGGCGCTCTTCTAACCATCTTTATAGACTTTGCAATTGGTTATCTGGCATCTGCTGATGGCCCAAGCTATCTGCATGTCCCTGGCAGCCCAGCTTTCGTGGGTGCACAAAGTCACCTTTCAACCCTTTAACCACAAACCCCGACCTCTGCTTCACTTCCTGCCCAACCAACGTCTCCAGCTGGCCACCCCACCAGTGACAACGGCCCAGCCCCTTTCCTCCAGCCTCCCCTGCTGCCGCTTCCCGTTCGGGGGCACCGTGGCCGTTTCCAGGGAACCTGGAACAGCAGGCTCCCTTCACGGGCACCGATCTCTCTGTGTGCATCAGCCAGCCCATAAGCAGCACCCAGGTGCATTCTGGGACAGGCACGGTGCTGCTTCCGTCCTGCACGCTTCCCGGCTCCCCGGCTGGGAGGCAGGAGACCGCGTTATGCCCCGCCTGGCCTCCACCACCGCACCTCCCGCAGGGGGAGGAAGTGTCCTAGGACTGTCAGGTGGGTGCAGGTCTCACACCCACCCATGGACGCGGGGCGGGGCCAGTGTGTCCTGGGGTGTCTGGCTAGAGTCTTCTCTCCCAGGGCAAGCCTGTCCTGTTCTTGGCCGAGAGCAGGCTCTGGACTTGCCAGTGTTTCTGTCGCCCAAGGCTGGGATATGAGGCACGAAGACACTCGGTGGTTCCTGGGGTCCCAGGGCCCCCCCACACCACAGCCCTCTCAGGTGTGCTTCCTGCTTCCTGTCCAGGGAAAGGGCCCACCCCCTATCGACAGCGGAGGTCGCGGGAATCTGAGGCACTTCACGGTGGGATGACTTGTCCAAGGTCACAGGACAGGTGAGTGGCAGGGACTCCACCCGGCCACCTGCCTGGAGCCGCCTCCCGAGAAGACGGCGCCTCAGGACGGCCCGCCCGCTGCTCTCCAGCAGAGTCGTGCCCTGAGCACACCCTCCCCGGGAGAAACGCACAGCGGCCGCAGCCGAGCTCCTCTCGCCCCCACACACTCAGGACGACAGGGAAGGGTAGCTGCCCCAGGAGCCGGAGAAGCCAGGGACCACAGGACACAGGCGCGTCTGGAGACCAGGCTTCAGGGCAGTGAGAGTCTGAGGGCCGGGCCGGACCAGGAGGCCAGGGAGTGAGCTGGCCATCCGGGAGCCGCCGGGCCCAGCGGCATACGCCAACTCGGAGCAGGCGGAGTCCAGGCAGAGACCACTGCTAAGAGGCAGCCACCTTGCCAGGCTAAGAAGGAGCAGCGGGAGTCCGGGGGCTCAGTCCAGAAAGAGCAGGACCCCCTGGCGTCGGGCCTCACGCTAAGCAGGCACCGGGGAGGAGCTGGCAGAGCCTTGTGCAGCAGGCGGGCACCCGGGCTGTGCCGTGGGAGCTCCGGGCAGAGGGCACCCCGGAAGCCAGGCCAGCCCTGGGGTGGTGACCTTGTGGGGGCTCCTGGAGGAGGACCACACCACCCAGAACCTCACTTCAGACAAGGTCTCTATTTGAAAAAGCTAAATACAACCAACAAGCCAAGCCCAGAGAGAAAACAATGAACACCTGTTTCATACTGTTATTGGAATAATTAGACGTGAACTAAGACTAGCATGTTCAAGAAAACAGACAGCAAGATGGACAGCTTTATGTGAGAAATGAAATCTTAAAAAAAAATCCTGGCATTGAAATGAGGAACTCGGAAGTGGGTCTAAGAGTAATTCAACCCATGCCCTGGCCGGGCAGCTCAGTTGGTAGAGCATCATCCTGATACACCACGGTTCAGGTCTGATCTCGTCAGGGCACATGCCCAGGTTGCGGGCTCAATCCCCAGTGTGGGGTGTGCAGGAGGCAGCCAATAGATGTTTCTATCTCTCTATCCCTCCCCCTTCCTCTCTCTAAAATCAGTAAGCATATATGTACTTAAAAAAAAGAAACTTACTGGAGTGCTGTTTAGGTAGCAGAAGACTGGCTGCAGTAACGAACAAGCTACAATGCACTCATCCGAGGAAGCGTCAGCCAGGCATCAGAACGCACCTTCCCAATGAGCACCAGCAACATGGGAGGATCCGATGCCACGCCAGGTGGGAAGTCACTTGGACGGCACGATCCCAGGATCATTGATCCCAGCAGACAGCACCCACGTGCCCACCAGGTGGGCACAGCCGAGATGCAAGGCTGACAGACCACCAGCGATGCCACCCCTGCTGCGAGGATGGCCCGATCGTGAGGCGTCACTCACCTTGTCGTCCGCCTTGATGGAGCGGAGCCGCATGGTGAGCTGGAAGCGCAGGAAGTTGTTGGTGCCCATGGACTGCAGCTCCAGCAGCTTGCACAGCGCCACCAGCTGCGGCCGCGTGAGGTTGTCCAGGGTCAGCTCGTCCTCAAACAGTTTGGAGAAACGAATGATTTCCTCATTGCTGGGTCTCTCCCCGGTCTCTCGGATCTGCAGGAGCAATGCTGCGTGTTACTCACGGCGGAGGCCTGTTCCCTGAGCATGCACAGGCATGTGTGCACACACGCACCTGCGCACAGCACCCCTCCCAGGCCCAGGGGCCACCAGCCCCAAGTGAGGAAATGAGGAGGACCGGGAGCTGGGGGAGGTGGACTGCCTGGACGATCAGGCGCAACCTCAGAATTGCCTCTAAGACTCAACGCCGAGGGCAGCCCAGCCCGGAGGGTAGGCTGGCGACTGGAAGAGGCCCGGCCTCCCCCTGCTGGCAAGGAGGCCCTGCCACTCTCCCCACCTCAGCCATGGCTGTGGAGCAGTCTGTGGTCCATCCTCTCCCCTGCCCACCCCCCGCTCGTCACACTGCAGGGTCTTAGGTTCCTCATTTGCCAAACTCTCCCTCTCCTGGGGCTGCTGCAAAGTTGGAGGCAGAGGCAAGTAACTGAATGTCAGCGGGTTCAAGTTCTCGGACTGAGGTTCAACCTGAGTGCGGAGGGAACCTCCATAGACCCTGGGCAGCAGCTGCCGCCCGCCCGCCCGCCCGCCCGGGGAGGGGGTCAGGAGCGCCCCCTGCTGCTACAGTAGAAAAAGGGAGGATGGCAATGAGGACCACTCCCCAGAGAAGACGGGTGGCCCGAGGCTCTAACCAGCACTAAGGACAGTGGGCTGAGGCCACAGGGGCTCCGAAGCATCAGGGCACCTTCTGGAAAAACAAGGAGAAGTCTTTGGTGGCGCTGCCCGTGGCCGCCTTGTTCTTCAGGGCCATCTCCTCAATGGTGTCCTGGAGGAACTTGGCCAGCTCCAGCTTGACCCGCAGCTCCTTCTTCAGCCTCTCCTCCTGCGGGGCAGAGACGGGCGCTATCCTCTGCCCAGACCCTCCCCGACGAGCGGGGCTGGAGCGTCCCCTCCAGCTCCTGCCTCCCACTGTGCCACCCAGAGCAGGGCTGGCAGAGTCCACACCCGGCTGGGCACGTGTCCCCACAAGACCTCACTGACCGAAGCAGGCAGGGCCGCACAGCGGGGGGCTGGCCTGCATCCCACCCCACGAATGGTCTCAGCCCAGCTTGAAGACACGGTCCGGAGCAACCATGCCGCACACACATCTAAGAGAAGGCGACCCGGGGGGGGGGGGGGGCACCGCGAAGGAGCACGCTCGAGCCCGAGCCCGAGCCCGAGCAGGGCGGCGCCTTCACCTTGATGGACTGGGTCTCGAAGGTGGACGGCAGCATGTTGGGGAACAGCTTCACCGCGACGGGCAGCAGGAACTCCATGAAGGGCACCACGACGAACACCAGGAAGGGCACCAGGCGGAAGAGGTCGGCGCAGATGCGGAGGAACTGCAAGGAGTGGCGGGGTCAGGGGTCACGGCGCACGGCCTGCAGGCCGGGAGCTCCAGGCCACCGGGACCCACAGGAACTCCCGGGCCGTCCCTCTCGCCGGGCCTGCAGGAGAGCTGGCTGGGAGCAGCACCCGGCACTGGGGCCTCCGGGACCCTGGGGTCCTGCTCTGGGGAGACAGCTACGGCAAACACAGTGCTGCCCACAGGCGGGCCTGGCCGGTGGAGAGCAGCCACGAGGACGGGTCGCTGCTGGGAGGCTGTGGCCACACCGCCCACCCCCCAGGCTGTGCGTTTCTCTGGTTCTTCCTGAAAGGGCTGGACTTAGCACTGAACTGCACGGCGATCGTTAGGGAAAACCCAAGTGCTTCCCCAACATAAACACTCTGCCCCCGGGGGTTGTCAGAACCCCGCCAGGCGAGCGCGGCTGCCACTCACAGGGCGGTGGGCGGAGAGGCCAAGGCTGCCTCTCCATGTCCTCACCCCACGCCCGATGGACTGGCCCGCAGGCCTCTGGGGAGAGGCCACGTGTAGAAACACCCCCGCTGCTGGGTGTGGGTGTGGCTCCCGCCAAGAACCAGCTTCCGAGGGAGGGCGGCCCCTGCTGGGCAGGGCTGGGGGGGCTGTGCGAGGCACTGGAGGCCAGGCCGACACCCACCTCTCTCCCAGGTCACGCAGCCACGGTGCTTCCCGTCTCTACTGACGCTCCCAAAGCAGCAACTGCCTCACTCACCCCGCCTCCCCGCTCACCAGCTCTGCTGCCTTTTCCGCACATTCGTTTTTCTATTTATTACCCTACGTTTTTCATTTGTTTACAATGCATTCTTGTTTTTATTTTATGCTCAAATGGTCCCAGATTTGGCCATGGAAAGGCCCGTCAAGTGGGTGCTGCGTTTTGTTTATTTTGTTGTGTTAATCCTCACCCACGGATATTTTTCCAGTGATCTTTAGAAACATCAATGTGAGAGAGACATTGATTGGTTCCTCCTACAGGTGCAACTGAGGACGTGCCTTGACCAGAATCAAACCTGCGACCCTCCAGTCCTTGGGCCGATGCTCTAACCGCTGAACCCGGCTAGGGTCAACTGTGTGCTTTGTTTTTTTCATAACAGCACATATTGTCTTCAACCAAGTAGCAAAAACCCTGTAACTTTCACAGCAGAACAGGGCAGGGAGGGGCAGAAGAGAACCTGAACCATACAGCCTTATCTTGCGAGTCCCCAAAAGGCAGTGTGCCTGTAACCCATGTCCAGTAAACACTAATTGGGAAATTCTAATCCAACTGTTCTTCAAAGTACCCATCTGCACCCTTCTCCCAGCATCCCTTGGACTCCAGCCAGGAAACACTCCTATGTGGTCCATGGAACCCTGAGCGCCGCATAAAGCCAGAAGCCAGTGCTCACGGGTCACAAGCAACCCCCCGCCGTGACCGAGGCCCCTCTTCCCACGGAGGAGCCTCGGGGTCAGCCTTCAGGGAAGGACATCCGGGGCCTGTCCTCGGGCTCCAAGGCCCTGAGGGCTGGAAGCTGCCCCTTGTCCCCTGGACTCGGCACAGAAGAAAAGACACAGGGTCCGGGAGCACTGATCCCAACAAGCCACGCAAACAACCTGGAAGGAGCTGCACAGCCCAACCACAGGGGAAGCAACGAGACGGCAAAGGCAGGCCACCAGCCCCCGCAACAGCTCAGCAGACAGGGCCCCGTCGGCGGGAGAAGCAGCCAGAGGACCCCAGCACCAGCGCCCAGAGGACAGACCCACAGGCACCAGGACCCGGGGCGGGCGGGCGGGCGTGCGCATTACCTGCCTGCGCTCGCGGCGGGTCAGGCTGTGCCCGTTGAGGATGCGCCAGAGCATGCGCGCCGCGATCTTGGTGTCGATCCAGAGCAGGCGGAAGCCGTGGTAGTAGTGCTTCAGCTCGTCCAGCACCCGCTGGCCCAGGGACTTCTTCACCGCCACCTCCGCCGGGGGGCTGTACACCGGCCCGCCCTCCTCCAGCTTCTTGTTCTTGTCCTTGAGGGACTTGAGCGACTTCTCCACCACCGAGTCGTCGCGCAGCGCGGGGGAGGAGTGCCAGCAGCGCGCGGGCGGGAGCTGCGGCTGGGCGACCAGCAGGCCCGCGGAGGCCGGGGCCCACGGCGCTCGGGCCACCGCACACGCGCGCTGGGGCCTCCGAGTCCAGCAGCCCAGGGGGTCGCCTCCGAAGGAAAGGTGCGCGGGAGCACAGCCGCCCGGCAGGACACGCCTGGGAAGGGAGAGAGCAAACAGCCATGTCTGACCTCCCCGCCCCCCCCACCGTCTTCCCTGCGCACAAAACACTTCCTCCACTTCCCTTCCCGATGCCTGCAGCCCACCCAGCCCTTCCCTCCAGAGCGGGGTGGGTGGAGGAGCTGCACCCCCGGAGCCACAGGGGCTGGGGCCTCACAGGCAGGACGCAAGCACAGGCAGCAAAAGCTGGACCCGGAACAGACACCCCAGCTCTGGGCGGGTCTCCCAGGCCCATTCCCACAGGCTCTGAGAATCTGGGGGTGGGGTGTGGAGCAGGGAGGCCCTCTCCCCTGTAGAAGGTGGCCTTCTACAAAGACCTGCCGTTCCTGAGCACGTCCTGAGATCAGCGAGGACGCGCCACGTCAACGATGGCCTGGACCTACCACCCGGGCGCCCACAGGTGTCGGCACAAAATAGCAAACACCAAGAAGCCTTTGCCAAGCCCACTGCCTCCCACTCAGCCCATCACTGCGCCCCTCGCCCCAGCAACGGGCAGGCGCTGCTCCCTCAGGCCGCCTGACCCACAGCCTGTCCTCCTGGCCCGTGACACTCAAATCCATCACGCATGCTCCGTTCCCCTGCACCGGCTCCGTGAAGCCCCGTGGGAGACCACAGGGGCTTCTGTATCTGCGCACCTGAGCCCTCTCCATCCACACTCAGGCCCCAGGGCGCCCGGGCTGTGGCCGCCAACGTAGGCCAGGCTGCTCCCCGGGCCCTACAGCTGCATCCTCGGGTCCACCCACAAAGCGGCCCTGGGAGGAGGGCGGCAGCAGCCTGAGTGCCTGGCGCAGGGACCGTGCCACCCGCAGCTTATGGTGCCCGGCCAGAGCCTGGCACCACCCAGGGTCTGCACTCAGTGAGGAGACCCTCTTCCGGCTGCAGCAGAGACAAAGATGTCTACAGGGCCAACTGGGACAGCTGCCCCCCAGTCCCTTCCGTTTCCACCTCCCACTCGTCTGTCGCTGAAGCCTCTCCTTGGTCAGGCACACACCTGCCTCCGGGTGGCACAGGCTCCGACTTACTTCAGGGCACACCCAGCGTCTCCTGCCCATCACCTCTCTGTGCCTCAGAATGTCCTCTGGAAGTGTGTGTGCTGCCACACCGTGTGACAGCATCTGGCGCACAGCACAGGAGCGGCAGCTATTGCAACTGCCCACAAAGTGGGTGAGAGGCTGCCAGTCGGGGCGGGAAGAAGCTCGTAGCTTATCGTGGGCCGGGACAGCTAGCACAGGGCACCGCCATCCCCCCACCTCTGCGCCCCACTTCTGTCCCTCACACCCTCCCTGTCCTGAGTCTCAGGCCCCGGGGGACAGGCTGCCAGGGCACAGGAGGGCTGCTCGGGCTCGGCAGTCCCCTGACCACTGCAGCAGTGACTGTCACGCCTGTCCTGGGGGACAGTGGCCACACACTCAGATCAGCCTTCCTCCTGGCCTCATCAAGCTGAGTATCCAATTCCACCCTCCATGAGCCAGGAAGCCAATGGCTTCCAGGAGAAGGCGTGACATCACAGTCTCCAGGGGCAGCCAACAGGCTCAGACAGATGTGTGAAGCCAGACTGAGCTGAGGAGCACCTGGTGTGCAGCGAGGGCCTGCTGCCTTTAAGCACATTACAGAGAATATTACTAACACTCTAGCCAGAAAGGGTGAGCTATTTTCAAAAGCATACGGTGTCATTTACTATTTAAAAATCCTGAACTAAACCAATCTGGGCACGGCCACCGCTCCGGGCAGCCGGGACAGATGGCATCGTCAAGGCCGCCCCCGCTCTGCCCACACCCACCAGCGCGCCCAGCACCCTGAGAAGCACCGCCCCTCACCTGTGCGGGCAGCAGCGCAGCCCCTGCACCAGCCACACCTGTTTCTCCTTCCTCCCCCCTTTTCATAGGTCACCTTCCCACTCAGGGAACCCCCGGGGGAGGCAACATGTCCGCAGGGAGCACGTGGTCGCCGAGGAGGGCCCCTTCGAGCACAGGCCGCGTCGGGGCTCCCCTCGCTGCGCGTTTCACTTCAGGACGCAGGCTGCGTCCTTCTCAGCCAGCCGCCTGCCATCCCGCCCAGAAGAGCAAGGTGAGGCAGCGCCTGGCAGAGGAGCAGGGCTCACGGGCCACTGAGCTCCTGGTACATGTCCCCTGGAAGGGACAGCCCACCAAGACAATGGCCTGAGGCCGGGACACCACTGTCCTTCAGGGACACGACACTAGAGGGGCAGGGCACCTCTCTGCCCAGAGACGAGAGAAACCACAGGCCCCCAACTGGGGAGCCAGAGGCCACCACCCACAGCACCTCAACGCCTGCTGGAGGCCCCAGGCGCCAACACAGCCAAGCTTGTGAACAGTCACACCGTGAAGCGTAAGGATACAGACAGCCTCCCGCTGCCCAGGTTTTCCCACTGAACGAGGTTATAGCCTGGTCCTCAGAGCGGGGTGCCTCCCTCTCACCGCTGGGGAGAGGTCAGGAGCAGCGGGGTGACGTCCACAACGAGGTCTAGGACCAGAAACTGTCCACCTGCTCACTCATCCGGGCCTGACCCATTTCAACCAAAGACTGAGATTGCAAAGCAACTAATACAAGTTGCTGCCGCTTGCAGACACATCCCTGTGCAACTCAGCATTTCTCATATTGTGCGATCACAATAAGGAGTAAAATTGGTGGATGCTGAGAATGACATGAGATTCTGCCTCTCATCTATAATTCCTAATTTGAGCCTATTGTTTAACTTTCTAAAAGTTGTGACCTTATAAAAAATGTCAATAAAGCACAGCTTTTGTCTTAACTAGAGGCCCGGTGCCTATGCACTGGTGGGGCCCTCAGCCTGGCCTGCACTCTCTCGCAATCCAGGACCCCTTGGGGGATATTGGACTGACAGTTTCGGTCCGATCCCCGCAGGCCAGGCTCAGAGACCCCACCGGTGCACGAATCTGTGCACCAGGCCTCTAGTATGCATATATGATCTTTGGTTAATCTCTTCCCACCCTCTCCACCCATTCCCTCTGAGATTCATCAGTCTGTTCTATGTTTCCATGCCTGTGTGTTGAGCGTCTGCCCCCTGGTGGCCCGTGCGGGTCACAGCTACTGCTCGAATGGTCGCTTAGGTGTATATATAGACATGAACCATGAGTGCAGGTATATTTGAATCTTAGAGGTTCCCGACAAAGTCAGCACCCATTGCTAATAAAAACTTTAAAATGAGAAAACAAGCTACTGTTACACACAGCAGTGCACACCAGACACTGCTTGCTATTGTGACGCACGCATGACCACAACTGTCATGCCTGGCCCCAGAGACAACAGGCCTGGCTACTGAGGTCCGAACTGCAACCACACAACCAAGGCACTGTGTGGAGGACGACCCCAGCACTAACTACAGAGGCTACAAGAGCAGCTACAGGTGCTCAGTGGAGCTGTGTGAAGTGCTGGCCCAGGAAGACAGATTCCTGAGTAAAGACCACGGAAGGAGGCGCATCCCACCACCACACAGGTCACCTCTGGGAATTGTCATAAAGGCAACTGTTTAACTTTCTAAAGAAAGTAAGTGTGGCCCATATAAAGAAACTGACATACCTTCTTCTGAAAGAGAGAAAAAGTCTTAATAAAACTCCTTACACCAGGGACACCGTATGTAAATTAGAAAGTGGCCCAGGCTGGTGTTGCTCAGTGATTGAGTTCTATTCCCAGTCGGGGCATATACACGGGTTACGGTCTCGATCCCCAGTGGGGGCATGCAGGAGGCAGCTAATCAATGATTCTCTCTCATCATTGATGTTTCTCTCTCTCCCTTCCTTTCTGAAATCAATAATGTGTGTGTGTGTGTGTGTGTGTGTGTGTATAAATATATATATATATATTTTTAAAGTTAACATTCCTCTCCATGGATGAGTGGCTCAGTTGGTTGGAGCATCTCATGAACCAAAAAGGCTGTGGATTCGATGCCTGGTCAGAGCGCATGCGGGAGGCAACTTATTGATGTTTCTCTCTCTCCTCCCTCCTCTCCTCTAAAAATCAATAAAAACACATCCTCAGGTGAGGATTTAAAAAAGGCAGTGTTCCCCAATGATTTTATGGATTTAATGGCATTTCAGTTACAATCCCAAAAAGACCATCTTAGAACTGAAATAACCTCACTGAGGGACAGCCCAGAGACGAGGGCCGGCTGGAGAACTCGCACGAGTGACAGGCGCAGCACGGGGACAGCCGCGCCCACGGGGCAGGCCCTGGTCCTGCAGGCTCCAGGGCCCGATCAGCGGCGCCTGGGCTGCTCCTGCAGGTGAACCCGACCGCACAGCCGCCCCCAACCTGGCTTGGCCGTCAGGACTCTAAACCAGCGACCGCACACCCAGCACTGACTGCCAGCCGGGGGCCACCTCGTTCACGCACCAGGACCAGGCCCCTGGGGCCGCAGGGCCCCTGGTTTCCTACCACCCACAGGCCCAGGCCCTTGAATGCCCCTAGTCCACTGCAGAATGAAATCTACGAAGACCAGGAGTCAAGATGTCCTCTGCTCATACATCAAAGGCTCCCGTCGTCACCAGAAGGGCTCCACAGCCCTGTGGCCACAGAAATCAAACGAAAATCAAGAGCCGGGAGCGCTCTGGCTGCAGGGGGCCAGTGGGGCTGCTGCTGGGAGGGCTCCTACACAGACTCTATCGTGTCCCCTCGAAGGCTATGCGTCTGCCGGTCTGCCATCAGATACGCGCACACGCGTGCACGGCTGTGGGCAGGCTCCTGGGAGCACCTCATGCAGTCCTAAAATGGGAAATACGCTTGAGCACCATTTTGCTTTAACAACCACCAAGTTTTGGTTGTTTGGGACGTGCAGGAGGCAGCTGATCCATGATTCTCTCTCAGCATTGACGTTTCTCTCTCCTCTCTCTTCCTCTCTGAAATCAATACAAATATGTTAAACTATATATATATACACATGTTTGTGTTTTTTTAAAGAAGCAGAAACATAAGAAACAGAAGAGTAGGAGACACTGGCTCCCCAGATGGAGGGTTCCCATCGTTCCAGCAGCCCTCGAGGCAGACACGCTTACTTACAGGCGGCTGATCCACCCCACGGTGTTGGCACAGCTGAGACAGGCGTGGTCCCCCGGACTACCTGCAGCAAAGCAGAGGAAAGGGTCAGTTCACACCGGGCGCTCTATGCTGACACCGCGGCGAGTCTGAGGAGCCTCTTTAAGGTAAGCCGGAACCCCGAGTGGCTGCTGAACAGTTCAGGGTGCTGCCAGGTGAAGGGTTTGCCCCGGGACGGCCCGGTGTCTGGGGGTGGCTCTAGGGGAGAAGGGGAGCCCGAGTCAGTCCCTGGCTCCGCATCTCCCAAGCGGAGCGCCAGCCAAAGGCCCAGGGACTCCAGCTTCAGGGCCCCAGGGGCAGCTCCCTGCTGGCCCCAGCTTGGCTCTGGTGGGCAGAGCCAGAAGGAACATGACCCCCACGCACAGGCAGCCCCGCGTGCCAGCAAGGCCACACCCAAGTGACCCACCGCTTCCCCTGCCCACAGGGGGGCGAGGGCTGAGAATTACTAGGAAAACCAACGCCAAGAGTAAGCCATTTTTGGCTAAACATTGATGAGCACACAGCGCAATGTGAGGATCTGGTTGTGTTTGTGACCCTTGCTCTACCTCACTAGTCCCCCTCAGCATAAGGGCAGGGTCACCCACAGGACCGGCCTGCGGGCCTCCTGGGCTCAGGCCCTGAGGGGACAGGACAGTCCTGAGCCGCTGGGCGCAGGCAGGGAGCCTGGAGGGCGCTGGCAGCAAGGCGGCAGGAGCAGGAGTGCCTGGAACAGGCCGGGCTTGCTGAGTGCCACGTTGGGGCCAGCAGAAGAGAAGACGGCCGGGACCGGGGCCGGCCCCACTCTAGGCCCTGCGGTGCGGCCAGGCGAGGTGGACCCTCTGAGGACAGGGACTCCAGCTGTCACTTGTGAAATTCGATAGGAGGCTGCTGTCAACACGCACTAGTCTCACTTTCCTGTGCAGAAAGCTGCTCCCATCGAACATTAAATTTAGAGTCTTGCTCGTGGATGTCAGCCTGGCTGTCAGCTGGGGGCTGGGCTCACTAGCTCGGTCACCATGGTTCATAAAGTACCTTTCCTATTTCACACGCGACATTTCCTGTTAACATTACAAAACACATGGCCAACACACCACTCCAGCCGGGGGGCCCCCAGTTGTCTCCCAAAAAGAAGTCTGCCCCTCACCCCTGGCCTGTCCCCTCTGCCTGCCCAGGCCAGCACCCCCCTCAAGTTGGCTCAGAAATGGCTCCCCACCTGCACATGCCTCCCAGAAGCCAACAAGCTGCCACAGCTCGAGGTGGCATGAGTTCACCCCCCCGCCCCGCCTCCTCCCTTCGCAGGCCCCGCCCCTGCAGCAGCGAGGTGGTCCGTGGACACCCCCTCCTCCTGGAAGCCCTGCTGTGTTGTCTTTTTCCCACAACAACTCTCCCACACCAGCTGTGTGTCCTGCCATTCAATGCTGACACTACCCGGGGTTAGTACAGACCCCAAGTTACACGAGACTCCCCGCACGCCCCGCACGCGTGTCAGCTGCAAGGAGGGTGCCCAGGCTGCCCGCATTCTGCCAACCACAGATGCAGGTCCCTGAACGCCTCCCTGACAGCGTGCGGGGATGACACGGGACCCGGGAAGGTGCTCTCCTGCTGCTGCAGTTCATTACAGGGACACGGTGCCGCCCAGAGGAGGAGGCACACAGCTCAAGGTCCGGCCGCCCTGAATGCAGAAGCTGCCTCCTTGTGGGGTCAGCAAGTGCCGCCAACCCAGAAGCTCCCCGCGCCTCCCTGTCCAAGACCTTTATCTTCGGTACCTGGTATGACTAGTTACCTGTTTGACCACTGGCGACTGAGCTCAATCTCCAGGCCCCCACTTCTCCCCGAGGTTGGGGTGGGGGAGAAGGTCCAGACCGCTAATCACAGGGACTTCATCAGCATACACTCAGGTTAGAGGAAGAGTGGCTCATTCTGTATCACCCAAGACACCCTGATCACTCCAGAAACTCCACCCACCAGCGTGGCTCAGTGGCTGAGGGTCGATTTATGAACCAGGAGGTTCAATTCCCCATCAGGACACATGCCTGGGTGGCGGGCTTTACCCCCTGTGTGGGGCGTGCAGGAGGCAGCCAATGGATGACTGTCTCTCATCATTGATGTTTCTCTCTCTCTCCCTTCCTCTCTGAAATCAATAAAATATATGGGAAAGAGAAACATCAATGATGAGAGAGAATCATTGATTGGCTGCCACCTGCACGCCCCACACTGGAGACTGAACCCACAACCCGGACATGTGCCCTTGGCGAGAATCGAACCCGGGACCCTTCAGTCCGCAGGCCAATGCTCTATCCACTGAGCCACACCAGCCAGGGCCTATGTATATATTTAAAAACATGAACAAGAAATCCCAAGGGCTTTTGGAGCTCTGGCAAGAACTGGGGGAGGGGCAGAGACCAAGTGTATTTCTTCACACCCCACACCTCTCTTCATGGGGCCCCGGATTCTCCCTGGCCAGCTGCCCCACCTCCAGCTCCCCCACAGGCACTGTACCTGAACACCTGTGGGTGCACCTGACCCAGCGTCCACGGGCACCTGCCATTCCACAACCCTAAGACCCCCGGCTCCCCCAGGCAGCTCCTCTGATGCCCGTTTCCATAACGGCTGGGAGCCTCCCTGAGGGCGCCTGCCCTCTGCCCTCACACCCAGTCCCTGGTGAAGGTGAGCCTGGCCCGCCCACCCCAAGATGCCCTGCACACAGCACTTCCTCCAAAGAGCAGCGTGCCAGTGGGGGCGGGCGGGAGTGACCGCAGAGCAGGGGGCCTGGCAGACCCCCCCCCAGCCTCACGCTGGCAGCTGGCCCCTGGACCAGGGGGATGAGGACGCTCCCCAAGACCCACAGCCGCTCTGACCCTGAGAAACACGGGTGCATCCCCACAGAGGAGCGGCCGCGATGTATCCACCGGTCCTCCCGAAACCCGGGCAGCTGGAGAGAAACGGGCTGAAGGCGCCGCGGCTCCTGGGGTCCGGGGGTGAGGAGGGTCCGTGAGAAAGAAGCGCGCGCGGGACGGGACGGGACGGGAGAGGATGTCACAGGGAGACGGGATCAGAACAAGGGCAGTGGCCCGCGCGGCCGCAGCTAACACAGTCTCCGCACCGGCTCCGCGACTGCAACCAAGAAGCGCCCTGATGCCAGATGCCAGGTGTCAGATGGCAGATGCCAGTACCGGGCCTGGACCGGAACGGAACGGCCGCAGCAGCCCGAGCCCGCCGCCCACAGCAAACCCGCGGCCTGGCGGCCACCCCGCGGGGGACACGACCACAGGGAACACGCGTGACCCCGAAACGATGCCGCCACCCAGGCTGGCCCCGCCCACCCCAGCGCTATGAAGGCGGGGGCCAGGGCGCCGTCACCAGGAGCCCGCGGCGGGGAGCGGCCGGCAGGGCGGCACCGGCACCGGCACCGGCACGCAGGCCCTTCCCGCTGCCAGCGCTCCAAAGGCCCGGCAGCCATCGCGGCTGAAAAGTTTCCAGAATCGCGCCCCGGGAGGCTCCTTTCACTCGAGTCTCGGTCTCACAGGACAAGCGTCCTCTTTCCCGCAACCTGGGGTTCGTGGAGAGAGGGGGGACCCCGAGGAGCCCGCGCTGGGTGTGATTCCCGGGTCCCAGCTGGGGTCGCGGGCGCCCCGGGTGCAGGCGCAGGTCCCACCGCAGGTCCTGCCGCCCCCCCGGCCGCCTCGTCTCGGAGCCCGGGCAGCGGCCCAAGGACGCGGCTGCTCTCGTGATGGGCGCCGCGTTCCACGGGGCTTCCCCGCGAGCAGCGCCGGGCGGACGGCAGCGCGTTCCCTGCAAAGCTCTCCCTGCCCCGCTCTGCTCGCCGCGGCCGGCGGGCGGCTGAGGTCACGGCGCGAGCGAGTCACAGGCCGCCGCCCGCCGGCCTCCGGGACGCACGGCCCTCCGTGCCCGGCAACCGGCCCGCCCGCCGGGGCGTGGCGCGGGGGCAGGCGGCCGGGCCCAGCCGGCGTGACCCAGACCCGCCGCGTCCCGCCGCCCGGAGCCCCCTCCCCGGCTCGGTCCTCCGGCCCCCGGCCCGCGCCGACGGCGGAGCACTTACCCCCCCGGGCGGCGGCGCGGGGCGCCGGGAAGCGGGCGGGCCCCCGGCTGCGGCAGCTCCTCAGCAAGATGGACGCCATGTGTCCGGCGGCTCCCGCCTCCTGAGGCGGCCTCCTCCTCCTCCTCCTGCTCGCCGGCCTGGCGGCGGCTCGGCCCGCCCGCGCGGACGGTTGAGGCGGCGGTTGGCTGCCGGCGGCGGGCGCTCAGCTCAAGGACCCGGCACCGGCGGCGGCCATGTCCCGGCACAGACGTCCGGCGGCGCGGGGCGGGGCGACGGGCGCCGCTCCCATTGGGCCCCTCGGGCGCCCGCCGCCGGCCAGGTGAGGGCGGTCCCGGCGTGCCCCGCGGCCGACTACGGGTCCCGGCGTGCCCCGCGGCCGGCCCCGCGCGCTGCATTCTGGTCCTCGCCGCGCCGCCGCGCACGCGGGCAGGGAGCTGTGGTGCTGCGTGCGGGTCCTTCCGCGTCCGGAGGCGGCGGGCAGCGGGGGGGCCGCCGGGACTGGGGAGCCCGGCCCCGCCGCTCTGTGGTCGGCCTCGGCGCCGCGGGGCCCCCGGTGTCGGAGCGGCGGCCGGCGCACAGCCCACACGCCGTGTCCGCCGTCGGCCTCGGGTCCCGCCCCGCCTGCCCACCCCCCCGCCCGGGACGGGGCCTCGGGACTTCCCGCCAGCGCCGGCCCCACCCGCGGCCGCCCCGCCGGCTCCAGCGCCGGCTCCCCAGCGACGCCGGGCGGCGTGACCTTGGAACCCCGCCCTCCCCGCCCTTAGAGGAGGTCACGCCCGCGGGGTCGGCGCGAACACCGGGGACAGCGGGCTGGGGGCGTGGAGCCCGCTCCCCCTGCAGGCCGCGCCCGTCGGCCTGCACCCGGCCCCCCGCACCCGGCTCTCTGCGGGGCCTCGCCGCACTGCCCGCTCCCCCCGCCCCCCGCGGCCTTCGCCCCGTCCGTCCGCCTGGGCGCCTGTTCTCTGGATGCACGAGCGCGGGCCCCTGGCCCGGCCGGCTCCCTTGTCTGGAGAGGCTGGGTGACCTGCTCGTCTTCCCGGGGCTTCCCCGGCTCCCGCTGTCACCGTCCGGAAGGAGCGTAGCCCGCCGGCCATAGTTTTCCCGAAGCAGCACTGCCAAGCGCTGCCCTGGCCGGTTTGGCTCATGGATAGCGCGTTGGCCAGCGGACAGAAGGGTCCCAGGTCCGATTCCTGGTCAAGGGCACATGCCTGGGTTGCGGGCTCGATCCCCAGTGGGGGGGGGGGGGTGCAGAAGGCAGCCAATGATTCTCATTGATGTTTCTCTCTCCCTCTCCTTTCCTCTCTGAAATCAGTAAAGAAATATATTTAGTAATTTTAAAAAACTGCCAGGTGCTGGGCCAGGCCTGCCGTCCTCATCCCGGCGGGAGAAGGTGCCAGGCAGTGCAGGGGCTTTGAAATGACATGACGTGGCCCTGGGCGGTGAGCGCCATAGACGGCAAATGCCAGTGAATCTGAGCACACGGGCCAGAAACCCAGACTCCGCTGCCCACAAACGGTAAAGCCAGGCCCTTCTCCTGCCCGTCCACCCAGGAGGCCAAGGGGTATGCGGAAGGACGATCCTTGCTCCTGCGCCCACGGCCAGGCCGGAACCAGGATGGACAGGCACTCGGGTCGGACAGGGCTGGCACTTCAATGCCCACGGTGTGTAGGACTATGTGTGCCCGAGTGCCACAGCTGGCAGCTGCCAGGGCTCTGTCCCCAAGCCTGGCAGGGGCAGGGAGGGGAGGCCCCGGAGAAGGGGCTGATGCTGAGGGGCCCCGGGGGACCCCAGACAGCAGGAGGCGGGGGTGGAGGGCGGGACAGGGTGTCTGCAGGACTTGGAGAGACACGGAGGAGAAAGCCCCCCACCCCGTATTGCCCAAGGCTCCAGCTGTTAAAAAAATTTTTTTTTTTAAATGCAGCAACACTTCTCATCTGCCCTTGAGATGACCCCCCCCCCCCCAGCCCTGCCCAGTGAGGTGGGAGGGAGAAGTGAAGAACAGGGTCCCCACAGGGGCACTGTGTCTGAGTTCTCTGCAGCCCAGGCTGGTTGGGGTGTCAGAGAAACTGATTTCTTTTTTTAATGTTTTTATTCATTTCAGAGAGCGGGGGAGAGAGAGAAACATCAATGATGAGAGAGAAGCATTGCTCAGCTGCCTCCTGCACGCCCCCTCCTGGGCCTCAAGCCCACAGCCCAGGCTGGTGCCCTGGCAGACTCCAGCCCTGACCTCCTGGTTCATAGGTCAGTGCTCAGGCGCAGAGCCACCCCAGCTGGGTGAGGAACCCACTTTGCAACAATGTGTTTATTGGGTTTGCTGCTTATCTAGAGGCCGTGTGCGCATGGTGGCTATTTCAAGTTTACAAACAAGCCTGGTTTAAACCAGGAAGGACCATTCGCCCTACGTAACCTGATGCCCGCATCTCCGCCCGCAGTCCAAGTGCGCAGAATCAGGGCACAGCCCCTTTGTTTTAATGTCAGGGATTCTTGTTGCCTTTTTCTCTTTTTGTGGGGGTTCCCTTTTCCTCTCCCCTGTGCTCCCCACAACTCCTAATAACCTTCCATAATTGCTGTGCATTTCCCCAAGGGACAAGAGTGGAGAGAAACAGGGCGGTGGGGGGGGGGTGGTCCCGGTAGCAGGACCGTCCCAGTTAGGGACGTTGGCAATGAGTTAGGGCAGTGGTCAGCAAACCGCGGCTCTCGAACCACATGCGGCTCTTTGGCCCCTTGAGTGTGGCTCTTCCACAAAATACCATGTGCGGGCGGGCACGTGCAGTGCGATTGAAACTTCGTGGCCCATGCGCAGAAGTCGGTTTTCGGCCTGGGCGAGTCTATTTTGAAGAAGTGGCGTTCGAAGTGGGGGGTGGACATATAGAGGGGATGAACGAAAGGAGATGGACGAAACAAGTGTACAAGACGAGTGTGGATGGGAGAGCTGGAAGGGGCCGACCTCAGCGAACGTACCTCAATCAGATTGAGGATGTTTTTAGCAAAGGCCAGCCTAGGAGGACCCTAATGAAGTTAAGGCTTTGGGCTGTCCGTCAGCCACACTCGGATGCAGAGCAGGTGCAGTTGGATTTGAGCAAGTTGGAGTTCTGCCCGAAAGTATGATGTAGGAGGAAGGGAGGGACCGTGGAGCCCGGGTGTGTGCGAGGGTAACTAGGAGGCTGGGTGGGAAGTCTGAACTGGGGAGGCGAGGGAGGCAGGAGGGGGTGGAAGGTGCCAGGGTCGCCAGCCTTGGGGCCCGGGGGGCCTGCAGGAGGCTTGGAGTGGGTCCCAGAGTGAGTGAGCTGCCAGGGAGGGGCGCTGGAAGCTCCAACCGGGACTTCCCGGGACAGGACAGGTCTTTAAAGCGAAGGGGGCCCCTTCACCCTCTGCTTCCCTCTGCTGGCAAGCGCCATGGCAGTTGGGACAGAAGGAAAGGGGCCTGGACTGCCGGCCGGCCGCAGCCTGTCCGTGAGGCTGAGGAGATGGCTGTCTCCGCCCTGTTGTTTGAAGGGGTTTCTGTGCCAAAAACCTGAACTGAGCACCTGGCTTCAGGACAGACCTGAGAGGTGGGTTCGTCGGGCAGTGCGGTTGCAGAGGCATATTTTTGTTTTTTGTTGTTGTTAATCCTCACCCAAGGATATTTTTCCCATTGATTTTTATTTTATTTATTTAAAAAGTATTTTTATTGAAGGGAAAGGAGAGAGAAACATCAATGATGAGAGAATCATGTATCGGCTGCCTCCTGCACCCCCCCCCCCAACTGGGGATCGAGCCCACAACCCGGGCATGTGCCCTTGACCAGAATCGAACCCGGGACCCTTCAGTCCGCAGGCTGATGCTCTATCCACTGAGCCAAACTGGCCAGGGCTCCCCATTGATTTTTAGAGACAGTGGGAGGTAGAGGGAGAGGCACAGAGAGAGAAACATCGATGTGAGAGAGGCACATGGGTTGGTTGCCTCCCACATGCGCCCAGACCCGGGCCAGGGATCAAGCAAACCTGCAACCGTGGCATGTGCCCTTGACCGGGGTCGAACCCCGGACCCTTCAGTCCGCAGGCCGATGCTCTATCCCAGTGGTTCTCAAACTTCCTAACGCCGCGACCCTTTAACACAGCTCCTCATGTTGTGGTGACCCCAGCCATAAAGTTACTCTCGTTGCTACTTCCTAACTATAACTTTGCTACTGTTATGAATCGTAATGTAAATACCTGATATGCAGGATGTGTTTTCATTGTTACACATTGAACATAATTAAAGCACAGTGATTAATCTGTGTTTTCCGATGGTCTTAGGCGACCCCTGTGAAAGGGTCGTTCGGCCCCCAAAGGGGTCGCGACCCACACGTTGAGAACCGCTGCTCTATCCACTGAGCAAAACCAGCCAGGGCCAGAAGTGTGCTTTTGTCAACCTCTAAGGCTTTCCTTTTCAAGTGAAAACTTTCCATTTCACTTCATGGTGTTAAGAGGGGCAGCTCTGCCGAAGGCGAAGGCAGGGTGGCCACAGCCAGGGCTGCAGCTGTGACCGGCTCCCTGCGCCCTGGGCCTCCGGGGAGGAGCTGGCGAAGGGGCTTCGCGGGCTCTGGGCTGGCGGCAGCGGGCTATTTTTAAAACCCGGTAATTGAGTTGAACACAAAGTATAGCAACTGATCTCCCTCTCCCTGGAGGAGGTGGGGTGAAACGGTGCTGTCAGCACCCCGGAGCTTAACTCTGCCCCTGTTTGCAGCGATGCTGCGCTTGGGTGTGGCTCCTCTCTCCGGGGCGCTCGGCCACGCACACAGCAGATGCGGTGACCTGGGGAGGCACGCCTGCTCCCCTCCGTCATCTTTGTATGAACTCAAGGGATGTGGTGGTTGTTACATTTTTTTTGTCTTTTGGGGTTTTCTTTCCTTTTTTTTGTTTTAGTCTTTTTTATTTTTATTTTAGTAAATCATCACCCTGGGATACTTTTCTATTGATTTCAGTTTTTGAGCGAGTGGGAGGGAGGGGGAGAGTCGAGAAAGAGAGAAACATCGATGTGAGAGAGACACATCGATTGGTGGCCACCCGCACGCCCTGACCAGGGCCAGGGATTGAGCCTGCAACCAAGGTTCGTGCCTTTGACTGAAATCAAACCTGGGACCCTTCAGTCCGCAGGCAGATGCTCTAACCAATTAGCCAAACTGGCCAGGGCGAGAAGCTAATTGTTAAAAACTGGTGCCTGGCCCAACGGTGCTCGCCCTCTAGGGAGCAGGCCAGGCCTTTCTCTCCCCCCGCCCCCCAGGGCCCCCCACAGATGCATTACCTCTGCCTTTCTCCTCCAGTGGTCGGCAAACCGCGGCTCGGCAAACCGCGGCTCGCGAGCCACATGCGGCTCTTTGGCCCCTTGAGTGTGGCTCTTCCACAAAATACCGACTTCTGCGCATGGGCCACGAAGTTTCAATCACACTGTACGTGCGCGCCCGCACGTGGTATTTTGTGGAAGAGCCACACTCAAGGGGCCAAAGAGCCGCATGTGGCTCGCGAGCCGCGGTTTGCCAACCACGATAGGCCCCAAGGGCCTTCTGTGACTTTCGAAATAAACTTTCTCTTAGCATTTGCAAAAATGTAATAAATGGTGCCAGGCCCTGGCCAGTGTTGCTCAATGGACAGAGCATCAGCCCGTGGACTGAAAGGTCCCAGGTTCGACTCCAGTCAAGGGCACCTACCTCATCGCTGGCTCGATCCCCGGCCCATTCAGGTCGTGTGCAGAGGCAACTAATCAATGTTTCTCTCTCTCTCTGTCTCTCCCCCTCCCTTCCACTGTCTGAAAATCAGTGGGAGAATGTCCTTGGGTGAGGATTAACCAAAAAAAAGAAAGAAAGAAAAAAAAGAAAAGGAAAAAGGCCCCACAACAGTAATAGAACTTTGCTGTTTTCTGGGTATTGTTTTCTCTTACATTTTTCTTTTTGAAAAAAAAATTTTTTTATTGATTTGGGCCAGAGCATTAAGGCATTTTCTTTTTATTTATTTACTTTTTAAATATATTTCTATTGATTTCAGAGAGGAAGGGAGAAAGAGAGAGAGATAGAAACATCAATGATGAGACTTGTTGATCGGCTGCCTCCTGCACGCCCCACACTGAGGAGTGAGTCCGCAACCTGGGAATCGAACCGTGGCCTCCTGGGTCATAGGTCGATGCTCAATCACTGAGCCACGCCCGCTGGGCTGAAGGCCTTTTCTTACGTTTTATTCTGGAGAAGTAATTGTCCTGCCGTTTGCACTTAGCTTTATGATCGTTTTGAGCTGCCATTTGTGTGTTTTATATGTTGTGGGGCAGGTGTCAAAGGCCACTCCGTGGAGTCGGGAGCCGTTTTCCATTATGTCCACACCCAGGTGGCAGTTCAAGGCTGGTCAGTGGGGGCACATGCCTGGGTCGTGGGCTGGGTCCACGGTGGGGGCCATGCAGGAGGCAGCCGATCAATGATTCTCTCTCATCGTCGATGTTTCTATGTCTCTCTCTCCCTCTGCCTCCTTCTCTGAGATCAATACAAATATTAAAAAAAAAAAAATACAAGCCCTAACCGGTTTGGCTCAGTGGATAGAGCGTCAGTCTGTGGACTCGGGTCCCGGGTTCGATTCCGGCCAAAGGCATGTACCTTGGTTGCGGGCACATCCCCAGTGGGGAGTGTGCAGGAGGCAGCTGATCGATGTTTCTAACTCTCTATCTCTCTCCCTTCCTCTCTGTAAAAAATCAGTAAAACATATTTTAAAAAAATACAAGAGGAAGGCAGAAGCGAGGACACTGAGCCACGCCAGCCAGGCCGCAAGCTGCCTTTGGGAGCTGGACAAGGCAAGAGCACGAACTCTGCCCTAGAGCCTCCAGAAGAGAAGGCAGCCGGGGACACCTCAGTGTCAGCCAGCGAGACCTGTGTCCCACTTGTGACCCGCAGCGCTGTGGACGACAAGTCGGCGGGGTTTTCCGCCTCTCCGCGTGTGAGACTGTTACAGAAGCAAATAACTCACAGCCCCACGGAGCTGCTGTGGCCCTGGCGCCCTGTGGGCCGCTACCCTGCCCCTTGGCCTTTTTGTGTATGCCGGAGCCCATCCCCAGGCTCCCCAGGCTCCCCAGGCCCGTCGCTTTCTGATTGTCTCGACATACGGTGCTGGCGGACCTCCAGGTGCTGCTGCTGCTGCTGCTTCAAGTTTGTTGGGGGAGTTTCTGATGGTTTTGATGAACAGATGTTCTTAATTCTAGTACAATTTGTCAATCTTTCCTTTGACAGCTGATGTGTTGTTGGTGTTTTTCTACTGTCCTTTGAGAACAGTGGTTCTCAGCCTTGGCTGCACATTAGAGTCACCTGGGAATCTTTTTAAAATCCTGATTTCTTTGTTATGGGGTGGGGCCCCAACATTAGTAACAAAGAAACAGAACTTCCGGAGGACGAGGCCCAGGAATCAGGATTTTAAAAAGACTCCCAGGTGACTCTAATGTGCAGCCAAGGCTGAGAACCACTGGTCTGGAGAAATCTTCCCTGGCCAAAGGCCAGAAGGGTATCCCTGCCCGGCCGGCGTGGCTCAGTGGTTGAGTGTTGACCTATGAACCAGGAGGTCACGGTTAGATTCCCGGTCAGGGCACATGGCCAGGTTGCAGGCTCAGTCCCTCGTGTGGGGCGTGCAGGAGGCAGCCAGTCAATGATTCTCTCACATCATTGATGTTTCTCTCTCTCTCTTCCTCTCCCTTCCTCTCTGAAATCAATAAAAAAGAGAAAGGTATTCACTCATACCTTCTGCAAAAAGAGTAAAAGATTTTCTTTTACTGTTTAAGACCTGTTCCATCTACAGTTCCCAGGAGACTGGCATGCTATGGGAGATAAAGCCCAGCTTCAATTTTTGAAAAGATATATATATATATTTTATTGATTTCAGAGAGAAAGGGAGAGGGAGAGAGGTAGAAACAGCAATGATGAGAGAGAATCATTGATTGGCTGCCCCCTGCACCCCTTCCTGGGGATCGAGCCCGCAACCCAGGCATGTGCCCTTGATTGGAATCGAACCTGGGACCCTTAAGTCCGCAGGCGACGCTCTACCCACTGAGCCACACCGGTTAGGGCCCAGCTTCAGTTTTTACCCTACACAAAGCCCAGCACTTCCCCGGGGCCTCCACATTCAGGAGCTCTCCTTCCCCAGTCTGTGCCTCCCTGTCATCGTGTGTGAGTCCGCCTGGACCCTGGCTGCTCTTTCTTAGCCGTTCCCTGTACCAGGACCCCACTCCCGGCCCCTCTGACCGCGGCACAGGCTCCTTGAAGCTAGAGGTCCCTGCTAAGGCCCTGGCCAGTCAGTGGGTCCACATGGCCCTCTTTGGGGTGAAGTTTGCAGAAGTGGGATGTTCTGGCTGTGATTGGCGAGGACCACCGTCTCCTTCCTCACTGCCGGCCCCTCTGGTTGGCAGCCCACCAGGCCGGATCCTGCCAGAGCTCCCAGAACGTCCTGGTGTCCAAGTCAGCATTTTTGCCAGCTTTGGGTAAACTCTGGCCATTATTTTGGCAAATACTGTTTTTCTGTCCGGTTCCTCCCTGTCTTTCTCAGGCTTCAACACACATGTGCACCCGTTAAATCTTGTCTGTCAGGTGCCTGAGACTATCACTTCCACAGTTTCCTCCCTGTTCTTCGGACTGGATGATCCCTGCCGGTAAGTTCATCGACTCTCTCTCCCGGCACCTTCCATCTTCTTCCACGCCCTTCCCCTGATTTTGTCATGTGGGTACTTTTCATTTCTAGAATTTTTATTTTATTCTTTTTTTTTTTAAAGATATATATTTTTTATTACCCTAGCCAGTTTGGCTCAGTGGATAGAGTGTCGGCCTGAGGACTGAAGGGTCCCAGGTTCGATTCTGGTCAAGGTCAAGTACCTTGGCTGCAGGCTCCTCCCCGCCCTGGTGGGGGCTCATGCAGGGGGCCACCTATTGATGTGTTTCTCTCACATCGGTGTTTCTCTCTCTTTCCCCCTCTCTCACACTCTCTCTAAAAATCAATGGAAAAATATCCTTCAGTAAGGATTTTAAAAAATATACATATATATTCTTGATTTTTCAGAGAGGAAGGCAGAAGGAGAGAGAGAGAGAAACATCAATGATGAGAGATCGGCTGCCTCCTGCACACCCCGCACAGGGAAGTGAGCCCGAACCCAGGCCTGTGCCCTGACCGGGAACGGAGCCGTGACCAACCGCTGAGCCATGCCGCCGGGCCAGGTTTGCTTGTTAAACGGGACCCTCGTGTATCTGTGGGGAACGGTGAGCTCTGGCCGCGCCGGGGATAGAGTCCGTGGCAATGACAGGGTTAGTCTCTTCGTTTTGACACAGCTGCTCGACGTGTAAGGAGCTGACACGAGGGGAGACAGGGAGAGGGACCTCTGTGAGCTCTAAAGCTTCCCTGTGAACGTGAAATGATTCCAATAAAAAGAATGAGAACGACCCCACTGGCTTGGGGGGTGCGGGGGGCGGGCAGGGGAGGGCCAGCCACCTGTGGTGTGTGCCTGCTGCCAGGCGGCTGTCTCCGGTTAGGCCCTGGCTGGGGTGGCAAAGCTGGTTACCAGCCCAGGGCGGACGAGGTCCCAGTGCTTCCAGTGCGCGGCCGGCCCAGGGCTCAGAAAGGACTATTTTAAAAATATATATATTTCTTTTTTATATATATATAATTGATTTCAGAGAGGAAGGGAGAGGGAGAGAGATAGAAACAGCAATGATGAGAGAGACTCATTGATTGGCTGCCTCCTGCACGCACCCTACTGGGGATCGAGCCCACAACCCAGGCCTGTGCTCTGACTGGGAATCAAACCCGGGACCTCTTGGTTCACAGATCGATGCTCAATCCACTGAGCCACACCAGCCGGCCGGGTGATAGCTTGAAGTTCAAAGCCCAGCATGATCTTAAAGATGTCTGCCACACCCAGTTCCCTCATCAGCTGTGTCATTTTTTGTTTGTTTATGTAAATAAAAGTGCATGCTGACACACTCCTCCCCCCACCCCTGCAGGTCTGTATTTTGCTTCTCACTTGGCCTCATGCTCTGAAGACCTTGACAGCAGCACGCAGCTCACTCTCGCCCTCGCTCAGAGCTGCTTGGTGTCCCAGCAGCCCGGGCGCAGTAACCCAGGCCCTCCCACCCTCTGCCTGCGGGCTCGGCCCCGGGCGCCATGGTACATGTAGGTCGCTGTGCAGGTGGCCGGTGTGACCGAGTTACCGAGCTGGGGCTGCAGGCCAGGTCCCTGTGTCTCCCTACCTGTGGGGACAAGACAGATCCCTCCCGATGCTGCCGCTTCCACACCCACCTCGGGTGCAGCCCCTGCTCCCAGCCCAGCCCAGCCCAGTGCCTCTGGCCTGCGGCCGGTGTGCCCATCTGCGGGGGGAGAAATGGAGTGTTCGTTTCCGTTGCCTTCCTGTTGTTGGGAACGAAGAGCCACTGGACTGTGTGTCCTTGGAAGAACGATCTGGACCTCTCGTCCAACATCCACCAAACACCCAGCACCGGCTTTGGGAGGCGCCTAGTGAGACCGCACCGCGCACCGCACTCCCCTCCCTCCGCCCCGGTGGCTCCCTCTGGAGGAGGAGGGAGCGCACAGCACGGGGAGACCCGCTGAGGCCGGCTTCCTACTCCTGTTTGGTGGCTGGTGCGGTGGCCCAGGGGGCTTGGCCGGTGCCAGCGTGAGCCAGGCAGGCTGAGCCAGGGCGATCCTAGGGGCGCCGTCTCAGCACCCAGGCCCCTCCCCGCCCAGGCGGCGTCCCTCTCCTCTGAGCGGGTCCCGTGGGCGGCCTGCCAGGCCGTGAGGACCCTGGAGCCTTGGTGTGGCCCCAACCCCCGCCCCTGTGCTCACAACCACCTTTGTCGCAGCCACAGGCCCCTGGTCACCTCGGGGTGACCTCACGCAGGGCGCAGGCTGTCTCCGCTGGAAGAAGCCGGTGGCTGAGGGTTGGAAATACACAGACATTTTTAATGGAAGCAAAATGGGGCAACGGCGTCACGGCCATCCGGGACTGAGCTCAGGTGAGGCAGGGCGGGCGCTGTGCCCCTGTCATGGCAGCCACAGCAGCCGGGAGGCAGGGGGGCAGCCTGGCCGTGGGGGGCCTGCGAGGAGCCCAGGCTGCCAGCTTCCTCCCTGGGCAGGAGCACAGGCTCTGGCCTGCAGGTTCTGCAAACACCCCGAGGGCGGGCCCCTAGCGGCTCCCAGAGCCTCCTGAGCGTCATTACGGTAATCACACACCATGAGTATTTAAACACACCCACACAAGCGAGCCTGCGAGCTGGTGGAGGGGGGCGAGCTGGTGGAGGGGGCGAGCTGGTGGAGGGGGGCGAGCTGGTGGAGGGGGGCGAGCTGGTGGAGGGGCGAGCTGGTGGAGGGGGGCAAAAAACCCACAAAAAAACAAACCTCTCGGCCTTTGCGCCATCTTCTTTTTTCTTAAGGCAACTCAGGTGTTTGTTTTTAAATATTTTTTTATTGATTTTTTACAGAGAGGAAGGGAGAGGGATAGAGAGTTAGAAACATTGATGAGAGAGAAACACGGATCAGCTGCCTCTTGCCCACCCCCTACTGGGGATGTGCCCGCAACCAAGGTACATGCCCTTGACCGGAATCGAACCCGAGACCCTTCAGTCCGTAGGCCGACGCTCTATCCACTGAGCCACACCGGTCAGGGCCTCAGGTGTTTATTTTTGGCAAGCTGACGGAAGGAAGATAAGATTCCCCCTGGCTGAGGTTCAGGGCTCAGAATGGGGCAGGATCTTGGAGGGGAGCGACCACACTTTGAAGGTTGAGTTCTTCATTAGCTGTGCCCTGGTCACCTGGGCTTCTGTCTGGATGGGGTGCAACTCCATGGGAGGAGAGGTGCAGCCTTTTTTGTCCTGCTGGGGTGCGCCAGACCTGAGCAGCACCTGTGTGGTTGGGTTCCACATGCTCACACCAGGAGCCAGCTTCAAGGCTTTCGGCAGCAACACTGGCTGCCACAACACCTGGGACGTGGCCTTGAGGATTTGGGGTTCAAGATAAGACCACCTGTGAGGGTCCTGGCCCTCCTGGTCCCGGGGGCCCTGCGGAGGTACGTGGCTGCGGGCGGCCACAGCTATTCCAGCAACTCCGCCTCCCTCTCCCAGCCCCTCGGCCACTTCGCACCTGGCCAAGTGCAGGGGCTGGGGCTGCGGCTGCGGGCCATTTGGGAGGCCTTCAGGTGCCTTTCAGGAAAGCGGCTCTCTGAGCCCGGTAAGAGCCCCTTTGACTGGGAGCCAGGTGATGATGGGCCTAAGCTTAAAGGGGGAAGTTGGAAGCCGGGGCATAAAGTAGGGAAAGGACCGCTGGGAGGGAGAGGGCAGAAGGCTCTGCCACTGGAGCCAGTGGCTTGGTCTGGCCAGGGCCTCTGTCTTCTTGACCTGGGGGGGCCTGCGGTAGACTTCCAGGGGGCGTACCTCAGTGTCTGTATCCACAACCTCAACTTCTGGGCATGCCCATGGGCTCGGCAGCACCCAGGCCCTGCGGCCCGCCCTACGGGGAAGTGTCCTCAGCTGTGAGCCCAACACCAAGGCTGCTGGAAGGATTCGGAGGGGCGAGTATGATGGGGTTCACGGCTGCGTGGGGCTTCTCGCCCTTCCTGAACACCTGCTCGCTTAGGTCCCCAGTGGAGGGCGAGTAATAGAGGTCCTCTGGCGAGAGCTGGGAGCTGAGGGGCCGCGTGCTCTGCCGATTCCTGGGAGCTGGCTGCCAGGGACTGAGGGAGCTGGTGGAGGGGTGCGAGCCGGTGGCGGGGTGCGAGCCGCTGGAGCATTTTTTCTTTCTGGATTTTAATTTCCTGCAATTCTCATAATCAGAAAAAGAAGTGTTACTTTAGCGCAAAACAACGTTTCTTTAGCCAAAGCCTGAGCGCGTGGGCAGCGACGGCCGGGAGCCCAGCCCTGGGGGTCCCCGACCTGGGCCGTCCCCGGGAAGGGTGGGGGCCGGATGGCGCCTGTCTTCTCTGCCCTGGGCCCTCGGGCATCGCTTCCTTTCTTCCGAGGGAACCGGGAGCTCCCTGAGCCCGGCCGCCGGTGGAGTCGGGATGCAGGGGAAAGAGCGGCCGGCCTGGGCGGCGGGGCGGGCGGGGCCGTGGGCGGAGCCACGGCAGGGGCGGGGCCAGGGCGGACTGGGCCGTGGGGCGGGGCCAGGGCTGTGGGGCGGGGCCAGGGCGGACTGGGCTGTGGGGCGGGGCCAGGGCTGTGGGGCGGGGCCAGGGCGGACTGGGCTGTGGGGCGGGGCCAGGGCGGGGGCGGGGCCAGGGCGGACTGGGCTGTGGGGCGGGGCCAGGGCGGGGGCGGGGCCAGGGCGGGGGCGGGGCCAGGGCGGGGGCGGGGCTCCGGGAGGTCTCTAACCCTGCGGCCCCAGCGGCGGGCGGAGCCTCCACATCCGCCCGAGCACGCGAGCTCAGCTGCCCCCGCCGCGCCGAGCTGCTCGGCCCGCACCTCCCTCCCCGGGCTTGTCTGGAGGGAGCGCAGCTGGGCAGGTGCGCCCGCGCCCTGGGGAGGCGGCCCGACCCCGCGCCGCTCTTCCTTCCCCGCAGCCGGTGACAGCATTGATTTTATAGACACAGGCCAGGTCATCCGCTAGGAAGAGAGGTGTGGGTCGGTCGCGCCTCCCAGGAGACAGGGTCAAGTCCCAGCTTCCTGCTTGTGAAGGTGACCTCATAGGGAAAGCGCCTTCGCGGGAGAAAGTAACTTCACAGCTTAAGGCCTGGCATGGGGAGGGAAGTCATGCAATTCAGCACCTGCCCAGGTGGGTGTGCGTGGCTGTCCGAAGGGTGAGGTCCAGTGGGGAGGCAGCTCTGGGGGGCCCAGCCCGGCTGGAGAGGCAGCGGGAGCCCCACTCCCGAAAGCCCAACATGAGGCTGACTGAGGAGTGGGGTCTTTGTGAAGGGCACTGGGAGACCTAGCAGGTGGGTAACGTGGTCAATTCGTGCTTTAAACAAATCCCCTGGCCCAGCCAGCATGGCTCAGTGGTTGAGTGTCCACCTAGGAACCAGGAGGTCCGGGCACATGCCTGGGTTGCAGGCTTGATCCCCAGGGGAGGGTGTGCAGGAGGCAGCCGGTCAATGATTCTCTCTCATTACCCATGTTTCTATTTCTCTCTCCCTCTCTTTTCCTCTCTGAAATCAATAATGATAATAATCATTATATATACATATGTGCACCATCCCCTGGCCTATGGGGATCGGGCCAAAACCAGCTCTCCAACATCCGAGGGGTCCTGGATTGCGAGAGGGTGCAGGCCAGACCAAGGGACCCACCGGTGCATGATTGGGACCTTGGGACCGGGAAGGGCTCCAGGGCATGTCCGGCCTGTCTCGCCCAGTCCCCATCAGCCAGACCCCAGCAGCAAGCTAACCTACCGGTCGGAGCGTCTGCCCCCTGGTGGTCAGTGCGTGTCATAGTGACTGGTTGAACCGTGGAACGAAGGGTTGGACACTTAGCATATTAGGCTTTCACTGTATAGGGGATATATATATATATATATATATATATACACATATATAAATTTCATTTAAAAAAATCCCCTGGCTGGGTGCAGAGAATGGACTGTAGGGGAAGTAAGTGGGGCAGGAGAACAGTGAGGAGAAAGCTGCCCAAATTCCAAGGAGGAAGTTGAACTAAGGCCATGCAGGGGCGGGGGGGGGGGGGGGGCGGGGGCAGGGCAGCAGGAGAGACAAAGAGAGGAGCGTGAGGCTGGCTGGGGTGGAATCGCCAGGAAGCAGACTTTGTGGGGAAGATGGGTCTGTAGTTGCTCCAGGACTGGACCCCGGTCCTGGGCTGTGCTTTGCTCCTGGAGGTGACCACGGAGACTGATGACAGGCACCTAAGGGCCAGCCCCAAGGCAGGCGGAGATAGGCTGGGTGGGCAGGGAGGGTGGGGGCCCTCCCGCCTGCTCAGGCCTCTCAGCCAGCACGTGGGGAGGCGCTAGCAGGGTTTCAGTCCGCACGTCCATCTCCCTAGAGACAAGAGGGGTGGCCCATGTGACCGAGGGCCTTGCAATGCGGTCTGCTGGCTCCTGGGGGCTGCCCCGGGGGCTGAGGTAGGGCCTGGCGTTGGGAAAGGCCGGCTTCAAGCCTGGAGAGTGGTCAGGACTCTCCACTGCTGGGTCTGGGCTTGCCCTGGGCTGAAGGGAGGGCCTCCTTCCCCTCCTCTCGTCGGAGGCAGGGGCCGCGGGGGCGGGGGGGGGGCATGGGAGGAGGGGCGGGGAGAGAGGCTGGTTCCCACTTGGAAGCCCTCTTTATTTGGCCAGGGATGGAGAAAGGCTGAGGTCAGAGAGCACGCATCCCCATGGAAACAGCAATGAGCCTGGCCCCTGGGGGACCCGGGCCCAGGTGGGGGATGGGGAGGCCAAGCTGGAGCTTGGGGGGCTCCTTCAGTGAAGGGGCCCGACACTGGCCTTTGGCCGCGGCTCTTACAGGGGGGTCTGGGCCCTGAACTGCAGAACCGTGGCCGGTTCCGTCCCTGCTCCAGCAGGACCGCAGAGAGGAAGCGGGGGCTCCGAGGGAGAGTAGATGCGCCTCCAAGAGCTGGAGGCCCCACGTGGGCGGTCAGTGGACAGTGGGCAGCCGGAGACGGGAGGCTGCGGGGCTGGCTCCAGAGCCGGCGGGCAGGTCTGGGGTACCTGGGTCCTCAATGCCTTGCTCAGCTCAGCTCAGCCTGAGAGGCTGGTTGTAGGGGGTGGGGGTGGGGGCAGCTGGTGGGAGCCATGATGGAGGGCCCCTGAACCCCAACAGCCCGAGCAGGGCAGCCCTGGCCCTCTGAAAGGCCTCCTGTGTGTCTGTGGTTGCTGTTTCACGTCGAGACTGGACTCTTAGTCCTTCCAATGGCTGCGGTTGCCCCCATCCGAGTACAGAGTTTTCGTTTAGGGAAGTGATGAGTCTCAAAGAGGCCAAAACCAGGTTCAGGCCCAGCTGCTGCCACCCTCGAGTGCCCTGCACACCTCTGGGCCGGCCGGGCTCGAGGCTCCGCCTTTCCTGGCCCTCACCCACCTGCCTGAGGCCTGCTCTCCAAGAACCACCGTCCTCGCCGCCCACCCTGCCGCGGAGGCTGCCCCGGCTCTCAGAACTCCCGAGCTGTGTGCCCACCTGCAGGAGCCTCACAGCTGGGTGCATCCGAGGACGTGCACCTGCCTGGGACCTCCTCCTGCAGTCCATCCGGCCAGGCCCCCGGGCTGTGCAGGGCTGGGGCCTGTCCCGCCTGCCACACTTGCTGAAAAGATCTCAGAACCTCTGAGAGACAGCCAGCTGGGTCCTGGGAGGCCCACCCCAAATACCCTTCTTCAAAAAAATACACACACACACACATGTTTCGAATAAATGTACATGTCGAGCCCGGCCAGCGTGGCTCAGTGGTTGAGTGTTGACCTATGAGCCAGGAGGTCATGGTTTGATTCCTGGTCAAGGGCACATGTCCGGGTTGGGGGCTCAATCCCGTGTGGAGCGTGCAGGAGGCAGCCGATCAATGATTCTCGTCATTGACGTTTCTCTCTCTCTCTTCCTCTCTGAAATCAATAAAAATATATTTAAAAATTTGCATGCTGATTGCATTATTCTAATATTTTTGCCCCCCTGGGAAAGGAGCCTTCATTCCTAATCCGTGAAATAAAATGAGATACGTTGGTGTTTATCTTGTACTGCAGGGACTTCAAAGGTGCTGGGGGGGGGGCATGCATTTTCTTGTGCTAGAGGGCACCCGGCCTCCCGCAGCTGGAGGGCTATCACAAGATGCAAAGGCGAAGGGGCCGCGGCCCAGCTGGCCGCCTTCCAGGGGCGCCCAGGGGGTCTCTTCTGGGGGCTCAGGACCCCGCACCCTGCACGGTTGCAGCACACAGCAGGGCCTCGCCATATAGTTTCCGGACAGAAGGTGAGCAAGCCCATCAACCCTGTCAGCCGGGAGCCTGGGGAGGGCCCTGGCCCGTCCCTGCTGGGGGTGGGGTGGGGGAAGCAGCTGGCCGCTGGCCACGGGGTAGTCCGAGTGCCAGCTTCCCTTTGGCGAGTGCTGCCTACAGAGCCCTGCACCGGCAGAGCTGGCCAGGCCTTTGTACCCCGGTCCGAGCCTGGCGGGGAGATGGCGCTCTGCCGCGGAGGCCGACCCCGGAGAGCCGGCGGCTGGAGGGCGGGGAGGAAGACCCGGGAAAGGAGCCCCGCGGTGGACCTCCGTGTCCACCATCAGTTACGTCCTCACCACAGCCCAAGCGCCTTCCCCGGCCGGACTCTGACCAGGGGCCGACCCTCCAGGGTGGCGCCTCCCCCAGCAACGCGGGGGCTGTGGCCCCTGACTCCGAACCCGGCCCCCACGGCACCAGCTCCAGGCCGGCCCCGAGCCCGGAGCCGAGAGGCGGGACGGAGGGCACGGCTGGCCCCGCGCCCCGCAGATCCCGCCGGAGGACGCACCCCGCGGGGCCGGCCCGCCCCCCATTCCTGTGGCTGCGGTGACCCTCACCCCGAGGCTGTCCTGCGGGGTTCGGGGGCGCAGGCGTGGAGAGCGCTGCGCCTCCTCTGCCGTCCCGGGAGCGCCCGGCTGCCCGGCGAGGTGCCCGCGGGCGGGGGCAGAGGAGCCTCCGCCGTCTTCCCGGCCCCGGTGGCACCGCCGGGGCCCGCGCCTTCTTCCCGCCCCGCGGCCCGGGCGCCTCCCGCGCGTGGCAGTGCGAGCGCCGGGCGCGGGGCGGGCGGGGGGCGAGCGCCGCGGGCGGCGATTGGACGCGCGGCCGTGACGTCAGCACGCGCGCTCGCTCCGCCGCCGCCTCGGGCGCCGAGCTCTCCGTTCCGCCGCCGCCTGGCGCGCGCCCGGCCGAGAAGCGGGAGCGGGGCGCGCTCGGCGCTGGTCTCAGGCGGCTCGCGGGGTCCCGCGGCCCCGGCCCCGGCCCCCCGGCCCCGTCCGCGGCCGCCGCCCCGCCCCGCTCGCCCGGCGCGGATTTGAACCGCCCGGCCGCGGCCCGCGAGCGCGGCAGCCAATCAGCGGCGCGCACTTTCCCGCGGCTTCTGCGGCGGCGGCGGCCCGGCGGCGGCGGCGGCGGGCGGGAGGCGCGGGGGCGGGGTCGGCGCCGCGCGCGGAAAGCCTGGGCCTGGCCGGCCGCGCCCGCCGCCGCCCCCCGCGCCCCCGGCCCGGCCCCCTTCCCGAGAGCCGCCGCCGCGCCGAGCGCCGCGCCCGAGAGCCTTCGCCGCCGGAGGATGCGACGCACCGCAGGTCACTGGGGCGGCCGCGGGCCGAGGGCGGGCGGGGGCCGGGCCGGGGGCGCGGGCGGCGGTAACGGGGCGGCGGGCGCGGCCATGTTGGGCCTCGGGCGGCTGCACCTGTGCCGCCGGCGGGCCGAGCGGCCTTTGTTCGCGGCGGCGCCGGGCGGCTGGCCGGTCTTTGTGAGGCGCGGGCCGGGCCGGGGCCGGGCAGTGGGAGGGGCGCGCCGGGCGGCGGGAGGCGCTTTTTGTCTGCGGTGGGTCCCGGGGACGCTGGCGGGTGCCGGCCGTTGGTGCGCGCGGGCGCCGGAACCGGACCGGGCCCGGCAGGTGGCGGCGGGGGCCGGCGTGGGGACCCGCTGGGCTTGGGGGCGCCCGTCGCTCCCGGCCCCGCCCGGCGCTGCCGGTTTCCCTCCGGTCCTCGGGCGGACGAGGGGCCCTGAGGCCTCGGGACGCGCGGAGACGCTCGCGGGGGCCGGTGAGCGCCGGCATTTAAAAACGCGCCGGTGCGGGCGGCGGGAGGGCAGGAGGCGGGCCCGCGGCCGCCGGCGTCTCCTCTCCCCGGGCCCGGGACGCCGACAGCCGCGGGTTTGACATGTAAGCGGACACTCGGTGTCTCGAGCAGGTCGTTGGCGCCCGGCGGTTAACCGAGCCCGCGCCCCGCGGGACCGGCGCGCCGGTTGGGGGAGCCCCGCGCTGACAGCCGCGCGCCGCCGCCGGCGGAGGCCTGGGCTTCGGAGCGCGTTCCGCGCCTCGGCGTCCGCCCGCCCCGCGGTCTCTAACCGCGTTACAGACCTCGCGTTCGGAGCGGCTGCGCGGCGCCCCGGCCGGTGTGTGGACGCGAGGTGACCCCGCCGGAGGGCGCGCCGCCCGGCCGCGGCTGGGACGGGAACCCCTTTCTTTCCGCAGACGGTTTACACGGCCGGGCGCGCCTTGGAGCGGTAGGAAGCCGCTGCCCCGAGCCCGCGGGGGCCTTCCCTCCCCGCCCCCGCCCCCGCCCCGCCGCCCAAATCTCAACCGCCGGCTGGAGCGAGGACTCACGCCGCAAGCACGATGCCTTTGAGTCACTTCCTTTCCTCTCCTTCCATTTTCTCAGACGCCCTGCAGCCCCGGGTGTGGGCCTGTGGCTGCTAACCGGAGGGCTCCCGCCACATGGTCGGGAGCGTGTGAGGGACTCCCCTCCCCTCCGGCCGCTCCTGCGAGGCCGCCTCCGGTCCGGGTCCGGTCCGTCCCGGTCCCGTGGGAGGGCAGCAGATAAGGAAGGTCACCCGTTCCCAAGAGCACGGGCGGGATGCTGTGTGCGGCGAGGGGCAGGCTGCGATGTGTAGGCTGACCCAGCAGACGCTCGTGGAGCCACACAGTCTGGCAAGGTCCACGGCTGCCCGGTGGGGCCACGGGCCCTGTTTTCTCGGGCATCTGATTGGCTGAAGCAAACGAAGCGGGGTCAGCCTGTCCCGTCCGAGGCCCTGCGGCCTGGCGACCTCCTCCCCTCTCACCAGTAGCTCAGCCTCCAAAGGTTTGCTCGCATCGCAGAGCAGAGCGTGAGCTAAAACCCGTCGGCTGCTTCCTCCTCACGCTTGGGTGCCAGTGGGTGGAATGGGGCTTCTGGTGGGAAGACAGGAGCCACTAAGGAGACGTGTGCGAGGTGAGACGCAGGGCTCCGTGCCGGGCGTGGAGAAAGGGGGTGCTGACGTGATGCTGGAGCTGGTCACCCACACTTAGGTCCCTGCCCTTGTCACCTGGACTCCCAACCTGCCCAGGAGCGGCCTTGGTGGCAGGAACGGAAGCTACAGGCTTCGTTCTCGGGCTCGGCCTGTGGGCTTGTGTGTGGCGGACGGCCTGACGGTAGCATCTGTGCAGGTGTTTGTTATCCTCCCCCGAGGGTATTTTCCCATTGGCTTTTAGAGACAGAGAGAGAAACATCTAGGCGAGAGAGACGCATCGATTGGTCGCCTCCGCATGCGCCCAGACCAGGGCCAGGAATGGAGCCTGCAGTCGAGGTAGGTGCCCTTGACTGGAATCGAACCCGGGGCCCGTCAGTCCATGGGCCGATGCTCTATCCACGGAGCCACACCGGCCAGGGCAAATGTATGCCGTTTTGAATGAGCATCTTAGTTGTCTGAGCCTCACTCTTCTCTGGCTGGACTCCAGGCCTTGGTGTTGGTTGTGGACTGCTGCTGGTCCTCCCTTTCTGAGGACAGATACCCAGCCCTTTTCTTCTCTTAATATGTTTTTATTGATGTCAGAGAGGAAGGGAGAGACACATCAATGATGAGAGAATATCATGGATCGGCTGCCTCCCGCACACGCCCTACTGGGGTCGGGCCCGCAACCCGGGCATGTGCCCTTGGCCGGAATTGAACCCGGGACCCTTCAGCCCACAGGCCGATGCTCTAGCCATTGAGCCACACCGGCGAGGGCCCGACACCCAGCCTTTTAGTGGCCGTCGTGACCTCTCCCCCGGGCTGAGCTCTTGGCAGGAGGCAGATGCAGAGCCCTGCTGTGCCCTCACGCAGGCACTCAGTCAAGGCTGCATCAGTGGGCATGGAGCGCAGGGTAAACCCACCACCCGCGTCAGTGCCAGCCCCTGGCCTGTTTGCCTCTCTTTTTCGCCAGTCATGTTGGAGCAGGAGGGGACCCTCTGGGAGAAGCTGAGTATGGACAGTCGGGGGCTGGCCGAAGGTCTCCCTCCTTTAATGGGGAAGCCAGGATCGTGTGTGCCTCTTCTCTTCTCCTTTTCTCAGCGTAGCTAACTCAAATGTGAAGTAGAAGTTAGTTATGAAACATGCAAGTACAGCCGCAGGCAGACCTGAGCCTGCCTAAGCTGAAACGAGCAGTGGTGGTTCCCCGCCCGTCTAGGGTCCCGGGCAGGCGGAGCGTCGAGTCTGCCAGACACAAGCACAGGGGTCGAGGCCGTGCTTCCCGAACTGTCCACTGTCCGCACCCCTTGTGCACTTCCTGCTCAGGACGGGCTCTTTACAGCGAGCGCCATGGGGAGGGAAAGGCTGCCCCTGGCTGCCCAGGGGCTCGTCCACATCTTGCCGTCGTCTGTGGTTGCAGCTGACGGATCCGATGGACTTGGTTTGCTGGTTTTAAAACATCAAGACACACCTCAGAGCAGTGTCGTTCTTGACTCTGCCTTCCACAAAGCAAACGGCCCGCGACGAGTCTTCAGGGCATCTTAACGCCTGCGATACGTAACGGTTTCAGCAAACACACAAGGGCGGGCCTTGCGGCTGGCTGGGCTGAGCGCCGGCCTTCGGCCTTCGCTAGGGGTGCGTGGAGTGTTTGTCCTGCAGAAGGAGCTAGGACCCTGTTCTGTGTTGACCGGGTTGTCATGGAAAGTTGGTTAAATGGTAATGTATGTCTGTTCCTCTCATGCTGACCAGTTTTTCACACGTGTCTGCACTCGTGTCGGAGAAAGTGTGTTTCTGACTCCAGGTTTCCTCTCCCCAGCGAGTGCTGAGCCCTCCTGCTCTTTCTAAAAGGCACGTGCGACCCTCTGAGGCCACTCCTCAGGGAGTCCATTGCCCGTTGGGGTTCAAGACGAGGCAGTCACTGCATGTCTTACTTTGCCCTCTCCTGGCCTCCCAGCTGACCTCTGGCTCCCCTGCTTCCGCTGGGGCCTTGGCATGGTCAGCTTGCCCCTCCCCCCGCGCCCCTCCCAACCCCTTGCAAGTGTGGGCGTGGCTGGCCCTTCCTGTTAATTCCTCCTCCTTGGTTCCCAGCTTGGACGCACTCCTAGGGAGCACCGAGTCCCTGCCTGCTGCGGGCGGCTCTCTGGGTGTCCCAGCCACCGTCAGCACCGTCCATGCTCACTCTGCTCCAGCCGCTGCCCCTGGCCTGCTGCTGCCCACAGCCACACGTGGCCTCAGGCTGCTGGAGGCTCCTGTGGACACTGTACGGCTTGCTCCTTGCTCAGGCGGCTTCCTCGCCCACCCTGCTGCCTCGCGGCACTCAGCCCTGCGCCAGCCCGTCCGACACTGTCCTCTGATGTGCCGTACGCTGCTTACCTGTCCGTCTTCCCGATGGCACTGAGGGGTCCGTAAGGGCTTCGAGGACTGTCTTACCCCATGACAGAGGGTGCCCGAGGGACTGTCATTCACAGCGACGCTGTATGAAGGGGCCCTCGGCCCTCGTGCAGGCTTTGAGTGTGACAGCTCCCAGAAGGGGGGGGGCAGGGTGAGCGTGCTGGTCCTGGTGTGCGGCTGGAAAGGCGTCACCTCCCCACGGAGGCCCGAGGGGGGGCTCCGGGACCGTGGCCTTCCCAAGCACGGGGCTGGGGTCGGAGGAGTGGCAGCTGCAAGAGAAGGTGGCATTGATGGGCTGGGTCAGCGTTCGGTTCCCCATGGGGAGAGCGGGCCCAGGGATTCTGGGGTTCGCAGTCTGCAGGGTGGGAGGACAGGGTGCTGCTCTCGTCTCACTGTGGACCATGGAAAGGGAAGGCGGGTCCAACTTCTCGTCCGCTTACGTTCTTTCCCAAAGAAGCTGTGCTCTCGCCTGTGGGCCGAGCCGTGCGGTGCGGTTCATGCAGGAGCGGAAGCCTAGGCCGGGGCTCCGTGTGGTCCCGGGCGCTGGTCCAGCTGCTGCCCTGAGACTCATCGCCGGGCTGCTGCCGCTGGTGGGGAGCGTGCTCTGTCCCCGGCTCTGCCTGCGTGGCGGGCTCTGCTGTGTTCCCGTCCCAACCCAACCAGGGCTCTGTGATGCTGGGCCCGTGCGTGTGGGCTGCACTGGTCTCTCTCTGTGTGATGCTGGGCCCGTGCGTGTGGGCTGCACTGGTCTCTCTCTGTGTGATGCTGGGTCCGTGCGTGTGGGCTGCACTGGTCTCTGTGTGATGCTGGGCCCGTGCGTGTGGGCTGCACTGGTCTCTGTGTGATGCTGGGTCCGTGCGTGTGGGCTGCACTGGTCTCTGTGTGATGCTGGGTCCGTGCGTGTGGGCTGCACTGGTCTCTGTGTGATGCTGGGCCCGTGCGTGTGGGCTGCACTGGTCTCTGTGTGATGCTGGGTCCGTGCGTGTGGGCTGCACTGGTCTCTGTGTGATGCTGGGCCCGTGCGTGTGGGCTGCACTGGTCTCTGTGTGATGCTGGGCCCGTGCGTGTGGGCTGCACTGGTCTCTGTGTGATGCTGGGCCCGTGCGTGTGGGCTGCACTGGTCTCTCTCTGTGATGCTGGGTCCGTGCGTGTGGGCTGCATTGGTCTCTGTGATGCTGGGCCCGTCAGGCTGTGCTGTGGACTCACTACGTCGTGAGTGTTTGTGGCGAGGACCTGCTGACTCTCCTGGGCTCAGGCAGTGCCAGGGGCAGTAAGTTAACAGTGGAGGTAGCTTTCGAGTCTTCTGTTTCCCTAAAGAGTTTTGTTTCATAAATAACGTTAATTCCTAGAATTACTAAGTTAAAAGATACGTTAGAAGAAAGCGGCTTCTCTGTCGCTTCTCCCCAAAGATGTGCAGTCAGGGCGCTTCTCTCCTTCGGCGGCTTTGAGCTGCACCTTCCTCCCCTCCTCGCCCTCCTCTCAGCAGGAGACGGGATCCCCGAGGTGGCCCGTGAGACCCCAGCCCAGGGCTGGGCCTCCCTCGGACTCTGCACTCAGGGGACATGTTAACGGGAGACTGTCCTGGAATAGGAGGTGGGCCCTGGTGTGTGTGCAGGGCAGTGCTGTCCAGCGGCCTACCTCGCTGGCCGTCCGCGGTGTGCCAGGCTGAGCAGGCCCGTGCCCTGGTCCCAGGGGGTTTCCGGGACCGGCTGGAGGGGATAACACAGGGAAGAGCCAGTGGACAGAAGACACCTTTTTGGAAAACCTGTTGACAGTCTTGCCAAATAATTGAACCTGAATCTTATTGCCAACAACCCATTCACAGGACGTACGGGAGAGAGGGGCACGCTCACCACTCGCTGCAGAATTGTCGCTGGCAGCGCAGACACGGGACCCGAGACCAGCTCGGCCTCACCCGCAGGAAAGGGGTTGTGGGGAGAGGACCAGGCAGCGGAGACGGCTGCATGCGCTGCGGCTGCCGCGGTAGGACGGGAACACTCACTAGGCTTCCTGTGGAGGGGCTGCCAGAGTGGCTCGTGTGTTTAAGAAAAGCACCTGTCCCTTTTAGAGAAGCACACAGATCTTTACCGATGACACAAGACGCCACCTGGGTTTGCTTCTGGGTCCGCGAGGAGAGCGGTGAGTGTGTGGCTGGGTCCCGGCTGGCCTGGCCGCTGCTGCACTGTCCTCGGGGCTCTGCCAAGGCTGCTGACCGTCCTGTGCACTCAGAACTCTGCAGAACAGACGGAAGCCAGGAGGGAAGAGGGGGCACCTAGTAGGTCTGCTGGGCGGTGCCACGCACCGGAGACTGATGGAGCAGGAGAGCCCTGGCCGCCCTGGTGAGCGCTCCTCCCGAGGGAGCAGCTGTGCAGTCCCTGGGCGCTGTGTGCAGACGGGCTGCAGGGCTGGGCGGCTCCTCCAGCCTGGAGTAGGGCTTTCCTCCCAGAGCGGTGGGAGGTCCTGCCGGGGTGTGTGTGTGTGTGTGTGCCGGGTGTGTGTGTGTGTGCCGGGTGTGTGTGTGTGTGTGTGTGTGTGTGCCGGGTGTGTGTGTGCCAGGTGTGTGCCGGGTGTGTGTGTGTGTGTGTGTGTGTGTGTGCCGGGTGTGTGTGCGCCAGGTGTGTGTGTGTGTGTGTGTGTGCCGGGTGTGTGTGTGTGCCAGGTGTGTGTGTGTGTGTGGTGTGTGTGTGTGTGTGTGTGTGTGTGCCGTGTGTGTGTGTGTGTGCTGGGTGTGTGTGTGTGTGTGCCGGGTGTGTGTGTGTGTGCCAGGTGTGTGTGTGTGTGTGCCGGGTGTGTGTGTGTGTGTGCCGGGTGTGTGTGTGTGTGTGTGTGTGTGCCGGGTGTGTGTGTGCCAGGTGTGTGCCCGGTGTGTGCCGGGTGTGTGTGTGTGTGTGTGTGTGCCGGGTGTGTGTGTGTGTGTGTGTGTGTGTGTGCCGGGTGTGTGTGTGCCAGGTGTGTGTGTGTGTGTGTGTGTGTGTGTGTGTGTGTGCCGGGTGTGTGTGTGTGTGCCAGGTGTGTGTGTGTGTGTGCCAGGTGTGTGTGTGCGTGTGTGCCAGGTGTGTGTGTGTGTGTGCCGTGTGTGTGTGTGCTGGGTGTGTGTGTGTGTGTGTGTGTGTGCCGGGTGTGTGTGTGTGTGCCAGGTGTGTGTGTGTGTGTGCCAGGTGTGGGTGTGTGTGTGTGTGCCAGGTGTGTGTGTGTGTGTGTGTGTGTGTGTGAGAGAGGGGGGTGTGGATCTGTCTGTTCTGTAGTTGTCAGTCCTTGGTAGAGCTGGTGGTGGGTGAGGGAGGAGTGGGCCCAGGAGCCCGGTCTGGGGCACTCTGTCCAGGTGGCATCTCTCCCCGTCCCTGCTTTGATGTGTGGTGTGGCCACGTGGTCTGCGGGGGGCAGTGAACAGGGACGAGTCGTCTGCCTGGAGGCTGGAGGAGACGCACTTTCTCACTCTGTGTCTAATTGTGGAAGCACACGGACTGAGCTGGCGGACACCTTGGGTGGAGCCGAGTCACACGTGATTGCTTTGGGGCTGCCGTACCCAGCGAGTGGCCCAAGGCCGGGCGCCTGGGGACGGGTGGGGAGTGCAGATCCGCAGGCCGCCCTCCGCCTGGAGCCGGGGCTCTGGGGGAGCCCTTCACCTGGCTCTGTGCCTCAGCACGGGACGGCTGCTGCCAGGGGCTGGTGTGAGCCCTGGAGACGGTGGCGGTGGGGCCGCAGGGGGAGGAGGTGACAGGCTTGGGCAGGAGGGCTCTGGACTCACCGGGAAGCCTGTTGTTTGGGATATGAGAGATGGGGGAGAGGTGTCAGGAGGGCCCCAAGGTTTTTCTTCTTTCTTTCCCCCCATCTCTCCACCCCTCCCCTTTGTCAGCCATTTGCTTATTCTCTGTATCTAAGGGTCTGTTTTGTTTTGTTGTTCATAGTTGTTGTTTTTAGATCCCACCTGTAAGTGAGATCACGCGGTATTTGTCTTTCTGTGTCTGACTGACTGACTTAGCACAGCACCCTTCCGGCCATTCATGTTTCTGCAGATGGCAGGGTTTCGTTCTTCCATGGCTGAGTACATTGTGTGGGCACCCAGCTTTTCACCCACTCGTCCGGTGAGGGGCACTTAGGTTGTGTCCATGTCTTGGTTATCGTAAATAATGCTGCTGTGAGCGTAGGGGTGCATGTGTCTTTTTAAAAACGGACTTTTTTAGGGAGAGAAAGGTGGGGGAGAGAGAGAGAGAGAAACATGTTGGTTGCCCCACTTCCACATGCATTCATTAGTGATTCTTGTATGTGCCCGACGGGACTGAACCCCAAACCTTGGGACGATGCTTTCACCAACTGAGCTGTTTGGCCTGGGATATGTGTGTGTGTAAAATACACACACACACACATATACGTATATATATATTTAATCTATGTCAGAGAGGAAGGGAGAGGGAGAGAGAGAGAAACATCAATGATGAGAGAGAACCAGCGATTGGCTGCCTCCTGCACATCTCACGCTGGGATCGAGCCGGTAACCAGGGCATGTGTCCTTGACTGGAATCAAACCCTGGACCCTTCAGTCGGCAGGCTGATGCTCTATCCACTGAGCAGAACCGGCTAGGGCTACAGATACTTCTTTATTATGTTTTGGGTTTCTTTGGCTAAATATCCAGAAGTGAAATTGTTGGGTCATAAGCAGTTCCTATTTTACTTTTTTGTTGTTGCTGTTCATCCTCACCTCAGGATATTGTCTCCATTAATTTTTAGAGAGAGTGGAAGGGAGGGGAAGAGAGAGAGAGGGAAACATCCATCTGAGAGAGACACATTGATTAGTTGTCACACCCTCCCCCACTCGCCCCAACCTAGGGATCAAGCCTGCAACCGAGGCACGAGGCATGTGCCCCTGACTGTGCCAGCGCCCCAACCCCTGAGTCAAACCGGCCAGGGCTATTTTACATTTAAAAAAATAATAAATGCTGCCCTAACCGGTTTGGCTCAATGTATAGAGCGTCAGCCTGCGGACTCAAGGTCCCAGGTTCAATTCCGGTCCAGGGCATGTACCTTGGTTGCAGGCACATCCCCAGTGGGGGGTGTGCAGGAGGCAGCTGATCGATGTTTCTCTCTCATCGATGTTTCTAACTCTCTGTCCCTCTCCCTTCCTCTCTGTAAAAAATCAATAAAATATATATTAAAAAAAATAAATGGTTTTATTGATTTCAGAGCGGAAGGGAGAGGGAGAGAGATAAAAATATCAGTGATGAGAGAGGATCATGGATCGGCTGCCTCCCACACCCCCCACACTGGGGATCAAGCCTGCAACCCGGGCAGGTGCCCTGACCGGGAATGAAACTGTGACCTCCTGGTTCGTAGGTCGATGAGCCACGCTGGCCTGGTGGAATTTTTTGATTCTTTCAGATTTTCTGCATATGTGAGTGATCATGTTATCTATGAACGAAAGATAGTTTTATTTTGCCCCGGCCATTGTGACTCAGTGGTTGGAGTGTCATTGGCTCACGAACTGAATGAAGGGTCATGGGTTCGATTCCAGGTCAAGGGCACGTACCTGGGTTGCAGGTTCGATCCCTGGCCCTGGTTGGGACACGTGGGAGGCAACCAGTGATGTGTGTCTCTCACATCAATGTTTCTCTGCCCCCTCCCCTTCTCTCTCCCTTCCACTCGTTGTAAAGCAATGGAAAAAATATCCTCAGGTGAAGATTAACAACAACAACAAAAGATTAATTTCTTCCTGTCCATTTTGTATACCTTTCACTTCTTTTTCTTTCTTATTGCATTACCTAGGATGGCAGAGTATTCTTAAAAAACTTTTATTGATTGATTTGAGAGAGAGAGAAACACGTATTTATTGTTCTACTTATTTATGCGTTCATTGGTTGATCCTTGTATGTGCCCTGACGGGGATCGAACCTGCAACCTTGGCCTATCGGGACTGTGCTTTGACTCACTGAGCTGCTGGGCAGGGCCGTGTACCACCCCTTTATCCACTCACCTGTTGGTGGACACTCAGGTGACTCCTGTGCCTGGGCTCTTGTTAATAACACTGCAGTGAACAGAGGGGTGCATACATTCTTTCATTAGTGTTTCTGGTTTCTTTGGATAACTATCCAGAAGTGGCACCACTGGGTCATAAGGAAGCTCCACCCTGTTCTCCGCAGCGGCTGCTCCCGTCCGCATTCCCACCAGCAGCGCACGAGGGTCCCTTTCTCCACGTCCTCGCCGGCACGTGTTTGCTGGTTATTGGCGGTGGCCCTCTGACAGGTGTGCGGTGGCACCTCGTGGTGCTTTTAATTTGCACCTCTCTGGCGTGGAGCATCATTCATCTGTCTGTTGGCCGCCTGTGTGACCTCTGACCTCCACAGAGAAACGTGTGTCACCTGAGCTATTCTTCCCACTGATTGCTAGTGAGAGTTGAAGGGAAGAGGAGAGAGATGACCGGGAGGGGAGGGCGGGGGGGGGGGTGACATTGATGTGAGAGAGACACATGGATTGGCTGCCCCCCCCACCCACACACACGTGTGCCCCTCCTGGGGCCGGGAAACCTGAGCCAGGGCTCTGCCCATCTTTTAATCGGGTGGTTTGTCTTTTTGGGGCTCCCCACCTGTGGCTCCCCCCGCCCCCCAGTTCTTTCCTGTTGGGAGTTCTGTTTCCATACAGCGGTTGAAGCGACTCAAACTTCCTTAGGCACAGAACTGTGGCAGGGCACCTGCCTGGCACTGCTCCTGTCTGTCCGGAGCCGAGCCTCACTCGCCTCTCCCTGCTCGGGGTCCCTCCCCTGTGCTTGGGTAGTTGTGCTCCATTCTTGTCCGGTTAGTCTGATGTGGGCCGGAGCAGGAACCGGCCCTGATCTACCTTGAAGACTGGGTGCGAGCCACACAGCATCTCCTGGGTGTCCCGAGGCCCAAGGTGTCTGCACGCGGAGCTCGCCCGACCTGACGGGCTGCGGCTGCTCTTCTAATTGAGCTCTGACTGAGCTGCTGGGCAGGGCCGTGTACCACCCCTGTATCCACTCACCTATTGGTGGCCACTCGGGTGGCTCCCGTGTCTTGGCTATTGTTAATAGCCCTCAGCCGTCCACGCCCTCCCCGTCGCTGCTGTGGAGGCTGCAGGCTGCCCACGGGTGTCTCCACCTCCACACGCTGTCCTTTCCGGCCGGACTGTCCTTCATCGGAAGGGCTGCCCGCGGGTGCCGGTGTTCAGCGTCCTGACCCTTGCCAGCATTTGCCAGTAGCAGCCCCCAAGGGGTGACAGTCAGACAGGCGCACGAGGGTCCAGTCGTCCCTGGAGAACGGCCGGGTGCCCCGTGGTGTCCCCTGGCCTCCGCGCACCTCTCAGCGTCGGGTGGGCCCTCACGGTGGCCGTCGGGGCACTCTGGGCGGATGGCCTCCGCGGGGACGGGTGCCTGCCTGCATCTGGTCTAGCTGCCCTTGGGGTGGGCGCTGTGCGGTGAAGACCTGCATTAGGCGGCACAGGCGGAGGGGTCTCTGCGCCGGATGCAAGCTCGGGCTCGGCGGTCGCCCCCGGACGTTCGTACTCTGGTGTATCCCTGGCCGCTCTCGTCATGGCCTTTGGTCTGGGCCTGGGCAGGGCTGGTGGGGGTGGGGAGGGGGTGTCGGCCAGGCCCACACCAGGACTGACCAGGCCGCGGGCTCACTTTCTGAATCTCGGCATTTCCTCGTCAGTCTGGCACTAATGGTGTGTCAGGTGGTGGAGAGTCTGGTTCTAAACTTCACTGACCAAGTGACCTTGTGCACGTCACTGACGCTCTGCCCGGGAGGCCCCGCTGTGCCAGGCCGGCTGTCGGCCGCGTGGGCCCCTGTCCTGGGCAGGGGTGGTGTGTGCACGGCCACACTGCTTGTGCGAGGCGGGCCGGACTTTTGTGTTCTCTCCCTTAAAGGCTACTCTTTCTTTTTCTTTTAGTTTTGTTCTTTTGTGACGTCGTCATTTTTGTGATATTGGGACTGCCTCCTGTGACTTAAGTCATCGTACAGTACGTCACACACCGGACCAGCCCACACGCTGTAGAGACGTGGCCTGCTCACCGAGGTTTTAAAGGTAACAGGTCTCTCCTCTCTGTTTTCCTAACAGGGTAGTGTTCCGAACGGAGCACCTGCACTGCATGGAAGTTAGCACCAGAAAGGGCCCTGTTTCCGCGCAGAAGGGTGTCACGTGCGTCAGGATGAAGCAGGCGCCGGAGATCCTCGGCGGCCCCGCGGGGAAGCCCCCGGGCTGCGACGTGAACCGCGAGTGCTCCGTGCTCCTGGGCAAGGCCCCGCTCTCCGCCAGCCTGCAGGAGGGCGTCGTGCAGAAGTTCAACGGCCACGACGCCCTCCCCTTCCTCCCGGCCGAGAGGCTGAAGGACCTGACCTCCCGCGTGTTCAACGGAGAACCCGGTGCCCACGATGCCAAACTGCGTTTGGAGCCCCAGGAAACGAAAGGGGCTGAGACGCCGCCTCACACGACCCCCATCAAAAACGGCTCCCCGGAGATCAAACTGAAGATCACCAAGACCTACATGAACGGGAAGCCGCTCTTCGAGTCGTCCATTTGTGGAGACGGCGCCGCCGCCGCGGCCCAGCCGGAAGGAAACGGACAGGAGCCGGAGAGTAAGGCGAGGAGGAGCAGGAAGAGGAGCATCAAGTACGACTCGGCGCTGGAGCCGGGCCTGGCCGAAGCCGCTGTGGGGGCCGAGGCCCCCAGCCCCTCCGACAGGAAGGTATTCACGGCTGGGTCGGGGCAGCCGCCACGTGCAGGGGCCGCGGGGAGCTGGGTCGTGGCGCCGGCCTGGCTCCTGGGTGCCCGGCGCTGCCTCCTTCAGGCCGCACGGCCCTGCGGAGCCGGAGCAGCCTGGAGAGGTCAGCTGCGGACTCTAGGTTACAGTGGCCCAGAGGCAGCCAGTTTCCGAGCCAGCGAGGCCGTTCGGGCTCCGCTGTCCCGTTTCCTGGGCCTCTGCAGGGGCCTCGGCCTGGCTCTGCTCAGGGCTCCCATCGGAGCCCTCCGTTTCCCTCCCCTCACCTGGCTCCTCCACCAGGGCCCGGGCTGCGTCTCAGCGCAGAGGCGGGTGCAGAGCCCTGATGTGCTACGAGAGCGCGCGGGACTCATGTCACCACGTCTTAAAGTGACTCTCCAGGTCGCCCCCACTTAAATGAGCGTAAGCCCATACAGCAGCCAGGAGCCTCGCTGAGGCCGGAGGAATGGGGAGGGTGCCGCAGCCCCCCGCTCCCGTCACAGGAGCTGGTGGTCTTGAGGGGGTCCCCTTGCAGGAGTGAAGGAGGGGAGGGAGACCAGGAATATTTAGTTTAAAATTATACTCAAGGAATTCTGTTTACAGTTTCCACAGATAGAGGAGGAAGTGGCCAAATTCCTTGAAATTATTAAAATAATGAAGAAGTTTGAGGGTTGAAACATGTCTGAGTGCTCAGGGGCTGTCCGGGTCTCGCTAATGTGATGGTAGCGGCGGGATTCTCGGAGGCCGGGCGTGCGTGGTGCTGGTGGTGCCCTGGCGGTGCCTCCCGGCCCATCTCTGGGTTTTGTTAGGACGAGTAAAGCCCTGATTGCTGACCTCCGACTCGTCCTCGTGGCTGCTGTAAGGCTGGGTGCTGAGGACTAGTAGAGCCCCTTCCTCAAAGTGCGACATGGCAGGCCTGTGCCAGCCCCCAGCACCCGCACCCGCTCTGTGAGCATGCCCAGCCCTCTGCCCGTGGCCGTGGCCTCCAGGGCCCAGGAGCCCACACTCAGAAGGAGGTCAGGCCGCCGGCTGCTGGTCCCCTGGAGGCCAGAGTGAGGGTGCTGGGAGGAGGTGGCCCCCTGAACCCTGGGCTCCATGACGGAAACAGGCCACGAGGGTGGAGCTGAGGCTTGCTGCCACGGTGCTGCCACATGTGCCGGGGGTGGGTTCCGTGAGAAGCAGCACCGTCGGGCGGGAAGGAGTCGGCCGCCCCCCGTGGCCGCGCAGTGCGGGCAGCCCCTCAGCTGAGGACACGAGATGCACGATTCCGAGGGTGATGCCAGAGCTGCGATTTGAAAACAGTGTTGAGGGGGCGGAGGGGGGCGGTGTGGAGCCTCCAGCTGGTTACCCTCCGTGTTCTGTGGCCGGAAGGCTGGACTGAGGGGTAGATGTCTTTTGTTCATTTTCAGATTCCAGCTAAGAAAGAGCCCGGCCCCAGCCCCGGCAGAGACCGGGACCAGCTGCTGAGATACAGCGTGGGCGACCTGGTGTGGGCCAAGGTGTCGGGCTACCCCTGGTGGCCCTGCATGGTGTCCGCCGACCCGCTCCTGCACAGCTACACCAAGCTCAAAGGTGCGCCTTCGCGGGGTTCTCTCTCTCACTTTGCTGCTGCTGCTTCCTGTGTTTAGGCACACGACGTGACATGTGCCATCTTAACTGCTGTCATGTGCACAGTGGGCGATATTAGGCTCATTCGTGCTGTGCAGCTGGCACCACTGTCTCAGGAAATCCTCCTGCCCCGCCCCCTCCTGCCCCAGTCCCGGGCACCAGCCTCTGCTCCGCTTCCTATGGCTTTTGTTTTTAATAATTTCTTTCATTCTGGAATCACATACTTTTTTTTTTTTTAATCCTCACCTGAGGATATTTTTCCATTGATTTTAGAGAGAGTGGAAGAGAGAGGAAAGAGACAAATATCGATGTCAGAGAAACACATTGATTGGTTGCCTCTTGCATGACCCCCGACCAGGGTCCAGGCTGGCGAGGAGCCTGCAACCGAGGTACGAGCCTCTGACCGGAATTGAACCCAGACCCGTCAGTCCGCAGGGCAACGCTCTCTCCACTGAGCCACACCAGCCAGGGCTGCTCGCCATGGTTTTGACTTGCATTTTCCTGGTGATCAGTGACGTTGAAAATTTTTTCATGTACTTTTAGCCACGAGGGCATTTCCTTTGGGGATCAGGCAGGGGAAGTCTAGCATTTCTGTGATATGGAGCAGCAGCCCTGTCCTGGCCGCGGCTTCCCGGGGCTGGCGTCCGATGGACCGCGCTTCTGCGTTGGAAAGAGCAGCCCAGCGTGCTCTAGGCCGTGCGCTGCGGCCGGAGGGTTCTGCTGCGTCCTCACCGTCTTCTCTTAGAAAGCGTCTGGAATCGGGTGTTTCCTGTGGTGGAGATTCTGTCACCACTTTTCCTGCTTTATGGAGTGAGACCTTCGCTGTCTGACTCCTGAGCTCAGCAGTCTTGGGCTGTTTGGTACGAGCTTTCCTTACTGGCTTTATCTTTGCCTGTTACCAGCTGCTGAGATGTGTGGCGCTCTCACTGACAGTGGGTGCTTTTCTACCCGCAGTTTGGTCAGTTTCTGCCTGACCTGCCCGGGGCTGGTGCCCTCGGAGCCTGGCCTGGGAGACCCGGGTTCTCCATGGGCGTCTGGCTGCCCATCTGGGGCGCTGGCCTTGCTTCTGCGGGCGCTTGGCTGTCTGCCTGCGGAGGCTTCCCTCCCTCCCCGCCCTTCCGCTCGAGGCGGCTTGTGCACGTGAATGGCTGCTGTCAGTTTGGAGGCTCCCGGTGCTGGAGGAAGATGGGCTCAGGCCAGCCCAGGGGGTCAGGCCGTGATGGAGGAAAGGCACCGAGTGCCAGGAGGTACCTGGGCCCAGGGAGCCCGGCTCTCTTCGCAGGTGTGGGTTGGGGAGGCAGTGACGGGCGTTGACCAACAGCCGTGGTTGGTGACTTTCAGAAACTGGCCCAGAAAGGAAGGTGCCCCCTGATCAGTGGTTGGACACCTGGTGAGTCATGTGGCGAAAGAGACCAGACGCCCTCTCAGCTGGGCTCAAGCAGGTTTCACGTGGGAGAGAGACCGTTTAAATAGGAGATAATTGGGCGACATCGTTACCAAATGCCTAGGCAGACAAGGACTTAAAAAATGTGACGTTTATTTTACAAATTTAAGACCCATACGGACTTCTCTCCGCTTTCCTGCCCAGCGTGGGGAGCGTAGTCTGTGTCGGGAGCCGTTGATTAAAAACGTGTCAGTTCATGCGACTTCCTCGCACACATTGCGGCCGCACTTCCTCGTTGTGCCGGCGCCGACATGCACCTGTGCCCATCGTCACGGCCACGGGAAGTTCTTCCAAACACCGAAGGGTCAGGGAGGAGCCTGGCCAGGTGGCTCGGTGGGTAGGAGCGGCGTCCGTACACCAAAAGGTTGCGGGTTCAATCCCTGGTCAGGGTGCGTGGGGAGGCAACTGGTGGATGCTTCTTACGTTGATCTTTCTCTCAAATCAATAAAAACGTATCCTCGGTGAGTATTTACAAAAACAAAGTGTGCCCGCGCCGGTTTGGCTCAGTGGGTAGAGCACCGGCCCTCGGACTGAAGCATCCTGGGCACCTCAGTTGCCGGCTCAATCCCTGGCCCTGAGAGGGTGCACGTGGGGGTAACAATCGATGTGTCTCTCGTCAGTGGAAAAATATCCTGGGTGAGGATTGACAAAGCAAAACATTGTGACGGAGGAAGACACACGTCACTGGCCTGTTTTGAGTCTGAGCCGATTTAAAGTGAAAGCACACGCATACATATGTCCACGTGGCTGGGCTGCTGTGGCCAGTGGCTGAGGGTCCATTCTGAGCCAGGAGGTCACAGTTCAATTCCCAGTCAGGGCACAGGCCTGGCATCCCCTCTCTCGGGTTCTGGGACCAGGTGCCTCTTCCTCACCCAGGTCCCTCTGGCTGCGCTGTCGGTGTGGCTCATTCCTGTCTGCCGAGAGCCACCCCTGGGATATCGTGGGATCACTCTGGCCTCCTGGCTGCCCTTTCCCCACTCTGAGCTCTGGACTGAGTGGCTGGCAGGGCTGCCAGCTGGTAGGAGGTGGTGGGGCTGGGCCTTGCGCCCAGGCCACCCGACACCAGCCGCTCCCCTTCCCGGCGTCTGGTCCCCTCTATCGAAGGGCCTTTGGGATGTGCTCTCTTGTTTTGTTCGTTTGGTATCTTTTAAAGTGGATCTGAGAAGGGAGGAGGTGAAGGTGATGTAGTCAGCTCTCTCACCAGGCCCCTCGGACCCTCCCCGGGGTCCCTCCCTGGCAGAGTGGGGGTGAGGGGCCCTGCAGGCAACGCCAGCTCTGGGCCAGTGCCAGGAACAGGCTGGTTTCCTAACGTCCCACTGTCGGCCCTCGGGCCCCAACCTTTCATTTAAAACCCAGGTCAGAGAAAGAGCGCGCGCCAGTATCACGTCCAGTTCTTCGGCGACGCCCCCGAGAGGGCATGGATATTCGAGAAGAGCCTGGCGGCTTTCGAAGGAGAAGGGCAGTTTGAGGAGCTGTGCCAGGAGAGTGCCAGGCAGGCGCCCACGAAGGCGGAGAAAGTCAAGGTGACGGTGCCCCCAGGGCCGGCGCAGACCCGAGCTGGGTGCCCGCGCTTCGCCTGGGTCTGGTGTTGCACTGGCAGTGGCTTGAGAGGGTGTGACGGCTCCTGTGTCTGTCGCTGCTCACTGTCGCCCGAGAATGCTTGGATGCTTCCACGCATCACACGTTTCTTTTACTCATTGGTGACTCCCAGAGATCATTTCTTCTGTAATTTGTATTTTCCTTTATGGATCTGTAAATACGTAATATCATATATAACGTGTGCATCTGTGTGTGTTCACATTAGTGAACTGTGATTAAAATTCATTTCTAGCGTAAAGAAGCAGTTGTTATATGGAGCTGAACTCTGTAAACCCTTCAAGTTAATTGGTTTTTATAATTATTTCTAAATTTATCTGAAATTGTGAAAGTATCCTTTAAAGTGGGCTATTTTTATGTTTTTATAGTGAAACTTAGAGTATCTTGTGTTTTTCTTTTCAGCTGCTGAAACCCATTTCAGGGAAATTGAGGGCACAGTGGGAGACGGGCCTCCTGCAAGCAGCCGCAGCAGCCGCCATGCCGGTCGAGGAGCGGAGAGCCAAGTTCACCTTCCTGTACGTGGACGGCCAGCTGCACCTGAACCCGCACGCGGCCCGGGAGGCAGGCCTGGCTGTGGAGGTGCCCGGGGCCGCGCTGGCGCCCGCAGGGGTCCCCGGAGGAGCCGCTGGGGACCCCGGGTCCCGGAGAGAAGAGGGCGGCCCTGGCAAGAGAGGGCGGAGAGCCCAGCTGGGGCGCGCTCCCGAGAGCCAGGACGGCGGCCCTGGGACGGGGACGGTGGCTCCTCCGAAGGTGGCTGAGCCCGGCTCCCCGAGAGGCCCGGGGTCTCCGCCCAGGAGGAGGAAGGCCGCGGCCTCCGGGCTGCGCAGCAGGAAGGGTGACGCCGCATCCCAGTTCCTGGTTTTCTGCCAGAGGCACCGGGACGAGGTGGGTGCCGTGTGCGTGTGCGTGTGCGTGTGCGTGTGCGGGAGCACCTGCTTCTCAGCGTTTCCAGGGCCCCCAGGCCTGTGCAGGTTCAGACTGACAGGCAACCCCTTGATAGGAACGTGTCCTGCGGGCAGCGGCTGTGGCTCCCGTGGGCTGCCCTGTGCTAGAACTTGGCCTCGCGCTCAGCGTGGCCCTGGGGCATCTCTCCAGGGCTGTGCTGCGCCGGTGGGGTCCGCGTCACAGACCCCGTGTGCTCCCGACCTCCGCGTCTGCTGAGCTCCCGTTTCTGTGAGAGAATCAAACCCGCAACCTCTCAGTGTGTGGGACGCACCCACCGCCGGAGCCACCGCCGGGCTCAGGGCCTGGTGTCCGCAGGGACCGTGGGACGGGCCTGGGCGGCAGGTGCCGGAGCCGCAGGGTCGGGGGGTGGGGGAGTGCTCACTCAGTGTCTGCACTTGGAAGGCCCTTTCTCCTCCTGGTCCTGGTGCTCCCGGCCTGAGCGGCGGGGCTGTGCCCCTGCCCGTTGTCACGTAGCAGCCGCCGCACACCCTGCGTGTCTCTCAGGGCCGCGGGTCAGGCTTCTGTGAGGTCACAGGCTGCTGGCCGGGCTGTGTCCCCTTGGGCCTGACCAGGTGCTGCCCGCAGGGCCTGAAGGAGGCCTGTGCCCTGCAGCTGGCGACCTCTCCCTGCACCTCGGGCTGCTCTGTGGGAGGCACGGCTCTGGGGTCAGGTGGGCGCCTCTGCCGTGTCCCTGCTGGTCCCGGCGTCCTCAGCGTGTGGACGGCGAGTGTGGGCTCCGTGCTGCCCGTGTGCCTGAGGTGCTTTATGACGAAGATAGAGGCAGCCACTAACGAGGCTGCAGGGCGGCCGGTGCATGGCGGTGCGCATTCTCACAGCGGCCTGGAGGTCGCGTGAGTCCTCCGTCCTGCAGCTGCGACACACAGCACGGGCAGGGAGTAGAGCTGGGACCCGACCCTCCCCGTGTGTGGGCAGAAAGGTCACCGTGGCACCACCCTGTTGTGGAATGTAGACTCCAGTGGGAGGCGTGGCCTCCTCGGCCAGGTGAGGAGGAGGCGAGTGCTCTGTCCCCCGCGGACTCGGAGGAATGAGACGTGGACAGGGGACAGGTGAGCCCCAGAAGGGGGCCTGTGGCTGGGCAGTGCTGCCCCTGAGTGCAGGCGCTGGTGGAGGAGGGAGGCAGCGCTATGCCCCTGCCTGCCGGGACCGTCGTGTAGCGGGTGCAGAGGGCTGGGCGGGACGGGCGGGGAGGCAGGTGTTGCCAGGTGGCAGGGACCGTGGGCGGCGGAGCTGAGGCATGATCTTTCCCTGGCGTGTCCCCAGCTGAGGGCCAGGAGGAGCCAGGAGACCGGTTGCTGACCCCTGGCAGAGGCAGCGGGTGGACACGAGGGCGCTCGCGTGGAGCTGGCCCACCTGGCTGACTCGGGAGCAGGGCTGGGGTTGGGGCGCCTTGTCTGGCTCAGCAGCTGGGAACCCTGCTCTGGTCATTTCATTCGAGGGCATTGCCGTCAGGCTTGTGACCATTTTGGGCTGCAGGTCTGTGGGTGAGCGCACCACACGTGAGGACTCTGGTGGAGTGTCCAGGGGCCGGTGCCCAGGACTCTGGCTGCTGAGGGTCTGAGACCCTGAAGGCTGACGTGTGGAGGGCGGCTGACTCACCCCTCACGCAGGGTGGGCAGCAGGCAGGGCACAGCGCTGCTGGCTGAGGGCTGCTGGGAGCACAGGGTGAGGGTGACGCCACCGAGAGGGACATGAGGACTCTGGAGGCGGGTGCACTCCACGCTGCAGAAGGAGGCCCGTGACGCCAGCACACGGGGTGCCCCAGGGCCAGGAAGGACAAACAGGGCGGGGACACGCTGCCTGAGCTGACCGTGTGCGGAGGAGGGGTTTGCATGGGGGCGGAGTTCCCAGTGTGGGCTGGCAGGTGTGAGGTGTGGGTGGTGATAGGTCTCGGCAGTGCTAATGAGCGGCCGGCATGAACGGTGGTGCCTGGTCACTGCCCAGCGAAGCGTGGCCCGTCACGGGGGCGGGGACACCCCTCCACTTGCCCGTTCACAGTACTGCCCCGAGCAGCCCCTCCAGCCAGGCTGGCTCCTGGGAGCCGCCCGCGCTCTGCGCTGGTCGAAAGGGCCTCGGGCAGCGCCGTCTCTGAGGCGGTCGCCAGCTGTGCCCTCAAATTCCCTGCAGTGTTTCCTGGACCATCCAAGGCAGTGAAACGCGTTCTTAGTCCATAGGCACCGGCAACAGCTGTTGGCCAGTTTGGCCTGAGGGTCAGAGTTTGTTGACCTCTGCTCCCCTGCTGTCGCTGGCTGTCAAGCTCAATGCCCACGAGAAACCCAGGGGAACCTTCTACCAGCTGGTGCAGGCCCCGGGCTGAACTGGTCTTGAGGGGACTTGCACCTTCTAGATGGTGAGACTCGGTTATCAGTGAGCAGCCAAGGCCAGCCCCCGGGTGGTGGGTGGAGGGCGCCGGGAGTCCTCGGGACCTCGCGAAACCAGGGCCTGGCTGGCAGGCCTGGGGCTGAGGGCTGCGTCTGGGTGCCGCCCGAGTGGGACATCGGCGCTGCCTGCGCTGGGGTGGATGGGGCTGAGGGGCGCCCTCAGCACCCACCCGCACGCCGTCTGTCCAGAGCGGGTCCCTGAAGGTGCCCTGGGTGCTCCGGGCCCAGACCTCACTCCCTGCTCCAGGGCCGCGTTTCCATGGGGCTTTTCCTGTAACTGGATTTGAACCTAGAAAACTGTAGCTTCCTAACAACTTCATGACTTTGGAAAAGTACATTTTCTCTTCCCGTCTATCGCCCTGTTTGCCTCGCAGTCGAACCTCTGCTCCAGCCTCGCTTTCAGGTGTGAGTGCCAGCGGGGCCGCCGCGCCTTCTCCGGGGCCCAGAGCAGAGCCCAGTGGGTGTTCGGGCACGGCCTCCTCACCACACCCTCCCTCTGCTCACAGGTGAGGGCTGAGCACCCCGATGCCTCCAGGGAGGAGATCGAAGAGCTGCTGGGGTCGCAGTGGAACATGCTGAGCGAGAAGCAGAAAGCCCGCTACAACACCAAGTTTGCCGTCCGGGCAGCGTCCCCCTCCGAGGAAGACTCTGGTAAGCGCTTTGATGTGGTGTGTGCAGTGTGGCCACTCTGGGGACTGCAGGGCGGCCCCCTCCTCAGCTCTAACCCGCGTGCTGTGCTGGCCTGGCCACCAGGGTGCCTGGTCACTCAGGCACCGCTGCCGTCCATGTGGCCTCCCTCCGTGTCCTGAGAGCGGCCTGCGGGCCCTCGTGCTTCTGCCCGAGTGGAGAGCTCGCAGGCCAGGACGGTGACGTGGCTGACCTGGCCTGGGCGTCCTGGTTCCTCCTTGGCCTCAGGCCAGAAAACAGACAGCTGCTCCTTTGCTTTCGGCAGCAGGAGAGGAGAGGAGAGGAGAGGAGAGGTGCCCAGTTGGCTGCCAAGGCAGGTGTCTGTGGCCTCGCGAACTCCTGCTGACGGGCAGCTTGGACGGAGCCGGTCTCGCCTGCAGGGCCGAGCAGACGCCCCGCCCACTGCTCCGCAGGCCCTTCCCGGGGTGGCCGTGAGCAGCTGGGGGCTGTGGCCTGGAGTGGGCTCCACGAGGCGGCTCGGCGGGCTGGGCCTGACCGGCGTGAGGCCGGGCTCGTCTCGGCCCTGGGCACGGTGCTCTGTGCCCCCGGGAGTCAGGTTCGAGGGTGACACTGCGCTCCCAGGGGGCGTCAGACGAGTCCAGGCATGAACCCTGAACGTCTGGAGTGGCCGTGCGAAGGGGAAGGCCGGGTTTGTGGTCCACACTAGTGTCCCTCCGGAGCCGGCCTCTCCTCTGGGCCCCGCGGTCTGGGTGGGAGGGAGCCCTGGGAGCCCCTGTGGACCTCGGTGTGGAGCGCAGGCAGCCCTGAACTTGCAGGTGCACACGGAGCTGCTTCTTGAAGGAAATAGATAAAATGTAGCAAGTTGTAGGGTTTTTAAAGTTCAACCTAAATTCCACTAGTCTGAATGTTAGTAAGTAAAGGGTTAAAAAATACTGGATTATATTTAAATTTTCGTTCAGTTCTTTATTGATTAAGGTATTACATATGTGTCCTTATGCTCCCATTGCCCCCCTTCACCCCCCTCATGCCCTCACCCCCTGGTGTCTGTGTCCAGTGGTTAGGCTTATGTGCACGCACACATATACTTACATGTAATGCTGTCGTTTGTTAAAATTAATTGTAGCGAATGCCAATCTAATAATCCTGGATTAGATGAGGGTCTTCAGAATTTGATGTTACCAGAAACACAGTCCCTGGCAGGTCACCAAACGCAGAGGTTGGATCTGTGACCTGCGGCCCTGGGGCAGGACGGCTGGGTTTGCACCCCCGAGCCCGGTGGTGCTCAGTGCCGCTGTGCAGCGGTTTTTTGTTTTATTTGGTTTTCGGTGCCTTTTTACTGATTTCAGAGAGGAAGGGAGAGGGAGAGAGAGCTGTGGATTGGCCACCTCCTGCACGCCCCCTGCTGGGGATCAAGCCCGTAACCGGGCCTGTGCCCTGACCGGGAATTGAACTATGACTTCCCGGTTCATAGGTCAGTGCTCAATTACTGAGCCACGCTGGCCAGGCTGCGCCGCCTTTTTCATGTAAGTTCCCGTCCCCATTCCTAGGTAACCTCTACGGGAGAAAAAGAACCCCCCCGAAGAGGACTCAGGACCCTACAGGGGACGCTGAGCTTGAAGAGGCGCCCAGGAAAAGACTCAGGGCGGACAAGCAGGGTCTCCGGAAGGTAATGTCCAGGTTCGCCTGGCACTGGACCCCGTGCTGTGTGACCCTGACCCCTGGCACCTTGTCCTCCCCACCCCGTGGGCTGCTGTGGGGGAGTCGGCGAGCTTCTCCCCCGGCATCTGGGCGGAGGCCGCTGCCGAGAGCAGCTCTGACCTGCCAGGGCCCGGAGCACCAGCCCGATACCAGCTGCCAGAGAAAAGCCCGCGACCCTCTGAGCGGCACTTGGTGTGGAGCCCACGGGTCCACGGAAACGTGACCCCGTCTCTGGGGCTGGCTGACGGCGACGTCACAGCTCAGCCTCCGGAGACGCGGGCGGGGTCTGCTTCAGCGACAGGTGTGGCGGCCGCACAGGCCTCCTCACTGAGCGGCAGGAGCTTGGGGTGTCTGTGCGGACCCCGCGGTGCTGCACCGCCTGGCGCAGAGGCCAAGGCCCGCGCCTCACGCTCCCGCCCAGGCCAGCTGCCTGTGGAGGGGGCAGGCCTGTCCGCGTGGCCCGGGAAGCGTGGCCAGTGCCGCCTGCGGTGCTCATTGCGGGATGGGTGGCATCAGGAAGTCGCTCCGTTCCTTCTGCTCTGTCCACAGACAGAAAGTCACGGTCACGCACGTGGCTGACGTGTGCACAGTTGGCACCGCTGCGCGTCGTTTCTGTGAAGCCGTCTTGGCAGCTCTGGGGGTGGCCCCGCCGTGCTCGGGCCCCCGGGCGGTTCCTGCAGCCAGAGGCAGAAGCTCGCTCCGTGCCCTGGCACTGCCCGCAGCCTGTCTGACACGGTGCTTTGAACTATTCGTATACGTGACTTACCAGGAAACGGCCCTGACGTGAAAGTCTCAGAATTCGCACTGAGTGGCTGGGTAGACGCGTCTTAGAACGCGCCGCTCAGGGCGGTGTCTGCCCTGCTGGGCGGGGGGCGCGGTGCAGTGCGGGGTGGCCCGGCGGCCTCGGCCACAGCGCCCCGCACGGGGGTTCAGGGCCGTGCCTCCTCCTGGGGGCTGGCAGAAGGCTCAGGGTGCCTGCTGGGTTTGCGCCACATGCTCGGCTATGAGATGTGCTTGTGTGTGAGCGTGAGGTTTGTCTGCGAGTGACACCCTCCAGAGAACGAGCCGGGGGGAGCTTGGCACTGACAACCTGGTGCCACTTGAGGGGCTGGGCAGCCTGGAGAGGGCCCTGCCCACTCCCCACGCCCTGGCGCCCGGCGGAGCCCCCCGTGTGTGCGAACGGGGGCTGGGCTGCTGGTGACCTGCCGGGCGCTTCCCAGGAGGAAGTTGGGGCTCACCATCTTGCAGCGCCCTCCGCTGGTTCACGCAGGAGACTCTGTCCTTTTCCTTCTTTTCCTTTATCCCTTTCTGTTTTTGTTTTTAATGACAGAGAGAGACCCCTGCAGACAAAACACCCCGCACAGCGTCCTGCAAGGCCGCAGAGGCCCTGTCCTCCCCGAAGAGCCAGGCAGGTAGGTGGGCCTGGGAGACGGGGGCGGGTGGAGACAAGCCTGCCTCTGTCCTGGTGGGTGGCGGGGGCTGGGCTGGGGAGGGACCGGAGCCTTCAGGGGTCAGAGCCACAGTCAGGCTGGACCGGCGCCAGGACGGCTCCGTGCACGCGAAGAGCAGACCCTCTTAGTGGTCAGTGTTCCGCGACTCGGGTCTCTGGAAGCCACTCCTGTGCCTCTGCGCGGCTGCGTTGTTCTCAGAATAAAGCTGCTGGAGAAGGGGCCCCAGCGGGCTCCCTCCGTGCTGGCCGCTGTCAGCTCCCCACTCCGGCGTGTGCCCCGGCATCGGCGCCTCGACACGGGCTGAGACGTTGGTGAAAAGTGACTGTCAGGACAGCGCCGGGCAGACACAGCAGTCCTCCTGACGGCTCCTCTGGGTGGCCTGTCTGGTGGCTTGTTTACCTAAATAAATTTCTGATTGATTGATTGATTTGAGGAAGAGAGAGAGCGATTTGTTGTTCCACCTGTTCGTGCGTCCACTGGGTGATTCTTGTCCGTGCCCTGGCGGGATGGAGTCTGCAGGCAACTGAGCTACGCGGCCAGGCCTGTCTGTTCGTTTATTTTTTATTTGGATATTTTCCCATTGGTTTTTAGAGAGAGTGGCAGGAAGGTGGGGAGAGAGAGACATCGATTGGTCGCCTCTGGTACACGCCCTGGCCTGGCACCGGGGAGGAGCCTGCCACCCCCGGTACGCACCCCTGACCAGAATTGAGCCCGAGACCCAATAGTCCACAGGCCGACGCTCTAACCTTGGAGCCACACCGGCCAGAGCTTGTCTGGCCATTTACGACAGGAAGCTTCCAGCTCCAACTCTCAGTCGGAAGGAACGCCAGGTTCAGGAGAAGTCGTAGGGCAGGTTGCAGACGGCGCTGGCGCCCTCGCTCTCTGAGGTGCTGTGCTGGCTGTAAGTTAGCCCGTCAGCCCCAAGAAGACCTGCGTGAGCAGGTGGGCACAGCGTGGGCGCTGGCTGCTGAAGAGAGATGGCTGCATTGAAGTGGGGAGTGGGGCTGTAGCGTCGCCCCGTAGTTTCAGAGAGAGGCTGCCCCGCTGTGGGCGCAGTGGTGGGCTTGGTGCAGGACGCCTGGCGGCTGTGGGGCCGCGCCGTGCGGAGCCAGGGCCGGGGGACGGCTGGGGACAGTGCGGCTCACGGTGCGCGGTCGGCCTGCCTCTGCCTGCAGATGTTCCCCCGAGACACGTAAGCCCCGGTGCGACAGCCGTCTCAGTTACCAGAGGCCCCTCCAGCGCAGGAGAGGGCCGGGGGCTCAGGCCCAGGCTTCAGCTCATGGGCTCAAATTACTTTGCAGCAACAAAACACCTGTCTGACGCGTGCAAACCGCTGAAGAAGCGGAACCGGACGTCGGCAGCCACGCCCTCTGCACTCGCCTTTAGCAAGAGCTCATCTCCCTCTGCCTCCTTAACTGAGAACGAGGTAAAGCACATTCCCACGAAGGCCCTTTCCTGAGCCGGGCCAGGCTCGACCGGCGCCCGGTGCGCCTCCACGCCGTGGGCGAGGCGGAGGCGCTCTGGACGCGTCGGAGCCACGGAGTGGGAAGAAGCCGCTCTCTGCCTGCTTGAGCGCACGCGGCGTCTGTGCGAACGCATGTGGTCATGCTGTAGGGCCGATGCATTGAATTCCCGAAATCTCTGTGCTTGTGTGAAAGGAGGCTGCTTTGTCCCGACGTGACGTCAGCTGAGCTGACGTGGTCACTGGGCACGCGTCCCGACAAGGCTGGGACACCTCTTCCGACTCCCGTGGCTTCTGGACCCAGGCTCGGGGCCGTGGCTCTGTGTCTGTGGCTCTCTGGTCCTTTCGATGGTGGCATATTCGTCGATAGTTGAGCATCGAGGTGGAGTGGCGCCTGTTCTCGGGGCTTGCAGAGTGTGTGAGGCGTGACCGTCGCTGTCGTGTGGCGCGTAGACGGCATCGCAGACTGGTCTTGCCATCGTGAGGAAAGCAGAGCCAGCCTCAGGCAGACACGCCACGCGCTCGTCCAGGGCACGGTTGGGATTCAGGACTCAGAAGCCCAAGGAGCTCAGTTCAGGTTTCACGTCGTCTCTCGTTCCCGTCGCTCTCCGTGTCTCGCGGTAGACAGGAGCCCGTTCCTAGAATTGTGAGGAGAGAGCCCCGAGCCTTCGGACAGGGCAGTGCGGCCGGGCGGGCAGACCCTCAGCCTGTTGTGTTGGAAGGCGGCGCTGTCTCTGGCATGGCCCCGGCGGGCGGGCATTCGGCTCTCCGCCAGCCTCAGTTGCTTCCTCCCACAGACGAGGCCAGGCCTTCCACGTGTGGGGCGTCCTCCAGCTGCCGAGGTGCAGGGGGCCTGAGCTCGCTGCCCGGTCCTCTGGCTCCGCTGCTGGGAGTGGTGACTGGCTGCCCCGTGGGCGGGACCAGGCTTCCTCGCCAGCGCTGTGTGCAGGACGCTGGGCCTTCTTACACCTGGCACCCCCAGGAGGCAGCAGAGTTCCTCACGAACCCCAGGAGCTGTTGAGATGAGAGAAGGCTCGTCCTGTACAAGAGTGTTCCCCTTTCCTGTCCACGTTCGACTCTGGGCCCTAGAGTGACGGGGAGGGGCCTGCCAGTCCAAACGGCCCAGGGCCCAGGCCTGTGCTGGCCTCTCCTGGGTAAGGCTTCGGGGAGCTCCCTGGCGCCTTGTCCTCGCGCTCCTGTCGGCACAGGCGAGGCAGACACGGAGGCGCTTTCCTTGCCTGTGTCCCTGCCCTGGGCCTGGCCGGGACGAGGGGGGCTGGCGTGGTGGGTGCAGAGGACGCGCCGTTAGACCAGCCGGCGGTCCGGCGCTCGTTCTCCAGGCTGGGCTGCAGCCCGGCGGCTTAGATGTCCGTAGGAACTGGGGAAGCAGGTTCCCGTCGCTGGACGTAGTTGACTATCAGTTCTTTTACTTCGGAAATGGACAGACTGTCAGATACACCTGTGTCGCGGGACGCCCACCCGCCCTGCCTTTTGGAGGCGAGGTCCAGGTCTGCCTCTGTCCGCATGTAGAACAAGGAAATCATAGGCCTCCCATCGGTCAGCGTGACTGACCCCGATCGTCCCGCAGAGTTGGTGTCACAGGACGATAGTGTCCCCGAACCGCTGCAGGTGGACAGGAGCCTGGCTGTCAGCGTCCTGTCACTGAAGCCCACACAGCCCCACCCCAGCATGTGCCGCGCTGAGTGCCTGCAGCATGTGAGGCAGCGGCGTCCCCGCGGACGGCCGGGCGCCCCGGCGGGAGCCGAACCGGGCCCTGTGCTGGGCTGCAGGCCGGCCCTTTGCCTCACCCTCGCCCGAGTAAGGGGCCAAAGAGGGTTGGTGTTTCGAGATGTTCCAGGTCATGTTACGTTTCAGTCCCTCAGAAGGGCGTGTGCGGCCACACTGTACACAAGCCGGGTTCCCGCACCGCCCCCGGCGCCCAGCGAGACCGGGCGGAGGCACCCTTGCATGGCAGCCTCAGTGGGTGGGAGTCCCGTGCTGTAACTGCGTTTCTTGTTCCCTCAGTAGAGCAAATTCTTACTGTTTCCGCCTTCACTGGTGACAGCTTCTGTGGGAGCCCACACCCGTCAAGTTGGACTGACTCGGCTGCCCTGTGCTGCCCCTGACCCGGCGCCGTGTCCAGGGCGCCGGCGGGGCGGGGCGGGGGGGCGTCTCCTCGGTCACCCCGTGGAGGATGAGGGCGGGCTGCTTATGCTGGTGTTAATAAACACATACACGGAAGGAGGCAGATAGCACGTTTTAAGACTGAGGTAAGATACTGTTCGAGGCATTAACCAGTCACATTTATCCCACGACAAGCACATCCGCAGCCCAGCGGTCACTGTAGGGCCAGGCTGGAAGGCTGCCCTCAGCCAGGCGTCCGGGGCCTGTGACAGGGACACACAGGTTCGGTCGTGTCCTGCAGCTCATACTTCCTGGGTTTTTACTGACCAGCACTGACACCGGAGCCTCCGGGAACCGCACAGACAGCACGCTGAGCGGCGCCCTCGCCAGCCGCCCTCGCCAGCCGCGTGCAGTCGCTGCTGTGGACACAGCGTTTCCAGCATACGAGGCGGAAAGGTTTTGATTGTCTTTTTTGCTGAACAGCTTTACGATGACACCACAGAGTCAGTTTACAGGAAGGAAGTTTGCAGCATTGACCAGCACTCCCCAGGGTCACGTGCCCACATGGCGAGGGCAGAGCCTCGTGTCCTCACGGTCCAGCAGCACGCGCTGTTTGCTGTAGACGCCTCCGTAGCCTGTTACGCCTCGTGGAGTCTTCTGACCACGTGTGTGTCCTGAGCCATTATTATTGGGGGGGGGGGGGGCATAGCTTCAAAATCTTTTTTTTATTTTATTTCATTTTATTTTATTGCTGAAAGTATTACAAAGAGTATTACATATGTCTCCTCCCCCTCCCCCTTGACATTCCCCTGGCCTCCCCTACCCCCCAGTGGCTTGTGTCCATTGGTTGTGCTTATATGCACTGAGCCATGATTTATTGTCATGCATGCAGAGCCCTTGGGTGCCTGGCTCCTTGCAAGGACGCAGTGGTTCGCTTGTGACAATGTGGTTATAACAATAAAATGACACAATTCCCACCATTCCGTCCTTACCCCACCCCGCATGTAAATGCTGTGTAAACGCTGTGTGGGCGTGGAGAGCGCTCCTCTGGGCTGCATCCTGCACGTGGGACAGACTGAACCGAGACCTGGCGAGCCGGGCTCCTGGGGCCACGTCAGAGTCCGGGGCGGCGGCGAGGGCGGCGGCGGCTCTGCTCGGACGCAGGGCCACGGCCTCCGGGTGACCTGAGCTGCGCCTCCTCAAGGCCACGAAGAGCCCAGCAGTTACGTGTGCTCCCCAGGAAGTTAGCCACTGAGTTCACAGTGTCAGAAACTGGTGGTGGTCACATGGCCCTAGTTCGGAAACCGTCACGGAGATAAAGACTCGAATCGTGGCCTGGTGGATTCTGACGGTGAGCCAGCGGCCAGCCAGTGACCGTGCTCTCTGCGTGTCCTGGGGAAGGGACCAGCACTGCCAGCCCAGCCGAGGACGTGGGCGCGTGGGGACGCGGATGGGGTGTCCCCTGGGACCTGGGAGGCGAGTGGGCAGGCGGAGGAGTCACCTCCCCGGGCAGGACTGTCCCCGCCAGCGCGAGGGTGGCCTCGCTGAGGGACACCCCTGTGAGGCCTGGTGGCTCCAGGGGGGCGAGCGGGGCTCTGCCCTGAGCTTAGGGGCCTGGGCTCCCCTGGTGGCCGTCACCCCGGCGGCTGAGCTGCCTGCTGTCAGGATGCACCACAGCGTCCGCACAGGGTCGTCTAGCTATGCCACCCGTGTGCTGAGTGGGTGGATTCGGGCCGGAGGCCTCGGCCAGGGTCTGAGGCAGCCGCTCTGAGGGCACAGGCCCTGCCCCTGGGCGCATCAACCCCACCCCTGCATGCAGTGCCCCGCCCCTCGCATGGCCCTGTCCCTGCGGGCAGCACCCGTCCTGGCACGGAGGTCGGCTCTGACGGCACCGAGTGCGGGGGCAGCGGTTGGTGGTGGTGGTGCCCACGCGCCTGTGTCCCGAGGGCCTTGCTCCGAGGTGACAGTGGGCGGCCAGTCTGCAGTGGATTGAGGTGCAGGTGCCGGGTGCTCTGTGCTCTGTGGGGGGCGTCCTGTCTGTCACGGCCACTCCTCCCAACGGGAAAGAGCCAGGGTTGAGAGGATGCTTCCAGAAGCCGAGGGTGCTCGGGTGTCGGGTTCCAGAGGCTGAAGCAGCAGCTGAGCACAGAGAAGGGGGAGAAAGCCCTGCAGGCGGCAGGACCAGGCGGGATGCACCTCGGCCTCTGGCCCTGGCCCGCTCCCCAAGATCGGTGACCAAAAGCAGCGAGAACGGCCAGGCTTGAGGGCAAGGCAGAGCCAACAGGTCCTCATGGGGCAGCTCACACCGACTGCGTCTGTCGTGGAAACGGCCTGAGAAGAGAAGACCAGGTTAGCGCGTAGCTCCAGCCCGAGACGGGCCTGTGTGAGGCAGGTGGTGGGCCCGTGGCCGGCGGTCGGCTGTGCTGTGGCTGTCAGCGGTAGCGTCAGCGTGTGTACGTGAGGGACGGCCCGCTCACAGGGCCCGTCGGGTGAAGGTGGAGCCGCGTCCTGGGTGACGTCCCTCGATCGCCCGTCTGGCGGGGCAGTGGGAACGGGAAGGCGGGAGCTCTGGCAAGTTGGCGGACTTCTTACTCGTGTGGTTCCTGACTTCACGCGCGTCTGAGACATGGCCCCTCGTTCTCCAGGTGGTTCTGGCAGGTGGGCCTTCCCACCGGCACCGGGCGCCTCTGGCTGTGCGGTCAGCACGCGGTGCCGGGAAAAGCAGCCGGAGTAGAGACGTCACTCTGACCGGGAGGTTTCTCACCGGCTCCGGACCCCGCCGCCGGCTTTCAGTTGTGTTTTTAAAGTGCCGGGTCCGCTCCGTGTGGGGTTTGGGCCAGTGAAGCTGGTTCTGGCGCGCAGTGTTGCTGCTGTAGCTGGAACCCTAGCGCTTGCCTGGGTGGGGCGTGGGCTTGTCCCTGGTGCGCAGGGTCCGGCCTCCTGGGAGCTCGGGGGCAGGCTGAGAGCCGGCAGCCGGCCTCTGGGGCACCTTTGTGTCTCGGTGGTGCCGTGTTGGGCCCGCACACGTGGGCTCTCTGGCCCGTACCTAGTTGTTGGGTGACTGCGTGTCCGTTGCCAGCATGTGTTGTGAGGCGAGCTGCCTATCGAGGCTGAGATGGGGGTGGCCCGCCCTGCCCTGCCGCGGGGCTTGCTCCCTGCAGTGCTGACGGGCCTGAGGCGGGTGCTGTTCCTGTTCTCCGGGCCCCTCGCTGGTAGGAAACTCTGGAGACTTGTGTTGTCGGTGACAAGGGCTGGCCCTGGGGCTGGGGCCACACAGCCTCTGCCGGGCACGGTGGCACAGGGTGACGAAGGGTTTGCTGAAGGTCGCTGTGTTCACTGGCCTCGCTGTGGCCGTGAGACCAGTCTCTGCCTTGACATGGACCGAACCTGCTGAGCACGGTCCTGTCACCTGTTGGCCGCGCGCTGAGTGACAGCGGAACAGGCTCACGGAAAGGCCGTGTGGAGCCGGCACTGGTGCTTCCGAAGCGCCGTGGTACCAGCCGTGAAGGCGTTTGCTGTCAGTCACAGCTCACCCTGCGTGACGTCCTGTGCGGGGCCGGGAGCTGCTCTCCAGGCCGGACCGGCGGGGCACCTGCCTGGTCTGTGCGTCCCCCACACGCTGCACGGCTCCCGGGAGCGGGTTCGCACACGGTCGCCAGGCCTGGGACCTGTCTGCGTGGAGGCTGCGTCCACGTGCAGGAGTGCATTTCTCAGGCCTGCAGGCGAGCAGAGAGGCTGCTCCGGCCAGTGCGGGGGTCGGGCCGGCCGTCTGGTCAGCCCCGCCAGGTCCGTTCCGCATGCGTCCTCCTGGGTGTGGGGTAGAGGCAGGTGTGCGGGCTGGGGCTGGGACTGCTGGGCCCGGACGGGGGATGTCACTGTCACAAACGTGGCCCCTGCCCCAGCTGGAGTGAGGGGCCGCTGGGCTGGGCCCCGACGGAGCCGTGCTGGAGGGGCGGGCGGTGGGCTGCATGGACTGTGATGCCAGGCCTGTGTTCTGTGTGCACCTGAGCCCCCCGGACACGGCCTCTGTGTGTCCGACACTCCCCCCCGAATGTGCATCCGTGTTCCTCCTCCACACGCTGTCCCTGGGAGCCTCCACGTGGAAACGGCTCCCTTCTCTGTAACCAGAAATAAACGGTGCTGCTCTTCCTCTGCCAGGACTGGTCTGTGTCTTCTGTCTTTCTCTCCTTGCCTTTTCCTTCCAGCCACACTGAGGGGGACGCGGGGGGCGGGGAGGCCCCCGAAGGCCCCGCTGGGCCTGGTGGCTGTCGGGCAGCCCCCTCCCGTGTGGCGCTGCCCCGGCCGCCAGCCCTGCACTTCGGTCTCCAGCGCCCAGCCCGGCGGGGACCTGTATCTGAAGGGCGTGTGGCGTGGAGCGTGGCTCAGAGCACCCCGCAGGCTGCCTTCTTGGGGTGTCGTGCTAGAGAAGGAGGGCGCGGTCAGGAGGGCTGCGAGCCCCGCCTCCCTCCAGGCAGCCACGTGACCGACCGGAATTCCGTGTCATTCGCCTGCTGCTGCCGTCCTCCTGGAAAACACGAGGAAACCGGTTAAAAGGTCCCTTCCTCTTAGGACTGAGTGATGGGGTGTCAGACACGAGCGTGTTGAGGCTGGGCAGTGGCCACACACCTGTCACCCGCCCACACCACCTGCTGGGTCCCCCCGAAAGCCGGCCCTCACGCCAAGTGGGGTGTGCTCACAGGAATGTCAGGCTAGACAGTGATGGCGAACCTATGACACGCGTGTCAGAGGTGACACGCGAACTCATTTTTTGGTTGATTTTTCTTTGTTAAATGGCATTTAAATATATAAACTAAATACCAAAAATACAAGTCTTTGTTTTACTACGGTTGCAAATACCAAAAAATTTCTCTATGTGACATGGCACCAGAGTTAAGTTAGGGTTTTTCAAAATGCTGGCACGCCGAGCTCAAAAGGTTCGCCATCACTGGCCTAGACTCTAGACCAGGGGCGGGCAAACTTTTTGACTCGAGGGCCACAATGGGTTCTTGAACTGGACGGGAGGGCCGGAACAAAAGCATGGATGGAGTGTTTGTGTGAACTAATATAAAGTCAAAGTAAACATCATTACATAAAAGGGTACGGTCTTTTTTTTCAATAGTTTTATTCATTTCAAACGGGCCGTAGTTTGCCCATGGCTGCTCTAGACAAAGGTCGTGGATGAGGCTGCAGAGCAGGGCGTTGTCTGTGGGCTGTGCACTCGTTTCTGCGAGTTTTTCAATGTGGCCTCTTCCCCTTCCTCGCTCTGTCCATGGGCGGACAGCAACCGGGGACACGTCCGTGCCCGTGGCTCCTGGGGGCAGGAAGTGCAGTTCATAGGTTTGCTCAGTTGAAAATTCACTTCTCAACATTTATTGGACGTGAGATGTATTTATCTGATGTTCCGTTGAGAACTGAATTTAAGAAAGTCTCCAGTTGCTAATGGGAGAGTTTCCTAATGAGAGTTTTACTGGTTTCTATTTAAAGACACAGTCTTGCTGGTCAGGGAGGGGATGCTGAGTCAGAGGCAGGGGAGGGAAGCCCCAGGAGGAGACGGCTGGAGCTGCCCCGCCTCCAGGCCGTCACCCGGCCCCACGGCTGACAGGCGGCTCCCGGCCTCGCGAGGGAGGAGGACACGCAGGGACTGACACACGGAGCCTCGCTCGGTGTAGCCGAGCGGCTTGCGGAGGGAAGGCTCGCATTCTGACTGCACGTTGGCTCTTTCAGAAACTCGCTGGCACTGATGTTCCTTTTGCTTAAAATAGCCGGACCGTTACCCACCGGGTACGACAGGCCAGGACCCTCCGTCCCAAAGCCCGCCCGCGGCCACCTGTGCCAGCACATGGCCTCCCATAGACGTCGCTTCCTGCCTGAGGCCGTCAGGGCGTGTCCATCTCCCTCTCGCACATGTGTGCACACGCCCTGCACGTGCGCTGGGAGGAGGCCCGTTTGACTTTCTGTCCAGCTTCTCTCCACGTTGTTATCAGAGACCCCGCTGGTGACCACGTCTGCTGAGAAGAGCTGGCCGCGCAGGCGAGCGGAGAGGCCAGTGCACGTGCGCGCCATGCGTGTCCCACGTGTGTGCACGTGGACCGAGCCCGGCGGGCCTGTCCCTGGAGCTCCTGCGACTAGTGAGCTGTCGTCACCTCCTCCACCCGCAGGTCTCGGACGGCGTGGGCGACGAGCCCTCCGAGTCCCCGGACGAAAGTGCCGACGAGACGCAGACCGAAGTGTCCGTCTCCTCAAAAAGGTCGGAGCGGGGCCTGACTGCCCGGAAGGAGCACGTGTGCCAGGTGAGGGCGCTGCCGCCTTCTCACGGCCCGCCGGGCGCCAGCCGCCTGCCGGCCCTGGGCCGGGGTGTGAGTGAGGCGCCCGCGGACACGTGTGCTTTGGCGGTGGGGAACGTGGGAGGCGGCGGGAGCTGCCGGGACGCCCCCGTGGCGCACACGGGCAGCGGGTCACCAAGGGCTGTGTGCCCAGCACCCTGAGCGCGTGGGCCACCGTGCGGTCAGCTCGGCCCTCGCAGCTGCCTGGGGGCGAGCTTGACTCCTGGGGAGGGTGTGGGCGTCTCCCGGGACGTCCCGCAGGCTCGTGCTCCTGTGGGTCAGCGGACACGGGGGCTGGTCTCGGGCGCGCCCCCGTGTGCCCCGCTCCCGGGAGGAGCTGGGCTGCAGGGCTCACCCGCTCTCCGCCCCCAGCTGTGCGAGAAGCCCGGCCGCCTCCTGCTCTGCGAGGGCGCCTGCTGCGGGGCCTTCCACCTCTCCTGCCTCGGGCTGCCCCGGCCGCCCGAAGGGGGCTTCGTCTGCAGCGAGTGTGTCTCAGGCAAGTGCCGTCCCGGCCCCCAACCCCGGGCAGTGCCCAGGCCGCGGTCCTGCGACGCCCCCAGCCCCCGCCCTGCACCCAGAGGGCCTGCCGCTCCCTCGGCGCCTCCCTCGGAGCTCGGTGTGACTGCTGTCAAGACGGTGCCACTCGTCTGGTCTGGGGACTGGCAGTGGCGTCCCGTGGGCGGTGTGGGCCCGGCTCTGTGGAGGTGGCTGTGGTGGCTGCCACGGCGGGTGCAGGCGACAGCCCCTCAAGGACACAGGAGCCGGGAGTCCTGCCGGCCGCAGTGGGGCTCCCTCCGCACACAGTCTGAGGCGGGTGGGACGGGGCAGCACAGTGGACATCGCTCCCCTCCTGTCCTCGTCGGCCCGACTCCTGGGAACCTGAGTCTCTTGGGGAGACCCTCAGGCTGTGGCCTCCCCTGGGCGCCTCCCTTTGGGCGCCAGTGCTCTGCGTGGCTCTTCACGTGGTGGCTCAGCCCCTCTCCGCGGGGGAGGGACGCCTTCCCCTCTCGCTCACTAGTGGCGCCCACCTGGCTGCTGCACATCCCGGTCCTGCAGGTGAGGCGGGACTTGCTGAAGCCGGCGTGACCGCCCCCGTGGCGGGAAGCAGCCTGGCGGCTCCCAGCGCTGTGGCTGCGGCGGCTCGGACTCCGGCTCATCCCTGTGCTTGTCCCGCCCGCCCCTTCCTCGCGTTAGGGATCCACTCCTGCTTCGTGTGCAAGGAGAGCTCGGCGGACGCCAGGCGCTGCTCCGTGCCGCAGTGCGGGAAGTTCTACCACGAGGCCTGTGTGCGGAGGTTCCCCCTGACGGTGTTCGAGGGCCGCGGCTTCCGGTGCCCCCTGCACGGCTGCGTGAGCTGCCACGCCTCCCACCCCTCCAGCTCGCGCGCCACGAAAGGTGGGGTCTGCGCCAGCCCCGCGGGCGCGGAGGGTGGGCTGTGGCCGCGTTGCTTGGAGTCACTTTCCCTGTTACTGACCAGCACAGGTTGGGTTGGGGTTTTTCTTAGCAAAGGACTTGCTGCCCAGCCCCCTTCGCTCCCCCTTCTCGCCCCAGCTGTCACCGTACAGACCCTCCGTTCTAGAGGGGCCCTTGGAACCGTTCTGATAGGTGTGTTAATTCTCACTCGGGTGGTTTTCGTATAAGAACGGGGCTCGGAAGAGAGGAGAGAGCGTCAGTGTGAGAGACACATCGAGTGGTTGCCTTCCACACGTGGGGCGGGAATTGAACCTGCATCTCAGGTAGATGCCCTTGGCCGGGAATCGAACTTGCGACCCTTCAGTCCCTGGGCCAACGTCCTAACCACTGACCCACCGGCCAGGGCTAGAGTGCGGCGTTTCAGGTGCCGGGCCCTTTCCTCGGGCGTCTTTCAGAACGTTTTTCTGTTACGTGTCTCGTCCGTCGTGGCCGTGTGTGTCCGTGGGTGGAGGCGGGGCGGTCTCACGGCTGCTCACGCGGGCCCTCCCGCCTGCCCCCAGGGAAAATGATGCGGTGCCTGCGCTGCCCCGTCGCCTACCACGGCGGGGACGCCTGCCTGGCGGCCGGCTGCCTGGTGGTCTCGTCCCACAGCATCGTCTGCACGGCCCACTTCACCGCCCGGAAGGGCAAGCGGCACCACGCCCACGTCAACGTGAGCTGGTGCTTCGTGTGCTCCAAAGGTGAGGCTGGCGGCCGGGGGAGGGCGCCACCACCGCGGGGTTTCCCACGCTCCGCGTGGCGGGCACCCTGACCTGAGTTAGCGGGGGCATCTCACAGTCGCGGGTGCTGGCTGTGGTGAGGCGCCCCGTGCTCATGCCCGGTGCAGCTGCCGGTGCTGCGTGCTGTCCGGGAGGGGGTGCGAGCGGGGTTGTGCTGTCCGGGCGGGGGGGGGGGGGCGCACTGTCCGGGTGGGGGTGCGAGCAGGGGGGGCGGGGGTGCGAGCCGGGGCCACGGGCCACGCCAGGCTGAGCCGCCCCCTTGGCAGGAGGGAGCCTGCTGTGCTGCGAGTCCTGCCCCGCGGCCTTCCACCCCGACTGCCTCAGCATCGACATGCCCGACGGCAGCTGGTTCTGCAACGACTGCCGGGCGGGGAAGAGGCTGCACCACCAGGACATCGTGTGGGTCAAACTCGGGAACTACAGGTTGGGACCGGAGCCCCCCGCCCTCACGTGTGTTTGCTTTGCAGAGCTGCAGTGTGGAGCGGTCGCCGCGCTCTCTGAAGAGTCTGTGAACCCTCTTTTTAATATTTATAATAGATGGTGGCCGGCAGAAGTTTGCCATCCCAAAAATGTCCCCCCAAATATTCAGAAAATGAAGCACGAGGTTGGAGAATTCCCTGTGTTTTTCTTTGGGTCTAAAGATTATTACTGGACGCATCAGGCTCGAGTGTTCCCGTACATGGAGGGGGACCGGGGCAGCCGCTACCAGGGGGTCAGCGGGATCGGCCGAGTCTTCAAAAACGGTACGGACGTTGCCGGGGCCGTGAGGCCGGGGGCGCGGGGCCGGCCCTGGTTTCTGCTTGTGAAAGTGGTTTCCGTGGAGACCCTGGCCCGTGGGGGCCCAGAGTGGGTTGGGCTCCTGTGACCTGGGGGTGCGGTTCGTTTCACTGGCACACGTTGCGCCGTCTTCGGGAAAGTCGAGTGCTGGTTTGCAGGAGTTTCTCGCCGCTGTGACTCAGAGGGAGGTGCGGGGGGAGCTTGCCTGCTGTGGCCTCGAGCACAGGGGACCGGCGCCCACCCGCTTCCACGCGGAGTGTGGGGTGTCACCGGTCCGGGGCCTGGGGCCGCGGGGGGGACCGTGAGCTTGAAGGGCAGGTGGGCTCGCTGACCGAGCGCTGTCCTCCCACTGCGTTGACCTTCCAGCACTGCAAGAAGCGGAAGCTCGCTTCCGTGAAATCAAACTGCAGCGGGAAGCCAGGGAGACGCAGGAGAGCGAGCGGAAGCCCCCACCCTACAAGCACATCAAGGTGAGCGCGGGTGCGAGGCCTCGGCCGGTCCTTGGGCCCGGGGCGGAGGGGCGGGCAGGGCTGAGCCAGCATCCCGGGGACCAAAGACTGTGCCCGCCCCGCAGGCGTGGCCAGCAGGGCCGGAGCTGAAGGTGGCCCTGCATCTGCTCCGGGTGCCGTGCCGGAGCCCGGCAGCGGTCATCGGGCCCCGGGTCCAGGCTCCTCTCTGCGTCCGGTCGCAGTGGGTCCTGGCGAAGGCAGCCCCGTAGTCCTCAGCGGGTGCCGAGTCTTCCCTGGCCAGTCCCGGGGGCGCCTGTCGGAGGGCCTGCCTGGGCTGGAGGCCGCTGTGCCAGGCGCAGGCTCCCTCCCCGGCCGCTCCTCGCTGCACTTTCCTTCCCACTCGTGCTGCTTCCCTGGCGGAGGCTGCCCCCTGAGCCCGCCAGTCCAGGTGGCGCCGTGGGTGCTCCTTGCGGAGGGAAGTGCCCACGGACGTGGGCCGTGAGGGGTGCGGGCACCTCCTTGTCCCGGGCAGCCTGTGTGCCAGCTGTCCAGTAGACGGGGACTCGCACTACCACAGAGCACACGGGGGCGGGCACCTTCTGAAGCTCCAGGGCAGGTCGGCCACTCCCTGCGCCTGGCGAGGGCCCTGTGACCTGTGGGGGCTGCGCACCTCTGGCCAGGCTCCTCCCTGGGCCTTGCAGCTGACGGCCAGCAGGAGGCTGGTGGGTGGGGCAGGGGTGTCGGGGTCACGGTCGCGTCAGGGCACCGGGCTGAGGCAGTGTACCTGTCCCTGCAGGTGAATAAGCCGTACGGGAAAGTGCAGATCTACACGGCCGACATTTCCGAGATCCCCAAGTGCAACTGTAAGCCCACGGACGACAGCCCCTGCGGCCTGGACTCGGAGTGTCTGAACCGGATGCTCATGTTCGAGTGCCACCCGCAGGTGTGCCCCGCCGGGGAGGCCTGCCAGAACCAGAGCTTCAGCAAGCGCCAGTACCCCGAGACCAAGATCGTGCGCACCGACGGCAAGGGCTGGGGCCTGGTCGCCACGCGGGACATCCGCAAGGTCTGCCCTCCCCTCCACCTGGGCCGCGGCTCCGAGCTGCGCTGGGCACGCATGGGGGGCGTCCAGGTGGGGGGTTGTCACCACAGTTACCTGTCCAAGTGCAGCCCAGAAGTTCCCGTCGGCGGCGGCCTGCTGGGAAGGCGGGGCCGCGGGCAGGGCCGTGGGCAGGGCCGCCAGACCCCGGGCGGCCTCCAGCCTGTGCTCCACCCACAGGGAGAGTTCGTGAACGAGTACGTGGGCGAGCTGATCGACGAGGAGGAGTGCATGGCCCGCATCAAGCACGCGCAGGAGAATGACATCACGCACTTCTACATGCTCACCATCGACAAGGTAGCCGGCGGCGGCGGGGGCGGGGCCGGGTTCAGCCTGTGCCGCGGGGGGCGGGGCCGGCACCGTCCCTCGGTGCGAGGTGTCTGGGGCCTCGTGTCTCACCAGTGTGAGGGGCGCCGACCTCTTCCTGGGCATCAGGGAGAAGCGGGGGGCCCGGGTGGGGGTGACACCCCGTCATAGGGAGCTGCCTTGGCTGGTTTGGAAGGAAGGCCTGCGGTGGTCAGTGCGGGGGGAGTGGGAAGGGAGGCAGGTGCGTCGGGCGCAGTCGCGGCCCGTTCCGGGGTGACTTCTTTGGTGACCACAGCCGCTTCAGAGGCAGCAAGCGAGCTTACACGTTCCGGGCCAGGCCCTCCTCCAAGTCGGGGGGAAGCGGGGCCGGGGCCTGGCCCGTTTTTAGAGCCTAAACTTAATCTTGTGCCGTGCAAGTGCCAGTCGCTCCTGTAACGCAGACTGGTTCCTGCCTGGTGCCGCCCGGGCAGCGGCTGGGGTGCAGGCTCTGCCCAACACGAGGGCAGAATAAACAGCCACTCTTCAGTGTTTCTTACAGAAACAGCCCAGCCCGCCCCAGCGTTCGGGGGGACGGGGGACGTGAGCAGACCCTCAGTACAAGGCGAATGCGGGTGAGGGCCCGAGACGAGGCGACCACGCTGAGCGAAACGGAGCACGTGTTAGAAATGGGGAGACCCAGATAGGACCGGGGACCAGGCCCCCGAGCAGCCATCCTGGGGACCGGCTGGGACGTGCCCGGCGGGTTAAGGGCGTCAGACAGCTGTTAGCTGGGTGAGGGCGAGCGCGTGGGAGAGGTCAGGGGTCAGAGGTGCAGGCACGCGAGAGATGGAGCCTGGAAAAGTGCACATCTTCTCCAAGTCAGGCCACGGGAGTTTGTTACCACCTGACCAGGGTCCCGTGACCTGCGGCAGTCCCCGCCCCCAGGCTGCCTGCAGGACCACACCCATGGCTGTCTCAGCAGTGAGGCCCCTGCAGGGGGTGGAGACCTGGGCAGATGCAGGCCCGCGCTGCAGCCGGGAGGGGAGGTCGCTGCGCAAGACCAGGACACTCTGAGAGCAGCGGTCTGTGAGGAAGCCGGGCACTTACACAGAGAGACCATCTGAACACGAGAGGGCGGTGGGGACAGGCCAGGCCTGCGGGGCCCGTGGGGTCCAGGACGGTGTGCACCCTGCACCGTGTCAGGGACCGTCCGTCACGACCCCGCGAGTGAGCCATGTGGTGTGAGGCGCGTCTGCTGTGCAGGCGTGGAGAGGGGGGTGCGTGCGGCCAGCGCGTGGCAGGGGGGCTGGCGTGTCCGTGTCCCTCGCTGGGCCTGGTCCTGGATGTGGCCTTACGCTCGGCGCCTGCCGCCTGGCGCTCCCGGCACAGCGGGCCTGCCCACCTTTCCCTGCTGCCGGGCAGCCCTCACCTCTGGGCTCTGCCTCAGGGATGCGGAGTCTGGAGCACAGGCCTGCTGACCGCCAGCTGGGCTCTGACCGCAGCACTGTCGGCTGCTCAGAGCGCGGGCGTCTTCCCTCCTGCTGGGAGCCGTGTTTGCGTCCTGGGCCCGTTCGTAGTTGTTGGCTGCGCTCTGTGCGTCTGGGGCTGTCGGGGCCAACCTTCGGTGCCCGCCAGCGAAGGGGCACCAGGCCTCGGCTCCCGCCCGGCTCCCAGGGCTGGTCCCATCCACGTGGTCCTGACCCGCCCTCCGGGAGCGACAGCAACGGGACTGGATTGGGGGCTCCTGCCCGAGTGGACGCAGGAGACCACGGTTGCCAGTACAACACCGGCTGTCCGTGAGTCTCGTGCAGGGGCCCATGAGACGGCCGGCGGGTGCCCTGGGCCGCACTTGAACCCTACGTTGTGCCTCCAGGACCGCATCATCGACGCCGGCCCCAAAGGCAACTACTCCAGGTTTATGAACCACAGCTGCCAGCCCAACTGCGAGACCCTCAAGTGGACGGTGAACGGGGACACGCGTGTGGGCCTGTTTGCCGTGTGTGACATTCCTGCAGGTACGGCCTGAGCCCCGCGCGTCGGAGGGCCCTGGGGAGCGCTGGTCACTTGGAGGTAGTGTCTGGTGCGAGGCCGCGTTCGCAGCCGTGGGGCCTAGTGTGGGGGTGGGGATACCGGCGGCCGGAGGCTCAGATGGTTAACAGACAGTGTTTCCATGTGGCTCGTCTGCCGTCACCAGGGACAGAGCTGACGTTTAACTACAACCTCGACTGTCTGGGCAACGAGAAGACCGTGTGCCGGTGTGGTGCCCCCAACTGCAGCGGGTTCCTCGGGGACAGGCCGAAGGTAAAGGCTGCGTGCGCCCAGCCTGGGACTCCACGGCAGAGCTGCGCTCCCAGGTCCCGGGCTGCTCCTGCCTCTGCTCCCAGCCACTGGCTATCCTGGGCCGGGGGCGGCCTCTCCCAGCCCCAGCCCCTCGTCACACGGCCTCCATGTCGGTGTCCCTCCTCTGCTAAGGACACGAGTCAGGCTGGAGTAGGGCCCCTGCCCCATGTGACCTCCCCTCCCCTCCCCTCCCCTCCCCTCCCCTCCCCTCGCACATCCTCTACGACCCTCTCCACACACAGCCCCCCCCCCCCCCCCAGGTGGCAGAAGGACACGACCTGGGGCGACACAGGCGCCTGCTGTGGGGATCCCTGCCGTCCTCATATAACAAAAGCCTAATATGCAAATTGACTGAACTACAGAATGGTGGGTGGAACTATGGTTGCTATGGCGCACACTGACCACCAGCGGGGCAGATGCCCAATGCAGGAGTTGCCCACAGGCCCCAGGCCAACCAAGGCGGGTGCCAGTGGGGGCCCTGCCAGTCGCCCCACAGATCGGCCCTGATTGCCAGCCAGGCCTAGGGACCCTACCTGTGCACAAATTTCATGCACCGGGCCTCTAGTTTTCTCATGTTCACCACCACACCGGGTCGGGCAGAGCCCCATGTCTTTGGTTCTGCCCGTCAGCAGGTCTGGCCACCTGGGCCTCAGCCGCTAAGGGCTCGTGCCTGTGCTGCTTCGTGTGCAACTTTCTCACTCCGCACGGGCGTCGGCACAGGCGTGGGGAGCCGCTTGCCGTGTTGAACCCCGTTCTTTCAATGCTGGGGTAGCCCCAGGGTTTTCTAAGCCCCCGAAGCGGCAGCTTCAGCCTGCTGCTCTTTTCCATGGACCGTGCTCACTCTTCCCCCCAGACCTCCACCGTGCTGTCTTCAGAGGAAAAGGGCAAAAAGACCAAGAAGAAAAGCCGGAGGCGCCGGACCAAAGGCGAAGGGAAGAAGGAGTCGGAGGACGAGTGCTTCCGCTGCGGCGACGGCGGGCAGCTGGTGCTGTGTGACCGCAAGTCCTGCACCAAGGCCTACCACCTGTCCTGCCTAGGCCTGGGCAAGCGGCCCTTCGGTGCGTCCCGCCTGGCGGCTCAGGGCCCGTAGTAGGGGAACAGAGCTGTGACCCCGGCAGGAAATCAGGAGCCCCCAGCGCTGTGAAAGTCAGACGTCTGTAAAAAACAAACGTTTGGATGGGAAATGACAAAGGTTGGCAGACAGGTGTCAGGAGAGGGGCCTGGCGCCAGGCCCTTAAGAGAGGGAGACCGGGGCAGCAGTAGGCACAGGCAAGCTGGGGGCAGGCCCTGGGCAGCTGGCCTTTGCGCGCTCAGGTGGGAGGGAGGCGGCTGATAGGTGTGGGACTTGCCACTGGCTGCCCGTCTGGTAACATGCCATCTCCTTACAGGGAAGTGGGTGTGCCCTTGGCATCACTGTGACGTGTGTGGCAAACCTTCGGCCTCCTTTTGCCACTTGTGCCCCAATTCGTTCTGCAAGGAGCACCAAGACGGGACCGCCTGGCGCTCCACCGCAGACGGGCGCTCCTACTGCTGCGAGCACGACTCGGGGGCCGAGGCGCAGAGCCCCTTCCCCGAGCCCAGGAGGCCCCAGGGCAGGAGGCGGCGGAGGTGCTGGCGGAGGGTCACGGAGGGCAAATAGCACCTGGTCTGGCCAGGCCAGGGCTGCCAGGCCAGCCTGCCCAGGGTGGGCCGAGCTGGTGGGCTTGGGGCCGGGGCAAAGCCGCGACAGGAGCGCAGGCCTCTCGGGAGGGAGCGCCTCCACCACTGAGCCATCGGCAGCCCCGCTGCGTCTGCACTGACCGCCTGAGCCGGGGGGCTCAGGGCGCCTGGGACGAACACCCAGGACGACACAGCATTACAGCTACTTGAATCGCCAAGAATGTCGACTTCCCTCCCACTGGTTTTAGGTTAAAGTTGTGATTGACATGACCCATGAAATGTTTTTATCTCCCCCAAAACCTATAGCATAGTTTTTTCTGAATCGTTGGGGCTCAGACCCCGGAGTCCTCGGAATCCGTGATTTGGGTGGACCGGCTGTATTGTACTAACGAAGTTTTCCCTCCAAGTGCCCTTCTCATCGGAGCACACAGCTGGCCCAGGGTGGCGATGGGACGGTGCTAGCTTCCGGGGTCGTCTGCTCTCTGCGGACTTGAACTGAGGGTCCCTGCCCCGTCAGCCTTCAGAGCGCAGCTCCCTCCTTGAGCCCAGCTCGCTGGCGTCTCCACCGCCCTGGCTCTTACCAACACCTGGGGAGACTTTGTACATTATTTTCATTTGGCGTTTCTTTATGTTCCTGGATTTTATTCTCAATATATTTTTGCTAAACTTCTCACTACCACCGACTGAATCTTGTATTTACTGACGCGACCCTGAGTCCTCCCGCCAAGGTGTGGCTTCGGCGGGTGCGGCCGCGTGGTGGCTTGGTGACGACTCTCGGGGAAGGCCCTCTCCGGGGCCCGAGGAGAGGCGAGGCTGGAGCTGGCCACGCAGTCGTGGCCGCTTCCTCGCTCTGTGGGTCTGTTCGCAGAACTGAGCTGTGCTGGTCAGATGTGCTCGGCCAGGGCACCACCTGCTGACCCCGGAGAAACTTCTGGAAAGTACTGCATTCTCTGTGCAAGATGCGATTCTTCTTCCTGGAGTCCTTCTCCACCCTGGGGCTCAGAACCCCCCAAGAAGAGGGAGCATCCGCCAGGCACACGTGTGCGCTGGAGCCTGCTGCCCCAGGCGTGGCGGGGCAGGAACACACAGCGGGCACGTTTCCGACGAAGGCCCGTGCTCTGCAGGGTTCACAGCCGGTCCCACGTGGCGGGGGGGACCCTCTCCACCCCCCGGGTTTGTGACTAGAGCTGGGGTGGGTCTGTCAGGCCGAGACCGTGTGGGGTCCAGGCCTCCAGGCTGACTGGTGGTTTTCCTGGCTGGTCGCCCGGCCTTCTCTCGTGACCCCGGGCAGTCACCACACAGAACCGAAAGGGAAGCCCAGAGCTCCGCCCCGACCACGTCTGCGCGTGGGGTTTTGTTCTCATGGAAACCACCTGCCCGCCGTGGGGCTGCGGAGCGTTTTCGTTCATAACTTCTCAATTGTCTTGAGAAAACCCCGGCTTGATTCAGGTTTCCCTCCTACGTCCTGGCAGCGTTCGGGTCTGGGCCGTGGCTGCAGCTGCCGTGGGCGTGGCGCGCTCTTAGCCAGGGCCAGCGCAGGCAGAGGCCGCCATCCTTGCCTCCTGCTGGGCGTCTACGTCAGGGCCCAGACTTGGGTTTGCAGTGCACTTTGGGGAGCAGGTTAACTTATTTCCACATTTGACAGTAAAATCTTGTGATTGAGTCACTGATATTTCCAAGTTTTAAACGATCTTGAAGGAAATACTAGAAACATTATCTTCAACATGGCCGCCCTTTTCCCCAAAACTGTTACGCGAACGAGCAGATAACACTACCTTTGAACGCGAGAAAACCATCGCGGGGTCAGGGCCGCAGCCGTTGGAGGTCCTTCCCACTGGGGCCGCGGGCTGTCTCCACGGGGGCGCTCGCCTCAGAGGTGTGGTTTGTTTTTCCAAACATGGTCCAGCCCTTTTGTCATTAATGTGAAGCAGAAACGAAATGAACACGGCCCAACCTCAGGATTCCTCGGTGTCAGGAGCCTGTGCCCAGCGTGGTCACGGCTGGCACTGGCCCGGGAAGGTGGGCACCTCACCAGCTGCAAGGCCCAGGAGCGTGTCCGCCTCAGCAGTGACCACTGGGGAGGCCAGTCTGGCCCCCAGCACGTGGAGAGGTCTGTGCGCTGGCCCTCCCTCCCGGGCCCCACACTCAGGTCTGTGCTCTGACGCCTTTTGAAGTATTGATCTTGGCGGAGAACCGTCACGTCTTCCAGGACGACCTTGTCAGAAGCGGAAGGCAAGCCTGTTCCATGGAGTCAGTGCCACGTCCTCAGTCCTACGGGGGCGGTGTCTGACGCACCCATGTCCACGGCGGTGCCCACGTGCCGTCGGGATGTGAAACTATCCGAACTTAAACCTCAGCCTCTGCCTCCCGGCGTCTGGACTTGACGGACGGGGCCTGGCTTCTCTTAGGAACCTTGGTGCTATCGGTTCTGACAGACTCAGAAACTTGAAGTTCACCTCTAGGGGGGATATACTGAAATGTAGATGTGGGAACTGCCAATAGCATTTAAAACGGAAACTTGTGCTTGGCAAGGTGTGTATGAGTATTTTTGTATTAAAAACTTTGAAAGGCTTTTTTCTTAAACGTGTTTTATATGGGAGGCAACGTGAAGTTCTGAATTGTCACTGCAAGGCACCCAGCACGCCCTCCAGCGCCCCGGCCTCAGACGAGGGCGATAGGCTGGTCTCAGGGAGTCTAACAGACATCAGAACAGCAAGTGCAGAGCTGACTGAAAGGACGTGTGTGTTTTAATTTTAAAAATAAGTTGTTGCAAGTCCCCATTAAAGGTGATGTGGTCAGTGGGGACGAGCTGCTGGCTCTTCCCGCCTCTAAAGAGCCTCCCGTGGCCCCACCCCACCCCACCCCACCCCGAGGGGGCGCTGCCCCCAAAACACGGCCCTGGGCTTCCTGTAGAAAAGCTAAACTTTAATCACTCAGGTAGTTTGTACAATGAACACAGGTGCCCGGAGGCTGGTCTCAAATGCTCACAACTGTACAAAAGACTAGAAAACCTTGGGCGGGAGTGTGGCTCGGCCTCAGCAGCCTGGCCCCACCCTGTTCTCAGCCCCGCCTGGCCCCCCTTTGGTCCCCTCAACCTCGAGGGCAATGGAATTTAAGAAAAATAAAAAAGTAAAAGTCTATAACAGGCAGAGCTGTCACTAAAATTAGGAAGTTAGAACTTTTTTGGTTAACTCTAACATTCAAAAATGTAATATTGAATCCAAAAAAGTGACTTAGATCACACAAAAAGTAACCCATCTTAAAACTTAAAAAATCAGTCTAAAACGCCCCGAGAGCGAGGCGGGGCTCGGCAGCACGGAGGCCTGCGCTCGGAAGCCGGGGCCTCGCCCTCGGGGCCTAGGACACGTTGGCCATGGGCTTGTACTTCTTGAAGCGCGTCCACTGGCCTGTGGCGTAGTTCATCTCGAACACGGTGTCCACCAGCATGGTGGTGCTGCCCTGGCCGTCCGACTTGGGCAGGTCCTCCGTGTGCTCGCTGAGCTTGATCTGGATCACGTCCCCCTGCTCCTGGCACGGGTTCTCTGTGGAGGCGCAGGCTGCTGGGCGGGTCCTAGGGCCAAGGAGCCCACCCCTCCCACCCCTGCAGGGCCCCGGGCCCCCCACGCCTGGGCCGGCCACACGAACCCACCTCGGGAGCCGGCCATGAAGCCCAGAATGAGGGCCTTCTCGGGCCGCGTGACCTTGTTGGCCGTCTTGAACATCTCCTGCGCGGCAAACATCTGCTCTCTCTGCAGTGCAGGCGGGGGGGTAAGTGTGGGCCGCAGCCCAGGTCCTGCTTCCCTCCACCCGCAGGCCCTGCCAGGCACCGCTGGCACCCCCACTGCCGGGCACACCTACCGTGAGGGACAGATTCTTCTTGGGCTGCTGCTGGGCAGGGGGCTGAGTCTGTGGGGCCACCATGGCCACTGGAGGTGCCTGGGCAGCGGGGGTGACAGCTGGGGGTGTGGTGGGCGTCAGAGGTGAGGCGGGCGCCGCAGGCGTGGGTGTGGGCGTGGCTGGGCTCAGGCCGCTGTTGTACATGGGTGCCCTCTGCTTGAACTGTGCTGGCAGGGCAGGGCTCGGGGTGCTGGGCTCCTCGGGGGGCCGGCTGGCTTCCCGGGAAGGTGGGGCTGTAAGCACAGTGAGGCCTGCTGAGGGGCCAGGAGGTGGGGGACCCCTCCCCCAAGCCCTGTGCCGGCCCGGCCCCTCCTGGTGACTACCCTGCCCACCCTGCCTGGCCGGGGCAATGCTCGGCCCTGAGACCTGGGCTCCCCAGGCCCCCGGCCCTCAGGTGGCCTCTGGCCGCAGCAGGGCACGCGCCACAAGCAGCACCCCCGCCTGAGGTGGGCACAGGCTGCAGAGAGCCCTGCCCTGGACCAGAGGCCTCAGGCCTTTTCAGACAACACCTGGGCTCTGCTCAGTGCCTGGCCTGGGCCAGTTCTCGTCCTGGTCACTGGCGAGGCAGGAAGGCAGCTCCTGGAGCCCGCCTGGCTGGCAGACCCCAAGGCGTCTCTGGCCGCCCTCTCCCTGGGACCTTGTTCCTCGCAGCAAAGGGGAGCCCGGCCAGGTAAGACCACAGGCCTCTGGGACGCAAGTTCCAGGACAGGGAGGGGACCCGCGGGGCCTGCGCTCTGCCCCCTTGGCCCCTTCCCGGTTGAGCTGCAGCTGAGGCGCCGCCTGTCGCCCCAGGAGCCTCATGAGGGCGGCCCCCGCTGCTGCCACGGCCTACCTGGCGGCGTCTCGGAGCTGGGGATGTAGGAGGAGGCGGGGACCACGCTGGGGGTGGCAGGCAGGTAGCTGGTGGAGGGCAGCGACGGCTCGCTGTTCAGAGCCCCGAGTTTCTGGAAGACAGTGCATGTCCCTCCCAGGAGAGGCCGGGGTCTCCGTGCCCCCAGGAGCCTCGCCTGGAGCAGGGCACGTGCCGCCCCGGCTGGAAGGGCTGCTCTGGGCCCCAGCAGAGGAGGGCTGGGCTCCTGTTTGGTTAAGGAGCCCCAAGCCAGCCCTCTTCGAGGAAAGAAAAAAGTCCAACAACGGTTTTCTTATGAAAACACGACAGAAGGAAGACGTGCGCACAGTAGGAAAAGGCGAGGACAGCTGCGCAAGGGGAAGCTTCTCCAGGCCACCGCTGCTCACAGTCTGCGCAGGGGACTCCGAGAGGCGGGCGCCGGTCCCCCGCGCAGGAAAGGGGCCTGGCGAGGCGCCACAGCTGGTGATCTCAGCTCGCCAGCATGTGTCACGTGACATGCACAGGCTGGGGGCCCCCTGGCCAGCGCTGCCTCTCATATGCATGTCCATGTGCATACACACCGCACACGCGTGTATGCACACATGTATATACACATATGTATTCTCCGACAACACACTTTAGGGGCTAAGGATCGGGACGAGGGAGCACAGTGGCCACGTGAGGCTCTGGCTGGGAGCCTACCTGTGTGGACACCAGGCCGGCTGCGTAGTCGGGGGTGGCGTTCTCGATGACCGTCTCCTCCTTGGCCGGCTTTTCCACCACTTCCGTGTCTGCGGACAGAGCCTCGTCAGTGCCCCCAGTAGCCCCCCTCAAGCTGCTCAGCAAGTAGCCCCGAAACGCTGCCCACGCCCGTCTCCAAGCAGAGAAGGAAACGCGTTCTCGGGAAAGGGCTGCCCCTGCGGACACCTTCTCCGAGAGGCGGCCCCACTGGGACCAGGCACCAGGGGTGAGCCTGGGCCGAGCCCCTGCCCGGTGGCAGCGCTCCCTCCGCCGACCCGGGGGGCCCAGGTACGCACCCAGCGTCTTCCTTCTCCTCTTTGCCTCTCGGCCGGCACCGACCGTATCCAGCTCAGAAATGTGCAGCAGCTGTCAAGACAGAGGCCGCCTTAGCTACGGTGTGGAGCGCGCCAAGGCCGGCCACGAGGGCAGACACCGACGGGGCGCGCCCACCTTCACGCCCCTCTCCTTCCGCAGAGGCGTCCTCGAGGGGGGCATGGGGGTCCGGTTCCCGGCCGGGCTGAAGACACTGGGGGCCGTGGGGCTGCGGAAGGGCGCCTGCTTCGGGATGCCTTTGAGTGGGGCTGTGGGGAGGACGGGGCCGTCAGGGGCCGTGGCCCGTCTCTGCCGCCCGTGCAAGCCGCGCTCTCTGGACCAGAGGCCGCCGCCGTGCCCGAGAGGACGACGCTCACCCGCGAGGCCCTGGTCCTAGGAGCCTGCTGGTGCTGAGCAGCACGAGCCTGACCCACAGCCTGAGCGCACGGCCCTGCTGCGTCTGAGACGGGGGTGGGGGGGGGGGAGGGGGGGGCCTGCTCTCGCCAGTGAACAAGCACTCGGTGCCAGGTCACCTGCTCAGCAGAGAAGGCCTCAGCCGACAACGACATCACAGCCAACCTATGACATTTTTGCCAAAAATACCGAACAAGAATGCCACGTGGGCAGCCCGCACCAGCAATGGCCTTCCCTGCAGGCAGCACCTCGCCCGCCTTCCTGCCTGCCTGGTGAGCGGCTGGCACCGGCTCCATGGCTCCCTCCCCCACGCCGGCCGGCATCTGTCAAAGGGTCGTCACGGCACACACCAGGGACAGCTCCCTCTGAACGGGGCCTGAGCAAGAGGCAGCCCGGGGCAGTCTGGGGGCGGCCTTACTGGTGGTGTCCATCTTCCGGAGCAGCCCCCGGCCCTTGGCGTGGAAGGGCACCCCCGCGCTCCTCTTCAGCTGCTGGGCGGTCTCCGTGGCTGCGAGGGGAAGGGTGCAGGTCAGCGGGCCCCACAGGGAGTGCCCCCACCACCTGCCGCACCAGGAGGCGCACGGCGAGTCCTCCCGCAGACACGCAGCCTGCAACTCTGAGCAGCGCGCCCGCACACGGGGGTCCACACGCGGACAGCGGCGCCGCGGGGCTGTGCTCGCCTGGGGCACTGTCCATCTGAACCAAGGGTCACGGCAGCTGCTGGGTTTATTTGGCTTCTCTGGGACAGGGCACGTATGTGTGTTATTGACACGTCAAGCGCAGAGCCTGCTTTGTCTTCCTTCCCGTTTAGCCCACGATACCGATTTCACTGATATGCTGGCTGCACCGGTGACTGACGTGGCGCTTAGCGTGTTACTATCCATCCCACAGCCATTCAAAACCACTCAAGTCCGTGTTTTGCTGTTTGGCTGAAGGAATGGAGCTCCCTGCTTCCCGCCGGGACCTGCCACACACACTCCCTCAGCTGCGAGCTGGAGAACGTCAACTAAGACCCGAACACCTTTCTGGCCAAACCCAGGTCTGCACCCGAGAACGAGGCGGAGTCACGGGAGCAGGAACAGCCTGTGCGAGGCCGCCTGTCTCGTCGCCCGTGGGACTCGGGACAAATTTCATTTTTGCAACTAAGAGTACAGATACTTAAACCTGAAAATCCTGAAGTTTCTAAAACAGATTTTAGAACATAGTTCAGTGTAGCAATATGCAGGACTCCGAAAAGACCGTTTAGAGCGTGAAATCTAAAAGGAAGCTAAGAATAAAGCCACGGACAGACCAGCGCGGCCGCCCCCCACCCATCGCGGTCCGGGGCGGCACTCACATTTCTGCAGGAGCTCGGCGCGCAGCGTGGCGCTCTTTGGTTTCCTCTTGAGCTGGAAGTGCTTCACCGGGGGGGTGAGGGGGCCGGCGAGGGTCGTCAGGGCGCTTTTATTCAAGTACCGGCACTCGAGAGGCAGCATGGCGGACGCCTCGCACTCGGTCACTGTCCGTCCAGAAGCAGCACAGTGAGGAGGGGGCTCCCTCCCTGCCTCCTGGAGTCCTGGAGCAGGTACCCGCCAGGCCAGCGGGGCCTCAGCGCGGCCACCTGGCCTCCGCCTGGCTCCGAGGCCTGTCTGTCCCCGAGTTAGTGCGCAGGGGCTGTGGGAGCCACCGCGGTCAGGCCGTGGCCCACGGAGCAGACATGGCTCCCTCGTTAAGGGACCGCCAGCTCTCATTCTCCAAACGCGGAGGGACGGGGCGGCTCTCCTTCACGTGTCCTTTCAGACACTGTCATTTCTAACAGTTCCTGGCTCATGTTCTGAACTGAATTGCTGATGCTTCCAGCACCACTTCTGCGCACCTATCTGCTCTGTGCCAGGCACTGTTCTAGGCACTGGCGACACCCCCCGAACAGGCAGTGCACTCGCCTCATGGGCTGCGAGGCAAGGGGGGGCGGGGGCGTGTGAGCAGGAAGAGAATAAGTTTCAGAACAAGTAAGTGCGGGCGGGGAGGCTACGGGTTATAGGCTCGTCTCATGGTCGTGAGGACCCGAGGCAGCGTGAGGGCGGTGCGTGCACACAGCGCTCTCCTGCGCAGGACAGGGTCCACGAAGCCCTCAGAGACCAGATGCGTTTTTACAAAGACGTTTCCTCTCGGGAAGCCTGCTGCCCTCCTCCCAGCACAAACCAAACAGGCAACATACCCTTCTCTCGAAGTTCTCCCAGAATATCCTGAACGTTGGGGTTCTGCTCTTCAAGATCAAGGTTAAGCGAGCCCGTGTCGGGAAAGGACTTGAGAATGTCGGCGACCATGAGCACCCAGGGGTCCGAGTCCAGGGCGGCCAGCTGGATGATCTCCGCCAGGGCGCCTTTCATCTGCGGGAGAGGGCGTCCTCAGTGGCCCCCGCCCTCCGGGGAGCGCGCCCCGCTGCCCTGAGCAGTGCGGGCAGGAGGAGCAGAGCACCAGGTGCGGCCACCATCCTTTGTTTCTAAACACAGAGGGGCCCCTTCAAACTCCCTGTAGCTTCTGGGGGCCACAGGGCAGCGTCCAGCCTCTCCAGCACCTGCCCCCTGCCAGGCCCACCCTCACAGGAACCACAGCCCCCTTTCCTCCTGCCCCCCAGCCTCCACCAGGCTGCAGTGCCCTCAGATCTAGGGCTCCCACCAGCTGGTGGCCGCTCTCCTGCGGGGCAGCGCCAGCGCCCCAGCCTCCCACAGCAGCACCAGGCCCCTGGAAGCTGACGGCATCTGCAAGGAGCTCGCACGTCTGTCTGCGGCCTGTGAGTGCGTGTTGCTGAGAATCACACCAGGCGCCACACGGTGTAGGGAGCCTGCTGATGAGGCTGCTGGGTGTGGAGAGCTGGGCCCAGGTGGTGAGGACGGGAGCGGCGGCCCTGGCACACTCCCCAGGCCCGGGTCACTCCTGGGAGGGCAGGGAAGGCGTGTGGCGTGCTCACTGGTTCTGTGACCCACACGCCCCGCATCTGGGGAGGCCTCCCCAGGGCACAGACGTCACTGTGGGCCTGGAGTCAGCAGGCGCTGGGATTCGGGACAGAAGGCGCCCACGCGAGCAGGAGCCTCAGGAGCAGCCAGGCCCGGCACTCCCCTGCGACAGCACAGGAGACCCTGGAGGCCAGCACGCCAGAGCCCCAGGGTCACACGGGCTGGGCCCTGTCCCCTCCATGCCCGGAGGCCGAGTTCTCCCCCCAGCGCCTCTCTGCCCACCCGGCACCCCTCCCCACCAAAGCGTCAGCATGTGTGCGACACGGCCTCGCAGGGTGAGCAGTGACGCTATGACCCACAGTCCCCCCCCCCACCCCCCCGCAACCTGAGGACTGAAAACATCCGTCCTCAGTGCAAACCAAGAGCCGCGTCCCCCAGGACTTGCCATGAGTCTCCTCCACACAGCATCTCTCACAACAGACACAAGGTGGAGACACCCCGTGCCCCCCAGCTGACGAGTGGCTGGTGACGACAGCGGTGGGTCAACCAGTGGGACATCCCCCGTCATAGATGAGGCACGACCACAGGGTAAGCCGTGGGAATACCGCGCCGCTGCAGAAGCCAGTCGTCCAGGCCACAGATCACGAGTCCACGCAGCAAACGTCCAGACCCGGGGAATCCACAGACACAGAGAACAGATGAGCGGGCACGAGGGCTGGGAGGGGGGGCCTGCTGGTTGGCACCGGGCTGACGGAAATGTTCTGAAGTTGATTAGGATGATACACACCGACCACCAACTCAACTGTCCCTATCACAGGGGTGCGTGGTATGGTACCTGAGCTATAGCTCAACGGAGTTGTTAAAACTCATTCATGATTAAAATAAAGTTTTTAAATTCTAGGGATGGAATTTTCATAACCAGATAAAAGGTACCTACAAACAGCACCAGGAAACACTGCCTCGCTAGTGGCAAGAGCGAGCCCCCCTGTGATCAGGAAACTATACTGGAGGGCCCTGGTGCCTGGCAGGGGGACGGGGAGAAAAAGAAGTAACTGGGCAGCGACCATCACAGAAAGGACACAGCAAGGTAAGGCGCTACAGGGAGGGTATGGCAGCCAGGCAACTTCAGCAGAGACGCCATCACACACTCACCTAAAACACGTCTGTAACATGCTTATGACATGAAAAAACACGGATGTCTAGAAATCGACCTCACACCGCGGCCTGAGAAGCGGGTGTGGGTGCGGCTCCTTCGCCTGGTGCACCAGGCAGAGGGGACTGCTCGGGAGGCCAGGAAGGCGGCGGAGAGAAACCTGTGGACCAGCCGCCCGGGACCGGCACCGCCGGCTCAGAGCTCCCCGAGCGTGGGGGGCAGCAGCCGCCTGTGAGGGGCCTCGCCACCAGCCGGCTCCCGGTGGATCCCGCCCCAGAGGAAACTGGTCTTTGGTTCCGCAGTTCAGTCCATCCGGCTGAAGAGGGGCAGCTGGGCATGTTTCAGGGGAGAATTAAGACTCTACAGCCGTGTGTTCTGGTCCGTGGAGGCGGCGGCCCAGTTGTCTGAGGCCTCCATTCCGGCTGCTGGTGGGGCCCGCGTCTCCCAATGGCCCAGAGAGAAGAAGGGGAACCAGTGTGATGGTTTGACCGACAGACCAAGGCGAGTGCCGGGCCGTGTCTCATGTGCGTGCGGAGACACCAGCTGTGAGTCCGCCTGGCCGAGGGGCTGGGGCGTCGCAGAGCCTCTGGGGGTTTCTGTTTCCTGCCGAGGCCGCGCTCCCGGGAAGCCTGGGGCCCAGGCTCAGCGCCAGCTCAGCGGGTCTCTCCAGGCCCCGCACCCACCGGGCGCCCCGCACCCACCGGGCGCCCCGCACCCACCGGGCCGGCGCTGGTAAACACGGGCCCATGCCCATGCCCGCTCGGTCTGGGTGGCGCTGTAGGCTCTGCCGCTTCTCCACGGCACTCACATGGTCACCTAACCGCGGCCCGGCGCTCCCTTCTGTCTCCTCCGTGGACGGGCGCCCCGCCTCCCGCTGCCGCCCGGCGCTCCCCCCGCGGAGCGGCCCGAGCCCCGAGCCCGTGGGAGAGCCGTGGTCCCGGGTGCGGGGTCAGCGTCACGCACCGGGAAGCAGGGACGGCGCCGGCACGGCGGGGAGGACGGGGCTCGCGGGGGGCGCGCTGGGGGCCCAGTGGGGGAGGAGACACGGGAAACTTCAGTAAAACAGAGGGAAGCAGCCTCAGGAACTGTTCCCGAACGACGAGGTCCCGGGGCGAGGCCATCGCGACTGAGCGCGGGGGCGCGGCCGGGGCTCCCGGACTCCGCGGACGGAGACCGCGGTCGCCTCCACACCCGCCAACACCCGCCGTCACGGCCGCGCCCCCCGACCGAGCGGGGCTGTCGGCGGCGCCTCCCGGAGGGAAAGGCGGGGGGGGGGGGGGGGACCGGCTCCATCCCCGCGGGGTCCCCCTCCGCCTTCCTCTCTCGAGGCGATGGAGAGATCATTTCAGGAGAGAGCGCGGCCGAGGCCCCCACGGCCCCGGGCCCGGACAGGCCCACGCGCGCCGCCCCGAGGAGGCAGCGCCGCGGACACGCCCGCGGGGGCGGGACGGCGGTTGGCGCTCGGCCCCTCCGCGCGGAGCCACCCGACGCGCGTCCCGGGGAAACCAACCCGAGCCCCCAACTCGCGTGACGCAGACACGGGCGGGGACGGGCCCCGGCGTGCGCGGCCCCGCGCGGCGGCCGCTTCGTGGGGCGCAGCCGCCAGGCCGCCCTCCGAGAGGCTCCCCGCCCGGGCCCGGGGCCGCGCTCCTCCGCCGCCGCGCACAGGGCCCCGCGTGTCCGCGCCGGGAGCGGGGGGCCGGCCCCGGAGGCCGCCGCGCGCGACGCCTCACCTCGTCCACCGCGCGGCGCGGGAGGTGCAGCGTCCCGAGCAGCAGCTTGAGCTTCACGGCCGACGAGAGGCCGTGGAAGCAGAGGCGGATGTTGTCGATGACCGCGGCCGTGAGCAGCGACGCGATGCTGGGCGGCGCCCACAGCTCGTCCGTGGCGCCCAGCTTGTTGTGCAGCCACAGGCCCGTGTCGCTCTCCCGCATGGACGCCATCTTGGGGGGGGGACGCCGGGCGCCGCCGCCGAGCCGGCATCTTATGAAGACACCTGCGCGCCCGCGGCGAGGCCCCCCGACATGGCGGCGCCCGCTTGGCGTCTGCGGTGACGTGTCGCCGGGGCGGGGCCTCAGCGTGACGCTGCGTGGCGACGCCGGCTGAGGCGCGCCGTCCGCCGTCACGTGACAGGGCGCCGCCCACTGTCCGCTCCGGGGACGGCATGACGTCAGAGGAGGGGCGTGGCGCCGACGGCGAGTGCGCCTGCGCGTGGGCGGCGGCGAGTGGAAGCTGCTCCGCCGCGGGTCCCCGAGAGAGAGCGCGCGCCGCCCGCCGAGGCCTGACGCTGCGCCTGGGGAGCGCCGAGGCCCGGGGGCCGCAGGGAGGGTGGAAGGCCGGCCCGGTCCGGCTCTCGTTCGCCCGCCGCGTGTGCCCGCGCCAGGCCGCGCCCGCGAAAGCCCAGCCCGCGAGGCATGTCATACTTGAGCCGAACCTGCGGGCGCGCCTCGGCCGTGGAGACGCCCCCGGGAGGGGCAGCTGCCCTCGGAGTCCGGGGAGAGGACGACGGCCGCGGGGAGTCGTGGGGGTGGGAGAGGCGCGCGGACCGCGGGGACGCCCACGTTCCGGAGGCGGGTTCTCCTGGCAGCCCTGCCCCACCCCCACCCGCGGCGTGGGCCGCAGCGGAGCCCCGCCGCCGGAGGCGGGCAGCAGGCCGGTGACACGCTCCTCCCGGCGGCGGACGGCGTGATGGGTTTGTTACTGGGAGACGTGCCCCGGCCCGGCCGGTGTGGCTCCGGGCAGCGTCCACCTGCGGGCCGGAGGGTCCCGGTTCCATTCCGGGCCGGGGCGCGCGCCTGGTTGTGGGCTCGTCCCCGGTCGCCGGTGGGGGGCGCGCAGGAGGCAGCCGACTCGTGGGTCTCTCCCTCTCTCTCCCCCTCTCTGAAACCAATAAAAGTGTATTTAATAATAACTGGAATTGTTCGCAGACAGACCGCAGTGTGGTGACGACCGGAGCGGGGGGGGGGGGGCGGAAGGAGACCCGCCGGGCGGTGCTGCGGCGCACACCTGGGAGCGGCACCGCGTGGTCACCCGACGTCACCCCAGTAAGTTCCATAGAAAAGAAGAGAAATAACGGATCGTGAGCGTGAGAAGCAGCTTTACACGCGGCTGCGGAGCAGGCCTCCTGAGGACGCGGGCTGGGGCAGCGCGGGGCTGCGGCTCCAGGGCCGGGGCGGGAGCCGCCCGGCGAGCCCACCGGGTGCGGTGCAGGCGGCGCGGCAGCCTGGCTCCTCGGGGCGCGGTTCTTTGAGTCCTGGGGCTCGGTTCCGGGTCATCAGGGAAACGCCCCCGGCCTCCGGCTCCGGAGGAGGAGGCGGACCACGAGGAGGAGGTGTTTGCCAGATTTCAAAGCGACGGAGGATTTTTTGTTTTTTTTATCCCCCCCCCCCCCCGGGACATTTTCCATTGGTTCTTAGAGGGGAAGAGAGAGGGTAAGACAGAGCGAGAGAAACATCGATGTGAGAGACATGTATGCATTCGCTGCTGCCAGGGCCTGGGCCAGGGAAGAGCCTGCAACCCAGGCACATGCCCTTGGCTGGACTCGAACCCAGGACCCTTCTGTCTGCAGGCCGACGCTCTCTCCACTGAGCCACACCAGCCAGGAGTAAAAGCAGCCGAGAATCAACAGCAGGAGTGAGAGGGAATGCCTGTACATCAGAGAGAGAGACGGCCAGTAAACCAGTGGGCAGGAGGGAAGAGGGCGAACGGAAGGGAACCCCAACCTGAGAAGCAAATAGATGCTTGAACGGATCAGCCACCTGAGCATCAAAATCACCTGGTTCCCCGTACCCCCATCTGACGGCAATACGAGAAAGTCTACGTTTCTGGCTTTAAATATGGATAGCTCATGCCCCAGCACCATTTTTTGAAATGAATTGCCTTCGAACCTTTGTTAAAAATCTCATCTGGCCCTAGCTGGTGGGGCTCAGTGGGTAGAGCGTCGGCCTGAGGACTGAAGGGTCCCGGGTTCGATTCCAGTCAGGGCACAAGCCTGGGTTGCGGGCTCGATCCCCAGTAAGGGGTGGCGTGCAGGAGGCGGCCAATCAATGGTTCTCTCATCACTGAAGTGTCTCTCCCCCTCCCTTCCTCTCTGAAATCAATAAAAAATGAAAAACCAAAAAGCACCTCCTGTGCGGCAGTGGAGGAGGGGGCCCAGGAGGGGGCCCGGGCTGCCACGGGGTGAGGAGGACAGGGCTGCACACGCACGGGGCCATGGGGAGCGGGGGGCAGAGTGGCCTCGGTCCTGCCCCGGCCCAGCCCATGTCCCTGTACCAGTCTCCCCCAAGCCCTCCACCTGTGGGGCCCCGTTTTCCGTCTGCTCTGCGCACACACACACCCGGCCCCAGGAGGCAGTGCTTAGGGTAGACAAAGACCTAGCGCTGGGCCAGAAACCCTCTCCAGGCCGGCCGGGACCGGGCCCAGTTGTGGGGCGCCCACCACTCGCCCCGCAGATCAAACTGTCCTCCCTCCCTCTAGTCTTGCTCCCAGGTCTCCCTTTGTCGCTGACCTCCTCCTCATTTACACCCCAAAAGCACTCCTCTGGGTGTCTCCTTCCTCAGCGTCCGGCCAAAGCGCCCCACTCACAGTGTGAACCCGACCGTGCCTCACACCGGCCGATGACGGTCCGTTCAGACTTAACGTTCTCCGGGGCGTGGACATGTCTCACCGCGACGCGAAGGGTCAGAGACCCCCCTCCGTCCAGCCCTTCACTCTCCGCCATCGGTCAGACCTGCTCTCCCATCGAGTCCCACTTCTCCACTCACAGCCCTGCCGCCCACCCCGACCGCACACCGGGGCTCTGGTCCCTCCTTCCCCACCCGACAGGCCCTCGGACTGGAACTGGACAGCAGTGGTCGGCTGCTGTCCCCGCATGAAGCCGCCGGGAGTGGCCCCATGTGAGTGTTGGGCCCCGCCGGCCGGCCGAGGTGGAGAGCAGCCAGGCGCTCCCTCGGGGTCAGTCGTCTCGCTGGGTCTGCGGAGCTTCTTGCCGGGGACAGTGAGGAGCCGCAGCCTCCGCTGTGGCCGTGGGCGACCACTCGGCATCGAAACACTGGACCGAACGCAGGACATGTGGTGCTCCCCAGGCCGCAGGCCACGCCGTGCCCAGCGGGGTCCCTGAATGGAAGGTGACAGGTGAGTTCCGCGAGCCCAGGCCGCCCTGGGAAGACGGGTGGGTGCCGGGGTCCAGCCCCTGCGGTCCAGGGGTCCCCAAAGGTGAGGACGGCATGGGCGAAGAATGAAGGACACGGAGACAGTGTTCAGATGATCCGCATAGCCAGGTCCTCTCTTTATTCTCCTGTTACATCTGTATTTATACCATTTGATCCTCTAAGCATGCCTCTGTAGTTACATCATGGTATGTTTTGGGTCCTCCCTTAAACTTCTACAGTTCCTTGTTTCATGTCCATAGTTTTTTATCTAACCTTTGCCAAAAATCCTGTTTCTATCTAGTTCTGTAGATTTTAATCCTATCCATTCTATTCCAAAGGTTAGGGCTAGTTATTTCCATTCCAAGGTCACTACTCTACTGTTCTGTTAAGCTACAAGGAAGTAACTGAAGGAGATTATCCTAAGTAAAGATTATGTAGCTTAATCGTGATTGTTCCTAGTTAAAGTGATTAACTACCCACCTAGTACTTAGTTAAGGGGTTTTACTGATTTATTCCCTTCCTTAGTCCTGTTAATCCTTAACTCCAGGGAAATATCCCCACCTGGAGAGACAACCTTTCTCGGAGAGGTGACCTTGGTTAAAACACACAGCGCTAAGAAGGGGAGCAAACATATTAAGAACAGTATGCCATATGCGCCAGGTCCCTTGAAACATATGCTGTGCAGATGTTTCTTCCCGGCAGCAACTGTGTCAAGCAGCAAGGATGGACCGGCTTCTGGCAAGGGGGGACTCCGTGGGCAGCACCCCGACGAGAAGAGACAGAGCGTAGAACTTGGGGCGACCATGGTGACTGGCAATTCAGGGCCGAGTACCAGAGGAGAGATGCATAAAAAAAGCAGTAGGTGGGGGCTCAGCATGTCCCCCGACATTTTCAGTGGAGCCCTGGTCAGCACCTGCGTGTGCAGACTGCCTGAGGCTGGGAAAGGCACAGGGCCAGGCAGGCACCCCTGGGGCACAGGGCCAGGGTGGGCACCACGCCAGCGCCGGGCACCGAGAGGAGGCCTCGAAGGCTCTTGCCTCGGCCGTGGGGTCTATGGCCTGAAGACTCAGAGCTCATGGAGCAGAACCTAAAGACCCAGGAGCGCCCTGCCCTCCAGGGCACAGCTCCCGATTCACAGTGGAATGAAAATCCCCCAGACGCTGACGTCCAATAAAAGGTGCCACGAATGCAGCCTGGCCGTGTGGCTCAGAGGTTAGAGCACTGGCCTGCAGACGGAAGGGTCCCGGGCTCGACTCCGGTCAAGGGCACGGACCTCCGTTGCAGGCTCCTCCCCGGCCTGGGCCCTGGTCGGGCACCTGCAGGAGGCAACCCATGGATGTGTTTCTCTCAGGTGGATGTTTCGCTCTCTTTCCCTCCCTCCCACTCTCTCTAAAATCAATGGGAAAACATCCTCGGGTGAGAATTAGAAAAAAGTGACGGCAATGCAGAGCAGCAGCAGGTAGGACCGCAGTGGGGGGTGGTTGTCCCGGCTCTGGCCGGCACCCGCTGGCCTCCCTGCTCCCGGCTGGCGGCCCTCAGGCTGCGCCCCTGACCTTCACCTTCGGGGCCACAGAGCTGCTGCCGCTTCTCCCTGCGTCTGGGACCCACACCCCGTCTCCCGGCCCAACGCCATCTTCACTGCTCCTCTCCCCCATCCCGGGTCCATCCGCGTCACGTGGGCTCCACCCGACCATCCCAGCCCCCCTTCCCGGAGGCGGATGCAGGGGGAGCAGAGGGTTAGTGGGGGCCCTGACGCTGAGCGCGGGGCGGTGGGCCCGGGGCGCACCTGCTCTGGGAAGGGTCCGGGCAGAGCCCAAGCCAGCGGGCAGCCGCCAACCAGCCTCTTCAGGGGTCAGGTGCCCCGACCCACCTGGTCCCTGAGGGCTTGAGCATGTGGAGGGGTGGAGGGCTCTAGGTGTTGGGGTGGGGGCGCCAGGGGGGTTCATGACCTGCGCTTCCTGGAGCCACTGAGCGGCCCGCCAGCTCCCCCACTCCAACCTCCGGGCCCCACGGCTCTGAACTGGGCCTGCAGGGCCCGCACCACCAACGCACCGTTTCTGACCGAATTTCCCCCCCCCCGCCCCCCCACCCCAGCACCCGCCCTGCGCCACCCTCACCCCTCCTCCCTGGAGGCCCCGCCCCACCAGCGGCTCTTCTTTTCGTGCCCTTTGTGCCATCCTATCCCGGCCTGGCAGCCCCTGAGGCTGGCACCTCTGCCCGTGCAGGCTGGTTCCCTGCTCCCCTGGGCCCCTGCACGCAGCGTCCTGGCATCTGACCGAGCAGATACCGGCTCCCGCCTCCGGGGCGGCATCCCAGGGACACGACGCAGACCATGGCTCTCACTGCGCCACCAGCGACAAGGCACCAGCGGGCAGGTCGCCCAGTGGGCTCGGTGGCGCCTCCCCCCCCCCCCCATCGTGACCACAGGAAATGTCTCCAGACTTTGTCAAATGTCCCTGAGGGCACCCCCCCCCCCCCCAGCCCAAGAGCTCTGGGTGCAACAGCAGTCAGGCGGGAAGTGAGAGTGAAAACGCAGTCAGGGAGGCGCTGGGGGCGCGGTGCCGGGACCAAACACGCCCCCCAAGGCCACATATGGAGCCCTGGCCCCCGGCACTGACCGCGGACACAGCCCAGGTGTCCGTCTGCAGGCGGATGGACAAGCAGACGCGGTCCATCCACGCAGCCCAGTGTTAGCCTTAAAAGGGAAGGGGATGCGCCCGGCCGGTGTGGCTCAGGGGTTGAGCGTCGACCTATGAACCGGGAGGTCATGGTTCGACTCCCTCTCAGGTTTGCGGGCTCGACCCCCGGTGGGGGGCGTGCAGGAGGCTGCAGATCAGTGATCCTCTCCCATCATCGATGTTTCTGTGTCTCTCCTCTCCTGTCCTCTCTGAAATCAATAAAAATATATTTAAGGGGGAGAAAAAGGAAGGAAATCCTGCCACAGGCTCCAAGCATGTCAAACTCAAAGGCTAACGCGGGCCAAATAAGGTGTACGTGGATGTGGCCACAAAACACAAAGCTGCAATTTTCATAGAAACGGGTTTATTTCGATAGAGACATGCTGAATGCAAAGGGCTGAAACAAATGAGTCATCGTTCACATAAAATAATAGAACACAGTAAAATTATTACTTTTTCTTGAAGATGAACTCAGTAGACATTGTATAACTGCACAAATTAATAAGCGCCACGCAAATAAACCTATTTCCCTTGTTCTCTGAAAGCGAAATATTTCCTGTTGCGCACACCAAACAAGTCCATCCAAGACTAATGACGTGGCCATCGCTGCTAGAATATTCGCTGCTGGTATTAGTGGAGAGAAATGGTACACTTGTGTGTAAGGCGCGTAAGGGAAATGAAGGCAACATGATTATAGTAGTCAGTAATTAGCGAACGGTGCAGTTCAGTGGTTCTCAACCTTCCTAATGCCACGGCCCTTTAATACAGGTCCTCATGTTGTGGTGACCCCCAACCATAACATTATTTTCGTTGCTACTTCATCACTGTCATGTTGCTACTGCTATGAATCATAATGTAAATATCGGATATGCAGGATGTATTTTCATTGTTACAAATTGAACATCATTAAATAATAGTGATTAATCACAAAAACAATATGTAATTATATATGTGCTTTCCGATGGTCTTAGGCGACCCCTGTGAAAGGGTCGTTGGACCCCCCAAAGGGGTCGCGACCCACAGGTTGAGAACCGCTGGTGTAGTTTGTTAATAATAACTAGAGGCCTGGTGCACGAATTCATGCACAGGTTGGGTCCCTCAGGGTGGCCTGTCCCCAGCCTCCTAGCCCCGCCTGGCACCCCGCCTTGGCCTGGCACCGCCCCCTCACCTGAGGATCTATCGGCCACCCCCCCCTCAGTGCCTGAGAGCCTGACAGCAGCCCCGCCCCCCACCTCCTCCGCTGGTCACTGTCTGCAGGCGATTGGTGGGGAAATCGCCCCTCCACGCCCACGTCACACCCACTTTGAGCCGCCAGCTCACCTGTTCCACATACGTATTGGGGCCCTGAGATTGGGCCGACTGGCGGCATGGTCCCCTCCGCAGGGGTGCGCGGTGGCGGGGAGGACTGGGGGGCCGGTCGGGGGGGGGCCGTGATCCCACTCTCCTCCAGCCCGTCAGGGCGGCAGCACCTCTACTGCCGCCTGCTGCCAGCACGTGTCACTGGCACCTGCCGTGTTCTGCGCTGACCCCTAGTGGTCAGCACACGTCATAGCGAGTGGCCAAATGAACACCGGAGGGGGTGATTTGCATATTAGGCTTTAATGTTATAGGATTCTGTGTAACAGGACATTGTAAAAATTAATTATGAAATTTTTATTGAAGTGTTTCTTCCATACCGTTATATTGGCTGGGCTGCAGTAATACTCATTGTGGGCCACCCTTGGCCCGCGGGCCACGAGTCTGACATGCTTGGCCGTGGATGAGCCGTGAGGACCCTGTGAAGTGAAATAAGTCAGACGCAGAGACGAACACTGTGCGGCCCCACTCCCACGAGGTAGCAGAGGAGTCAGACCCTGAGATAGGAAGCAGCTGGTGGGTGCAGGGCTGGGGGAGACGGAAGGGGCAGGGGGTTTAATGGGTCATGGAGCCTGGACCCTGGGGGGCAGCAAGTGGAGGGCAGTGAGGTAACTGAGAGCCGAGGCCTGGGCAGCATGGGCCAGGGTCGGTGGGACTGTGGACCAGGGGTGGTGGGCAGCGTGGACTAGTGGGCAGAATGGACTAGGGCCGTGGGCAGCATGGACTAGTGGGCAGTGTGGACTAGGGCAGTGGGCAGTGTGGACTAGTGGGCAGTGTGGACTAGGGCCGTGGGCAGTGTCGACTGGGGCTGTGGGCAGTGTGGACTAGGGCCGTGGGCAGCGTGGACTAGTGGGCAGCGTGGACTAGTGGGCAGCGTGGACCAGGGCCGTGGGCAGCGTGGACCAGGGCCGTGGGCAGCGTGGACTAGGGCCGTGGGCAGCGTGGACCAGGGCCGTGGGCAGTGTGGACTAGGGCCGTGGGCAGCGTGGACTAGTGGGCAGTGTGGACTAGTGGGCAGTGTGGACTAGGGCTGTGGGCAGTGTGGACCAGGGCCGTGGGCAGTGTGGACCAGGGCCGTGGGCAGTGTGGACTAGTGGGCAGTGTGGACTAGTGGGCAGTGTGGACTAGGGCTGTGGGCAGCGTGGACTAGTGGGCAGTGTGGACTAGGGCTGTGGGCAGCGTGGACTAGTGGGCAGTGTGGACTAGGGCTGTGGGCAGCGTGGACTAGTGGGCAGTGTGGACTAGGGCCGTGGGCAGCGTGGACTAGTGGGCAGCGTGGACTAGTGGGCAGTGTGGACTAGGCTGTGGGCAGCGTGGACTAGTGGGCAGTGTGGACTAGGGCCGTGAGCAGCGTGGACTAGTGGGCAGCGTGGACTAGTGGGCAGTGTGGACTAGGCTGTGGGCAGCGTGGACTAGTGGGCAGTGTGGACTAGGGCCGTGGGCAGTGTGGACTGGGGCTGTGGGCAGTGTGGACTGGGGCCGTGGGCAGCATGGGACATGGGATGGTGGGTGGGAGTGGTGGGTTCTGTGGCTCCCTTGGCTCTGGGATGGAGAGGATCTCTAGGGCTGGAGGGTCTGGCCGCCCCCGATGGGACAGCTGCGGACAGAGCCACTGAGGTTTGGGGGGGTGGCAGACGGAGGTTGACGTCAGGTTTGGACTCGCTGAGTGGGAAGTCCCTTCCCCAAGCGGAGCTCGATGGCGGGCGAGCGGGACCTGGGGGCCTGGAGCCCGTGGCTGGAGGCCGCTGCCGCCCGTGGGGAGGGCAGGCCCCTGGGGGGCTGGGGAGATGGAGGGAAAGGGACAGCAGAGGGAGGGGCGAGGGGTCACAGGTCTGTGTTGTTTGGAGGGGAGAGGGGACCCCGTTCTCAGGGCCCCGAGATTCGCCCGACTGGCGGCCTGGTCCCCTCCGCAGGGGCGCGCGGTTGCGGGGAGCACTGGTTGGGGGGTCCGAGGATGTGCGCGGCGGCGGGAGGGTCAGGCCGGGCCTGGGAAGGGATGGGGTGGGGGAGGCGCAGGGGGAGGCTGTCCCCGCGCTCACGCCAGCTGGGGTCCCGGCGCACATCCCCCGCCCGGTGCGGGCTCGGGACCAAGAAGCGCGTCAGGGACCCCAGCCACCGCCCTGCTCCCGCGTTCTGGGCGCCCCCACCCGGCCCGGCTGCAGCAGGAGCGGCCTGGGGGTCAGGGGCCGCGAGTCCCCCCCCTCCCCCCTCCCCCGGTGCCCGCCGGACCACTGATCCGAGAGCCAGGGCGGCGGCGGGGCCGGGCGCTGCCCCCCCCCCCCCCGGCGTCCCCCCCCCCCGGCGCTGCCCCTCCCCCTCCCCCCCCGGCGCTGCCCCCCCGCGTCCCCCCCCCCCCGGCGCTGCTCCTCCCCCCCCCCCCCCCCCCCCGCGCAGCAGGACGAGACTGGGGCGCCTCCCGGGGTAGCGGCTTCGGGTGGCGGCCTGGGCGCCCTGCTGGGCTTAGTGGCGACCAGTGGACGCCCAGTGGGTCCCCCGAACTCCCAGGCCAGACACGCTCATCGGCTTTCTCTTTAAGGCAACGACTTCGCGTTCAAGGGGAGTGAGGGGAACAGAGACCCCCGGACCCCTCCCTCCGAGGGCACACAGTTGGGGGGCCGCCAAGAGGTGTCCGCACCGGCACCGGGAGGGGGGAAGGCGGGCCACACGGGTCGGGCCGGGCCGGCGGAGTCAGGGCCGAGAGGTGGCTGCGCGGGCCGGGTCGCTCCTGGACCGGGTCTCCCGGGACAGCCCCCGATTGGCCGCCACCAGCCCGGGATCGGCCCAGGGACACCAGGCCCCCGGACGGCCCGGCTCCTCCGCTTCGCTCCCTCGGGCGATGGCTCTGCTGGTCCCTCCCAGACGCCGCCTCCTCCAGGCAGCCCTCCTGACTTCACCCTGGACCAGACGGTGCTCCGGGCTCAGCCCGGTGTGGGGCTCCCGGAATCCCTGAGCCACTTTGGTCCCTTTAAATCTGCAGTTCCGAGGCCTCCGGTTTCCATGACGACGGGTTGGGACTGGGGGGGTGGGGGGACCCCGGGCGAGGTCGGGGAGCGCATGCGCGGTGCGCGCTGAACGCACTGCGTCTCCGCCAGTCGCCGGCGCTGCGTTCGCGGGTCCCGACCGCGGTGAGGGCGGTGGCGCGGGGGCCGCGGGGCGGGGTGTCCGAGGGAGGGGGTTCGGGCTGGTGTGCTCAGGCTGAGGTCGGGGTGAGGGGGCGCGGCGGGGGGCGCGGGGCGGGGGCTCGCGGGTCCCGGGAGGAGTGGGGGGCGCGGCGGGGCGGGGGGGCGAGGCGGGCGCGAGGACCCTCCTGCGCTGCAGGCCCCGCTCCCTCCGCTCGGCCATGGCGCCCCCGTCGCCGTGCAGTCCCCCGAGGCCGCTGCTGCTGCTGCTGCTGGGCGCGGCGCTGCTGGGCGCCCAGGCCCGCGCCGAGCCCGCCGGGAGCGCCGTCCCCGCGCAGAGTACGTGCCGCGGGCCCGTCCCGTCCCGGTCCCCGTCCCCGCCCCGGTCCCCGTCCCCGTCCCCGTCCCGGTCCCCGTCCCCGCCCCGGTCCCCGTCCCCGCCCCGGTCCCCGTCCCCGTCCCCGTCCCGGTCCCCGTCCCCGTCCCGGTCCCCGTCCTGGTCCCCGTCCCCCCATCCCCGCCCCCGTCCGGTCCCCGTCCCCGTCCCCCCATCCCCGCCCCCGTCCGGTCCCCGCCCCCGTCCGGTCCCCGTCCCCGTCCCCGTCCCCGTCCCGGTCCCCGTCCCCGTCCCGGTCCCCGTCCTGGTCCCCGTCCCGGTCCCGGTTCCCGTCCCCGTCCCCGTCCCCCCATCCCCGCCCCCGTCCGGTCCCCGTCCCCGTCCCCGCCCCGTCCCCGTCCCCATCCCCGCCCCCGTCCCGGTCCCCGTCCCCGTCCCGGTCCCCGTCCCCGCCTCCCATCCCTGTCCCGGTCCCCATCCCTGTCCCGGTCCCCATCCCTGTCCCGGTCCTGCGTGCGGGAGGCCGCCTCTTTGTTCCCGGCGTCCCCGCGCCCCGCCTCCCTGGCCGCCCCTCGGTGGGGGGTGGGGGGTGGGGGTGGGGGTGGGAGGCTGCGGGGATGGAGCAGGGCCCCCAGCTCACCCGCGCCCCGCAGGCCGCCCGTGCGTGGACTGCCACGCGTTCGAGTTCATGCAGCGCGCCCTGCAGGACCTGCGGAAGACGGCCTACAGCCTGGACGCGCGGGTGAGGGTCCCCGTTCGGCTCCGGCCACCGGGGCGCACCGGTCCAGCACCCCCACCCCACCCCACCCCTCCCGGCCCAGCCTTCCCCTGGCGGCGGAGAGGAGACTGCGGCGGGTGGGGGTGTGTGTGGAGGGGCTCCTTGGCGGGGGAGTGCCGGGAGGGTGGGTGGCCTGGGAGGGAGGGTGGTGCACAGGCTGCCTGGGTCCAGGAGGCAGGGCGACGCCCAAGTGTGGAATGAGCAGGGAGCCCCCAGCCTTCCCGCCTGTGTGACGGACCCACCGTCCTGGGGCAGAGGGGTTCCCGGAAGCAGGAAGGAGGGAGGCCCAGCCCCCAGGTGAGGGGCCTTCAGAGGATGGGGAGGGCCGGGCAGGGGCTGGAAGAGTTGGAGAAGCAGGAAGAAGTGCCCTCCGTCCCAGCCAGCGTGGCTCAGGGGTTGAGGGTCGACCTATGAACTGCGAGGTCAGGACATGCTGGGGTTCAGGCAGCATCTCCCCCCCCCCCCCCCCCGTGGGGCGCAGCAGGCAGCCCATCAGGGATTCTCTCACCATTGATGTTTCTCTCTCCCTCCCTCCCAGGGGTGTGGGTGTGAAGAGCCCCCAGGCAGACGGTGCAGGGGGAGCGGGAGGGGCTGGAGGGACTCAGGAGGGAGTGGGACAGCAGCAGAGGGTCCCTGCAGGAAGTGGGGTGCAGACCGTCAGGGGCCTCCGAGAGGAACGGCCACCGGGCTTGGGAGAAGCCAGGAGGTGGAGCACCCCTGGGCGGGGGCGGGCGACTCTCACCCTGCTGGCCCCTGTTCCTTTGCAGACGGAGACCCTCCTGCTGCAGGCGGAGCGCCGGGCCCTGTGTGCCTGCTGGCCCGCGGGGCGCTAGGACCGCCAGCCTGCCCTCGTCAATAAACACCCAGCCCAGCCGCCGTGTCCTGTCTCCCTGCTCTGGCCCCGAGCCGCCCGCGTCCCCAGTCGCCCTGCGTGGGCCCCTCTCTGGGCCTCGGTTTCCCAGCTGTCCACGTGGGTTGAGGCCCCCTGGGCACTGCCCCACGACAGTGCCAGCGCTGAGCAGGGACACGCAGTCCGGCCACTGGGGTGGACCTGCACCCGCTCAGCAGGTCCGCCTCCGGCTCCTGCTGCCTGCCCGCCTGCCCGCCTGCCCGCCTGCCCGCCTGCCCGCCTGCCCGCCTGCCCGCCTGCCCTTGGGTTCCCGGGAGCGCAGAAGCGGGCGTGGCCCTGGGAGCAGCTGCCCCGCACAGCATTCCCCGCCCGGCGCTGGGGTGGCCTCGACCAAGGCTTCCTGCAGGCCCAGCCCGTGGCCCCTGCGTGGCAGAGCCTGTGGCCAAGGAGCCCTGGGACCTTCCCCACAGCCTCCCCCGGGCACCAGGGCCTGAGGCGGGCACCACAACCCCACACGTGTACTTAGTGCCAGGAGGAGGTCTCCAGGGGCAGCCAGTGACCCCGCCCCCTTTATTTTAAAGTTTTTATTATGAAATCAATGCTTTAGGACACCCGGGCGCACAGTAGGGCGCTGATGGGGTGACCACTGTGGCACCCCCCGGCGAGTGGGGCTTCGGTCCCTGGTTGTGGCCTCTCGGCAGGGCCTGCGTGCTGGTCACGGGCTGGGAGAGCTGACGCCCTGGTGGGCTGTCGCCTCAGCCCACAAGTCCCCGCCTGGCTGCCTCCAGAGGTGGCCCCAGGGACCTGCCCTGCCCTCCCCACCCCCATGGCCTCCCCTCACCCTATGGCCTCCCTCCCACCGGAACCTGTCCTATTGTCAGAGTTTCGTGCCCGGAAGCGCCAGGCACGCAGGTGTGGGTACCAGAGTGAAGAGACCAGAGTGTCCCCTTCGCTGTGACGCCTGGGAACCCACCGCAGGCTCCGTGGCACAGCCTGGAGGCCCTGCGCGGCCCTCGGGCCTGGGCACGAGTGGGGTGGTGTAGGGACCGGGTGCCACTGTCCTGGGCCCCCGAGAGGAGCCGAGGGTCAGGGTGCAGGTGCTCACGTCCGACTGGCTGGCGTCATCACGGCCGTGCCTGGGCAGGGGCGCGGCCTGTGATCTGGGCTCCGCAGGTTTGGCAAAGGCCAGGCAGGACCCAGTGCTTCTAGGACAGCGCGTTCAGCAGGAGTGTGTCCCTTGCAAAACTGTTTTTATCTGACAGTTGAATTGAGCTGGGCATCCGGTGCTGTTGCAGCCACGAGCCCTCGCACGTGATGGGGCTGCTACCGATGGGAGATGGGAGTGAGTCACGGAGCCGGCGGGTGGCCTTTGGGAGGCGGTAGGGGCTGGAGGCAGGCGTGGGGAGCAGCCGTGGCCCCAGGAGGCTGCTGGGCGGTCTGTTCCGCCACAGCTGCAGGGCAGGAGGGGGTGGGGGGGAGCCTTGGGGGGTTGGAGCCGGCAGGGGCGCCCTGTGATGGGACATCTGAACAGGACGCAGGGGGAGGATGGACCTGGGGTGGCCAGGATGGACTCGCCGCGAGGTGATGCCGTGAAGAGCAGGGTGTTCGCAGGAGAAGCAGTTGCACTGGAAAGGAGTCATCGGCCGGCTGGCCTCAGGGGTTGAGCGTTGACTTATGAACCAGGAGGTCACAGTTCGATTCCCGGTCAGGGCACAGGCCCGGGTTGCGGGCTCCATCCCCAGTGTGGGGCGTGCAGGAGGCAGCCGGTCCATGGTTCTCATCACTGATGTTTCTATCTCTCCTCTCCCCCCTCCTTTCTCTCTAAAATCAATAAAAACATATTTTTAAAAAAAGGAGCCATGAGGCTTGGCCACGGGGGGGGGGGGGGGGGAGGAGGAGGGGAGGGGGACGGGTATGCGGCTGAGCTGGGAAGGGGCAGGAGGGAGACGGGTGGACGGCGCTGGCTGAGAGCCCTGAGTGGACAGAGGAGCAGGGACCCCAGAGGAGCCAGGCAGCCAGGAGGCGGGGCGAGGCCTGGCAGGGCCCACACTGGGCCACGGGTCACCGCCAGCCCTGATGGGGGTGGGGTGGGGTGGGGAGGCCGGGTGGGGGTGTTGTAGGAGCAGAAGTGCAGCAAGGAGCTTGGCCCGCCATGTGTCCAAGGCCAGCGCGCCCGCCCGGGTCTGCCCTGAGCCGGGCCGGGATCTCCCTGGCTGTCCCTCAGCTCCGGGCAGAGCCGGGAGTGGTGTCCCTATGGCAGCGTTCGCTCTCCTGGGCTTGGTGTGCCTGTTGCCCCCACTTTCTGTGCCTTTATCCCATCCTCATATTCTCCAGCGGGGCGTCATCCCGTGTCCCCGCTGGGCCCAGCTGGCTCGGGGAGTGGGGGGGGGGGAGGTGGGCAAAGGCCCAGCACTCCAGTCCATTCGAGGCGGGGGTGGGGGGGGTGGGGGGGGAGGAACGGGACCAGGTATGACCCCTGGGGTCAGACCAAACCGGGTGTCAGCAGCCTCGGCACTTGGGTTCTGGCTGGGAAAGAATTCGGAACCAAGAGCTAAACTGTACGAGGACGTTTGTTGGGGAAATGGCAGAGGGAGAAAAGGGAATTCCTAGAAAAAACGGCTTAGGGAACGGGCTATGGTGGCAAAGGAAGGGCACCTGGAGCTCGGAGTGAGGAAGGTGACGGTACAGCCGGGGCGGGGAAGGGGGGGAGGGAAAGGCAGGGGTGCTCTGGGGAGGGGAGCGCACTGGGCCCTCCGTCCTAGGGCTGAAGGTGGAGGTTGTAGGGAGGCCCCCCCGGAAGATCTGACGGGACCGTCAGTGTCCTTGCAGGTGTGTCCTCCCCTGATTGGCGGCACCAGGGCAGGGGTCCTATTCATGCAGCTGGTCCTGCTGTCAGTTGAGCTGTCGGCAGCCGGGGCTGGTTTTGTTGCTGGGCCTGGAGCTGAACTACCACTTGAGGCCTAGAGGGCATCTCGGGAGGAAAGGTCAGGGGGTCCAGGATCTGCGGGAGGCCCCACCCTGCAGTTGTCTGTGGCCAGGCCCCGGGCTCCCCCTGGTGACCTGTGGGCCTCCTCGCTCTGCTCCTGGCTAACACGCCTCCAGCCAGCTGGGCAGAGCAGGCGGCTGGCAGAGCCCCCTCCCCGAGCCCCGGGCCTGTGGCTGGGGCAGGACCCGCACCAGGTCTCACCCTTGCTCCCTCCTCCCCTTCTGCCTGGTCCTGTTTTCCTTCCCCTCCCCCGCCTTTGATTCACTTCCTCCAACGCCCCCCCCTGCCCAGGCCCATTCCCCAGGCCCCACCTGTGTCCCCAGGCCTGCCTCTGGAGCAGCCCACGGTGGGGTCTGGGGAGGGTGGCTCTGGTGTGGGGTGAGGGGGCACCAGGGGGTCCTGGTCTGGCCTGAGGCCCAGCGAGGGTAGAGGATGTCACGGACCGGGGGTTCCGAGCGACACCGCTGGGAGGACAGACTGCCCTGACTTGCCCAGCCTCGAGTTCGTTTGTACAACGGGCGCCTGGTGTGGGCTGAGGGCACAGCCTCCCTGGGACGGACGGGGAACCCCCATGTCTTTGAGGCTCCCCCTGCCTCCCCCCCCTTCTACACCGTCCTCCCCTTCAAGTCACCCCCGCTCACGCCCAGCGCGTTAAACCCGGGCTGAGGCCTCCCGGCCCTTCCAGGTGGCTGGCCAGCCGGCCCGCCGTCTCGTCCTGGCTCTCGGCCCCTCTGGACCAAGGGGCTGAGCCGGGCCGCGGGGGACAGGGCCTCCGCAGGTGCAGAACTGAAGACCCCAGGCCACGCCAAGCGGAAGCCCAGGCTCCGCTGGCCCCCCTTTCCTGGCCAGGACAGTGCTCCCCAAGCCCCTGACCCGGCGCCAAGCCCCGCTCCCCTTCCTCTGAATCCCCCTGACCCTCTAGGCACCCAGGGCGGCTCCCCAACCCCAGGGTTTTCCTGCCTGGACCCCTTGCGTGCTGTTGGCATTCCTCCGGCCCCTGGGGGCTGGTCTCACTGCGGGCCTGTCCCACCGGCTGCACAAGCAGCAGGGCCCTGAGCTGCTCCTGAACCCACTTCAGATCACCGGGCACCTGGCAATCCTGGCACCTGGGGGCATGGTGTGGGGGTGCCACCCCCTCCCCCTCGCAGCCCTGGCCGAGGACTAGTTCAGCGCCTTGGTCCGGCCGCTCCTCCCCGCGTCCCTTAGCGGGGTGCAGGCAAGGACAGCCCCGCCCAGGCCCTGGGTGACCGCAGGCGCCTGGCTGGGCTCTGTGGGCCGAGGGGCCACTAGCTACCAGCGCGGCGCCGGGAACTCAGCTCCGCTGGTGGGGTCACCTCGGAGGGTGCGGGCGATGAGGAGAGGGGTGCGGAGCGGCGGGCGCAAGGGTTCTGGGGCGACCGTCCCCCTTCCGCCCTCCCCCTGACCCGCAGCGCCGGCCGGTCGGGCTCTCGGGGGCAGGAGGATCCGCCGGAGGCCCCCCTGCACCTGCACCGAGACTGCAGGGCGCATGCGCGGGCCACGGAAGGCAGGGGCCGGCCGGGAGGGGTCCTGCGGCCGCACCCCCTCCTCCCCGCCCCCGCCCCGGGGTCCGGTGTCTAAAGGCGGGTGGCGCGCTGCGCTGCGCGGATGTCAGACCCGCTCTGGTCGCACCCCCTCGCCTCCAGCCCGCGCAGCTCCGAGCGCACGTTCCCAGGGGCGCCAGGCGGGGGGCTGGGGTGCCGCGCCCCGACTACGGGGCGGGAGACGGAGGTGCCTTCGTGACCGCGACCGGCGGCTGCGGAGGAAGAGGACGCGGCGCTGCGGGGCCCAAGGCCCGGTCCCGATCCGCGGCTTCCAGGACCGCACAGCGGGGGTGCGGGGCCCCCGGAGCGCCCCCTCCGGCCAGCACCCCGGCCGCGCTCGCAGGTCCCCGGCACTCGGCGAGGCGGCCGCCCCCACCCGGGCGCCCTCCCTCCCGCAGCCGCCGGAGCCCGGCCGCCGCGCGGCGCGCAAATGTGCCACCGGGCGGGCGCGGAGGCGGCGTCGGCCCCCGCCCCCGCGGTCACATGGTGACCCCGCAGCCAATGCAGTGGACGCTAGGACCCTGCGGGACCCCGGGCGCCGCGGCCGCACCGGCGCCGCCGCATTATAAATCCTCCTCCAAGATGCGGCGCAGCTCCCCGCGCGCGCCCCGGCCGCCCGCCGCCTCCGCCCCGCGCCCCTGAGCCGCCGCCGCCGCCGCCGCCGCCGCCGCGGGTCCGAGGGCGCCGCGCCCTTGCCCTGGGCCCGGCCCGCCCGCCCCGCCCGCGCCCCGCGCCCCGCGCCGCCCGCCGGGTGCATGCATTGTGAGCCCGACATGGTCTGCGAGACGAAGATCGTGGCCGCCGAGGACCATGAGGCGCTGCCGGGGGCCAAGAAGGACGCGCTGCTCGCCGCCGCCATGTGGCCCCCGCTGCCCGCCGCGCCCCCGCCCGAGCCGCAGCCGGAGCCGCAGCCGCAGCCCCCGGGCGGCGCGGGGGGCGCGGGGCCCCCGGAGGGGCGCGGCGTGCACATCCGCGAGTTCCGCGCGGCCGAGCAGGAGGCGGCGTGCCGCATCTTCTACGACGGCATCATGGAGCGCATCCCCAACACGGCCTTCCGCGGCCTGCGGCAGCACCCGCGCGCGCAGCTGCTCTGCGCCCTGCTGGCCGGTCAGTGCGGGCCCGCCGCCCCCCGCCCGGTGCCCGCTCGGTGGCCGGGACTCGGCTCGGAGGGAGCGGCCCCCGCCCGCGCCCCCGCGCGCCCCGCGCTCTGCGGCGGCCGGGCCGGGGCCTCCCGCTGCGGGGCTGGCCCGGCTCCCGACCCAGGCGTCCGGGGCGGGGGCGTGGGAACCGGCGCGGGCGGGGGGCGGCGGGCGGGAGAGCGGGGTCCCCGCCGGCCGAGTCCGCGGGTGGGGGCGCGGGGCCGAGGCCGGCGCCCGCCGCGTGCGACTATATTTAACCCGCGGGCGGGGGCGGCTGCCTCTCGGCTCCGGGTGCTAATTTATGGGGGCCAAGGCCCGCCTGCGGGTGCGGGTGCGGGAGGGGTGCGCCGAGGACACAGCGGGGACACGGGCCTTGGGATGCGCAGCCCCGCAGGGGCGTTGAGGCCTCTGCTCCCCATTTTCCAGATGAGCAGCTTGAGGCTCGGGCGGGTGCGACGCCCCCAAGGTCATGCGGGCGGAGGCCACTCTCCCCGCAGCCACCTGCCTGCGGCCGCTCCTGCCCTCACCCCCGGCGCCCGGGGGCTGGTCCTGAAGGTGCCGCTTCCCGAGGGGGGGCGGAGGGGGGAGGCCGCTGCCCGAGGCGGGTCCTCGGAGGAGACCCCTGCGACCTCAGGTTAAAGGGCCCTGCGTCCTCGGGGGACGGTGCACAGGGGACGAGGAGGGGCAGGAGGCCAGGCTCCCCCGGGAGGACAGTCCTGGCGCCTTTGGCCTCGTCTCTCCTCCCGGCTCACGGGCTGGTCCCGGTCCCGGCTCAGAGGTGCAGTGGTGGCTGCTTCCTGCCCATCTCCCTCCCCCCTCACCACCTTGCCCCCCATGTCCTCACCGTGCTCCCCCTCTTCACTGTGCTCCCCTCCCGCCCTCACCATCTTGCCCCTCCATGTCCTCACCGTGCCCCCCCTCCTCACCATCCTCCCCTCTCCTCACCATGCCCCCTCACCGTCCTCCCCTCCCGGCCTCACCGTGCCCCCTCTCCCCGCAGTGCTCTGTTGGGCCCTCACGGGCTCGCTGCTGCTGACCTGCCTGGTGCCGGCGGGGCTGCTGGCGCTGCGCTACTACTACAGCCGGAAGGTGGTCCTCGCCTACCTGGACTGCGCCCTGCACACGGACATGGCCGACATCGAGCAGTACTACATGAAGCCGCCAGGTGAGCCCCGGCCCCTCCTCTTCCTCTGCCCCTCCTGGCCGCTCCCACCTCGGCAGCCCCAGGCCAAGCCGGGCCGAGGCTCCTGGGTGACTGAGGGCCTGGCCGGGATCGGGGGCAGGGCCTGGGGCAGAGCTCGGCCTCTGGTGCTGACCCGAGGCCTGAGTGTCCATGGACCGCTCGCCCTGGGCCTCCTCAGTCCTCTGAGGCCGGGTGCTGGGGGCCTGGGGGGCCCTGCTCTCCACGAGCAGGTGCCACGTCCCTGGTGCCGAGGGTGGGGTCTCCCCTCTCGCAGGTCCTGTCTGGCCGAGGTGCTCGTGGTGCCTGCTGGGTCCTGGGCTGGCCTGGGCGCCGGGGCTGGGGGCGGGGCGGGGGGGCAGTGGCAGGCAGAGAGGGCCCCGCGGGGGGCGGGGGGGGGGACTGGGTGGCGGGGACCCTGGGAGCAAGGGCCTTGCTGTTTGCTTCTGGTCTCTGGGCACTTAGTGAGCCAGAGGGTCTCCCCCTGGCCCCTGGCAAGGCTCCTGGAGAGGGTGGGGCCTGACTCACGGGCCCTGGGCCACTCTGTCCTCCAGGCTGGCCCGGGGCTGGGTCCTGGGGGTGGGAGGCAGGGCCCTGGTCTCCATGCCCAGAACCGAGGGCCGTCTGTCATCTTGGCCCTCGGGGGTGAGAGGGCTCAGGTCTGGGGAGAGGGGACAGATGTGCCCGGGTAGTTGGGGGGTCTAGCAAGAGCCTGGTGTCGGGGAAGGACAGTGGGGGGCCAGAGAGGAAGTGTCCCAGAGCCAGGGTGGCCTTCCCGGCACTGCCAGCTCCGTGCCCACCACAGCCCGGCAGCAGCCTTGGCACCTTTGGTTCCCCTTGACCCTTTCCCAGGTGCAGACAAAACATCTCAGCCCCGAGGAGCCCAGCTGCTGCCTGGCTCTGCCTATGCCAGCCGGGCCCGACGGGCGAGGCCGCAGGAGCTGGGGGGGAGGCCGGTCCGGCTGGGGGCCGGCTGTGGCATGAGGACTGGCACTCGGGTCTGCGCTCTCTGGGCTGCAGTGTCCCTGAGTGGCCCCCTGAGACATGGGCGGGGTCTGCAGAAGACCCCACGGGGCCGCGGGGCCGTGCTGGATTGGAGGGGAAACCGAGGCCTGAGGGAGGCGAGGCTCCCAGCACTGTCCTGACCTTTGGGTGGGTGGGCAGGCCAGCAGGTGGGCAGTCGCGCAGCCATTCCCAGCTCGGCCATGTCGGGCCTCAGAGGCGGGTAAAGGAGACGGGGAGCTGGTTGGCTGACGGGGGAGGGTTTGGCTGCTCGAGGAGGGGGTGGGGTGGGAGGACTCAGTGAGGAAGCTGGAGTGGCCCTGAGCAGGCCCGTGCCCTGGAGCGGGCACCCCCACCCCAGCGGCCCTTTGCCTCTTGCAGCCCCTGGGCCTCGGTCACAGAGCTGACAGGCTCTCCCAGTGGCCTGTGCCCTGCAGTCCGTCCTCTGTCTCCATCTTCTCCCCCTCCTTGCTGAGGGCTCCCCGCCTTCCTGTCCTGCATGGGGCTGTGATGGGTCTGTGCAGGAGTGGGGACAGCTGGTCTGGTCACCGGGCTGACTGCCCAGGAGAGGCCAGGGTCAGGGGGTGCCCATGGCCATCCCGGCTCCTCAGTGGAGAGTGTCCACAGACCTTCCTCTGAGCCTCCCAGGGTCACGGGCTCCCAGGCCCAGCCGCCCCTGACCCGGGAGAGGGAGGGCCACAGGGTTGGCACGGCCACAGGCCCCTGAGGTCCCCTGAGGCCGAGGGGTTGTGGCCCTCGCGGCCTCTCTCTGGCTGGCCGTGGTGTCCAGGCATTTGGCTGCCAGGCAGGGAAGCGGCCGACTGGCTGAGGCCTGCCCAGCTCTCGGGCAGCCTGCCCCACGGCAGAGCCAGCCCTGACCGCCCTGTCCCCCGCAGGCTCCTGCTTCTGGGTGGCCGTGCTGGATGGCAACGTGGTGGGCATCGTGGCGGCGCGGGCCCACGAGGCGGACAACACCTTGGAGCTGCTGCGCATGTCCGTGGACTCGCGCTTCCGCGGCAAGGGCATCGCCAAGGCGCTGGGCCGCAAGGTGCTGGAGTTCGCCGTGGTGCACAACTACTCCGCCGTGGTGCTGGGGACGACGGCCGTCAAGGTGGCCGCCCACAAGCTCTACGAGTCGCTGGGCTTCAGACACATGGGCTGCAGTGACCACTACGTGCTGCCCGGCATGACCCTCTCGCTGGCCGAGCGCCTCTTCTTCCAGGTCCGCTACCACCGCTACCGCCTGCAGCTGCGCGAGGAGTGACCGCTGCCCGCCCGCCGCCCGCCCGCTGCCCGCACCCGCCCGCCCCCACCCGGGCCCGCTTGCAGGCGCTCGCCTTGGCGTTGCTGTTGGGTTTTTCCTTCTTCAACATCACGTGGTTCTCTGGCTGGTTCTTGGGGGGGCGGGGCTCTTGCTCGTCCATGACACTTCGGGGGGTGGGTCGTTTGCAGCCATGGCCCCCTGCCCGTCCATCCTGCTGGGACCACGCCCTGAAGAGTGACAGCATGGACCACCGCAGGCCCACGCCGCTGCCCGGCCCTGGTGGCAGGGCTCCTGGCCCACAGCCGTCAGCCCCAGCCCAGCCTTGCCCACCAAGCACAGAACCTCTGTAGTGAGGCCCTTGCCCAGCAGATCGCTGGCCGCCGGCCTGGCTCTGGCTCAGCCATGGGTCCCCAGGAGGCGTGGCCTGCTGGGCCGGCGGCCACTGCCCCTCAGGCCTCCGCTCTGTGCATGCTGAGCACGTGGCTGGCTGCAGCATGCCGCATGCCCACAGCTCCCGCCCACCCGGCTGCCTGCCCGTGGGGCCCAGACTGGGGAGCGTCCCTGCCCGCCTGGAGCCAGCCCCGGAGCCACCTGCTTGCAGGAGGCCTGTCTCAAGAGCCCTCGCTTCACCTGGTTCCGCTTCGCTTTGACACCCAATCGCCTTTCCCTTTGGTCCCCACCCCTCCCCTGCCCAGGCTTTGCTGATTGGCGTCATCACCGGGTGTGGTTCCCATAGCAACCTGCTGCACAGCCTGGGTCAGAGCCCTGCAGGGGAGCAGGGTGGGGAGGCCCCCCCTCGCCCCCCCAGACCTGGCCTCAGCCTGCCTTGTGAATACGAGCCCAGCCGCTGCCACCACCACAGCCCACAGCTTCCCCTCGCCTGGAACCGACCTGTTTTTTAATAAGTTACTTAGACAGAATAGCACTCTGCATGCCTGTAATTCCCGGGACAGAACGGTAGCTGACGCTCACACGCGCCTGTGTGGTCTAGAATGGGCGCTGTTTCCTGCCCAGCTTGGTCCGGGTGGGTGGAGGGTTTCCAAACTCGGCATCGGGAGGGAGCTCCTGATGAGCAGCATTCCCCCAAAGAGCATTCCTAGTTGGTGAGGAGGCCGAGGCCCCTGCCCAGCTCCGATGTGCCGCTGCCTTTGGGAGGGACCAGTGGGCCCTCCGTCCAGCTTGGCTGGGGGCCTGGACGCTGGCGCTGCCCGGCCTCCTGAGGTTGGGGCTGGGGCCGTCGGGCAGGGTGGCCCGGGCGGGGACGAGCAGGTGGTCGGCAGTGGCCGCACGTCCAGCTGCGAGCCTGGACCCGCCGCCGAGAGCCCTTCACTGGGGCTGGGAGGAAGGAACCCGCGTGGGCCGCGGAGGGGGCGTTCCTGAAGGGGCTTTGGGAGCGAGCAAGCGAGCAGGGTGCCCGGTTTCCCCGGTGCCTGCGTGCTGTGGCGTGAGGCGTTGGCGGAGCACTGTACAGACCCCGCTCTCCCCTGTACATACCCCGGAGGCCGGCCCCGCTCGGGGTGGGAGTTTTGTAGACTGTACAGAAATCGGCACCCTATTTTCTTGCAGCTCAGATTTTGTTAACCTGGATTATACAGACAGACGTAAAGCGTTTTAGCAAAATGGAAAAGCTGTGCCTTTCTCCTTTCTGTTGGCTGGGTTCCGGCTGGGAGCAGCCTCCGTGGCCGTGGGGCCCGGTGGGCGGGAGGGCCGGTGGTGGCCGTGGGTCAGCATGGTGGTCGAGGTGGTAGCTGGGGGGGGGGGGTAGGGCGAGCTCTTTGATCCTGTGCCTTCCCAGCCTCTGTCCCTGGGGTGGGAGGAGCTGCTGGTGCCCAGGGCCGGGAGGGCGGGGCCCGGGCTGCCATCTGGTTGGGGATGGACACCTCGCTGGCCTGCTCCTGGGCAGAGGTGTGGCCGCCTCCTGCTCTGCCGACATCTGTCTGTCCGAGAGGGACCTGGGTGGCCCTGTCTTCCTGGTCCGATGGCCCACAGTGGGTGGACGCCGCCAGGACTTCTATTGCCCTTTGGTGCTGCCAGGAGGCGGGACAGTTGCCAGGAGGGTGTGGCGGGGCGCCGTGTCGGGAACCCCGGTGCCTGGCCGCTGTGGGCAGAGGCGTCTGTGCCCACCCAGCTGGGCGTGCCCTGCACCAGGACAGGCCCTTGCCAGGGCAGTGTTGCTTGGCAGATCCCCAGGTCCATGGGGACAGACCCCCCAGCCGCCCGCTGGCGGGAGCGGGACCCCCCTGCAGGGGCTGCCCGGGCTGCTGCTTCCCTCCAGCCTGGGCGCCAACTGCTCCAGAACATGCCCCGAGATGTGACTTTTATACGTTTGTAGAAATCCTGACTTTACCTCTTCTACCTCTGAAGCGTGCTCCCCAGGCCGCTCAGTGATGAGCCTCTAGCTTCTCCGTGGGCCCTGGCAGCCTGGGCCCTTCTCCCTGTGGGCCCCGGGGCGTCTCCTGAGACTCCGGAAGAGTGAGCCAGGCCCGGGGTTGCTCAGGGCTCGGGGCTCCCAGGACCCCTGTTTGGAAACCTGTTTGGGAGCAGAGAGCAGGAGGCAGCGTGTTCCGGAATGTTCGTTAGCTGGGCAGCTCCAGGCAGTGGGATCCAGGGCAGCTGAGGGCTCCTGGGCCTGGCCTGGCGCCACCAGGGTCTTGGCGTGTGTCTGGTGGCCATCCCCAGGGCAGCTCCCACTGCCCAGCAGGCCCCCCCGGGTCAGTGGTCTGCAGGTGCTGAGGCGCCATGTGCCCTCCCGTTTCACCCCCACGTGTCTGGCTTGGCCTCCCAGTGCAGCCGGGAGGAGAGGGCGGAGGGCAGGGATGCTGCCTGGAGGCTGAGGCCTGCCCTGCGGGAAGGTGTGGGCTGGAGGCCCTGCCACAGGCGGCCTGAGGCCAGGGGTCCTTGCTGGCCCCTCCGGCTCTGCGGTCTTTCCTCCGAGAAGCCCCTTGGAGGGAGGGTGGGGGCCACGGGGCTGGCTCTGGCCGCGGGCACGTTGGCGATCTGCGTGCCTGTGGGGCGGCCGCCTGGGGGGGCTGGAGCCCCTTCCTGTCCGTGTCCCGCCAGGTGGGCGGCATCGCTGTGTCGGTTTGAAGCGACTTCTGCGTCAGTTCTGGCCCCGTGCTGTGTTCCCTGCTGGGGCCTTCCCAGGGGGCTTTGGGGTCAGGTCTGGGCTGGGCAGGGCAGGCCTGGGAGGTGGGCTCTGGACGCCCAGGACACGCGCGTGGGTGTGGCCAGAGCTGCCGGGTGGTTTTTAAACGCAATAGTTAGCCCTTTGTGAGAGGGGTGCCGGCACGTGCACACGAGTGGGTGTGTACCCCCGTGCTCTCGGGCACGTGTGGTGACGGAGGGAGCCTGGGCAGGGAGGCCGGGAGGTGCTGTGCTGGGCCTGTGGGGCCGGGAACTGCGAATGGGGCGCTCCTTCCCAGCGGGGGTGCCGGGCGGCTGGGCATGGAGGTGGCATGACCCAGACGAGGCTCTGCCTTGGTCTGGGCGTGTGGGGAGGATGGCTGCGGTCAGACTTGGTGACGTGGAGTCACCTTGCCTGGCTGTTGGCCACGGCTGGCATGGACGCCGCGTCTGGCACGGTGGGCCCGGAGCCTGTCAGGTGCCTGGCTTACTGTTGTGAGCCCACGACTGGGTGACTCCTGAGACCCCAGGATGTGCCAAACCACCCCCAGGAGGGCCCAGGGGAGCGGTGAGCTGAGCTCCAGAGGGACAGGCTGCAGGGTGAGCAGCAGGAGGGTGTGGGGGTGGCCCTTCGACCTGCGTGCCCCGATGCTGCTGTTTTTCAATAAAACCAGAGCTGACGGAATCGGCCTCCGTGCTTTCTTGAGGCGGCCCCAGCCTGACGCAGGCGGGAAGGGCTGGTTTCCTGGAGACTCGGGGAAGCCTGTGGGCTGAGATGCCCTGTCCCTGTCTGGCACCCTCCGCGGGGCACTCCCTGTAGGCCTGGGGGTGGCAGTGGGGCCGACAGGAGGGGCTGGGGGTCCAGGTGGTGACGAGAGCGAGGAGAGGTTCAGGGTGGGCCCTGGCTTTGATGGGGACCCGGCCAGCCCTGCCCCAGACAGCTCCCCATCTCCCTCCAGAGGCGTCTGCCCTCAGCCTGGGGCCGTCGGGCGCACAGGCCAGGCTGCGGGGTCAGTTCCCAGGCTGTTCACTTGTTTGGGCCAGATGGCCCCTGTGAAGCCCCCAGAGGGTGTGCTCTGAGGTGACAGCGCAGTAAAGACGTCCAGGCGCAGGCTGTGGGCTGCGGGCTGCTGGCGGGGCCAGGCTCAGCCGGGAACGAGAGAATGGGGGCTGGGCCTGGGACCTGGTGACCAGGGCTCCCAAGGACGGTGCATGCCGAGGGCTCCGTGAAGGCAGCACAGAACCCAGCCGCGTGTCAGCAGGAGCAGCCAGGCCCCGGGGGCAGGAGCTCCTGGGCCCAGTGGGCGCATCAGCATGCTCCCCCGCCCTGATAGGTGCCACAGGCCCAGTCGGAGCCCAGATCCAGACCCGGAAGCTGGTGGGAGGACCTGGAACACACTCTCAGGGGCCGCCACAGAAGCAGCCATGTGTGCATTACAGTGATGTAACCCGGTGCCTCGGTTTCCCCACGGTGCAGGGCATGCTGGTGCCTGTCACCGTCTGCTGCGAGGCTTTGGGGTGCACAGCTGGGCCCTTCCCTTGGCACCGGAGAAGAACGGCCCAGGCAGGGAGCCAGCTGCTCCCAGGGCTGGTCATTGGCCGGTGGCCTGTGGGGACCGGCCGGCCGGCGGCTCAGGTGGGGCGCTCAGCCCCGGCCCGGGCACTTCCCACCCACGGGAAGAAGCCACGACAATGGACGAGGACAGCTTTGTGGACGGCGTTTACTCGGGCGCGGACCCAGAGGGTGCACTTGGCCGGGCCATGTCCTGCTCCAGCCACCAGCCAGCACAGACACCAGCCCTGGCCTCGGGGAGGCCACCCAGGGGCTGGGGAGCCGATTCTGCCCCCGCTGTCGCCAGGGCTACGGATGAAATGCAGGGGAAGACGGCAGGTGCGGTCTGGCCAGGCGGTTGCGTGGAGACGTGGCAGGACGGGGGCGTGGCCGAGGCAGGGCCTCCTGCAGTGGCACCAGGTGTCCCCAGGAGCGGCCAGTGCTCAGGCTCACCTTCAGGGGCACCTGTGGGTGGCAGCCAGGGGTGAGTGCAGGTCTGACCAGCTTGCCATCACCTCCCAGTCCCCAACCCGGGGATGGCCACAGTGCAAGGCAGACACGCCCCAACACACCCACAGCCACACGGCTACGGGACGCAGGATAATGCACACTCCCAGGGACAGGCAGGCCGGCTCACGCACACTCACACCCTGGGCATAGCACCTCCACGTTGGCCAAGTCTGCCACCTGAGCTGCCAGGGCCTGTGCCAGGGAGCATGCCTGCAGGGGCGGGGCCAGGCCAGGTGCCGCCCTGTGCTGGCCACCTCGGGGCCCTGAGAGGTGCCAGGGGTCCAGGAGAGCCCTCCCGGGACCTTGATCCCTGGACCATGGCTCAAGAGCCCCCCTTGTTCGGGTGGGAGAGGGCCCCCCACAGCCGCAGCCCTGCCACCTGCAGGACTACTGGGGGCTCCTGGCCTCCATGGAAGGAAAGCGCCCCATGTCCCCACGTGCTGCAGGAGCAAGCGTGGACACCCCGGACCCTGACCCTGGCTGGCCCAGGCAGTGCTCCCTGACTATCTAGCACTGCCTGGGGGCGGATGGGCCGTGCAGGGGCCCTCCGGGCACACAGTGTGGCCACAACCCGAGGAGGAAGAGCGGAGGCTGCTGGGGACCTGGTGGCTGGAGCCCCCTGTGAGGGACGGGGACAGGCGTGGCTCTGCCCACCAGGGTGACCACACAGGCTTCAGGGACTCCCACCCCCTCCTTATCCCTCCATTTTTCCCTCTGACTTGGGGGAGCCCCTCTGAGGGGTGACCAGCAGGGGTGGGGCTGGGACCAGGCTCAGCAGGCCCGGTGCACCTGAGGCAGGTGGGGGCCCCTGGGTGCCTGACCCAGTCCCAATGCCCCAAGGACACCCTGTGGCTCTCCCAGGCAGAGGGCCACACCTTGTCGCCAGGGTAATGGCTCCTCAGGGGGCAGGTGGGAGCAGCCAGGCTGGGGCCTGCGGCAGGGCCGGGCCTGGCCTGTCCGGGCGCTCCTGCCCCGGGCACTGTGCCCTCCCCGCGGGGTCCCTGGCAGCTGGGGTGTGGCCCCCGGTTCCCGCTGCCCCTCACCTGCAGCTGCAGTTCCAGCGCCCTCACGTGCTGCAAGGCCTCCATGGCTCCCTGGACCAGAGCTAGGGGAGAGAGAAGGGGGGATGGCGCTCCTGCCCCTCGGGCCACACCCGCAGGTTCCCCAGCTGGGCCTCCTGAGCACTCAGGTGCTGGGCAGGGTCGGGCAGGATCAGGCCAGGCCTGCAGCTCCGTTCGAGGCTCTGGGGCCAGAGGAAGGAGGAGGAGCGGGGGCAGGAGCCCCATGGGGGTGCAGGCCCAGATGAAGCCTGCAGGGCAGCTCTGGGCGCCGGTGGTGGCCCCATGGGGGGCCTGGGTCACCGTGGGGCATCCTGGGCCCTAGAGGGGAGCAGCCAGCTTGGTTCCGGGGTCCCAGAGCGAGCTGCCTCTCTAACAGTGAGCACCCATCCCACGCCCTCAAGTCCGACGTGCCACACAGATCTGGACAGACATGCCCGGGACCGGCAACGGGCCTGTCCTCTGTCTACAGCGAGGCTGGAGCAGGGGCCCCGCCGCTACCGCAGCCGGCGAGGGAGGAACCTGGGTCTCCCCAGGACCCCTGTGGGTGCCTGGCAGTGAGCCCCTTTAGCACCCCAGCCCCGCTCCCCCAGCCTGGGAGGCCAATGCCCCATCTTTCCAGGGCCCGTGGCTGGGCACGGCCCACGGGGAGCTCAGCCCACGGGGAGCACTGGTGTCCGTGGGGCTACGGCCAGGGTGCAGGTGACACGCAGCCTGAGGCAGGGGAGGGGGACCTGAGCACACCCCCAGGCAGACCCGGGCTGACCCGGACGTGCCTTCCTTCCTGTCTCCTCTGGGCTCACCTGCAAACTCGGGCACCTGCGCATCTTCCACCTCAAACAGCAGCTCATCGTGGATCTGGGCAACCAGCCTGAAACACAGAGCCCGGGGGTGTCAGCCTGTGAGGGGACCCCACACGGTCAGTCAGGACCCCACATGGTTGGGCACCGCTGGCTGCCCAGCGAGGGGGCATCAATGGGGCGTGTGTACGGGGCACATTGTGGCACAGGGTGTCGGAGAGGAGGTGGCCCAAGTGGGGAGTGGGAGGACCCGCGGGCCCTGCTGCCTGGGTCACCCCGTTGTCACAGGATGGCCTCCCGGGAGGAGGGGCACAGCGGGCGGGCAGTCCAGGCAGCTGCCGAAGAGCCCCTGAGCCCCTGGGGGAGCCGGGCCCTGACGGGTTTAGTGCAGCCTCTGGCTCGGCATGGGCCCTGCCTGCAGTCAGCCAGGCGGGCAGCGTGGGTCTCGCCTTCTAAGGAGCTCCGAGCCCACGGCACTGCCTGCCATGGGCAGGAGCCTGGGGACAGGCCCTTGTCTGAGACTGTGGAGCTCACCTCAGGGGACGCTGCGCCCCGACAACCTAGGAGTGATGGGACGGGAGTCCCCTCCACACACTCTCACACCGACGGGACGTTCCCATGCTTCTAGCCGGGAGCTGGGACACAGGAAGCACCGCGGAGCGGCCTTGCCCATGCTTGTCCGCGGCTCTCTGCTGCCTGGCACCTGCCCCGCGGCCCCGAGCCCCTCTGTGCGTCACCCTCAGGCTCTGCACCTGCTCCGAGGCCCCCTGCGTAGCCCCTCTCCACCCGAGTGGCCGGAGCTGCTGCGGACTCTCCGCCCTTCGCCCTTTCCCCTGCGAAGGCCGGGTCCTGCCCCCGCGCCTCCCCGCCCCCAAGGCTCCCCTCACCCCAGGCCCCTTTGGAGGCTGAGCGAGTGAGGCCACAGGCGCCCTCGGCTGCGGGCCAGAGGCGCGGGAGGGGAGGGGCTGCCCTGGGGCGGGCAGTTGAGCATCTTCCGGTCCCTCACGCCCTGCTGTTCTCGCACTCAGGGCACTGAGGCCGCTACTGGCCGGGATGCAGGCGGGAGCCTGGTTCCTTCCCAGAGGCCCAGGGCAGGTCCAGCTGCGTGAACGTGGTCGAGCGTTCCCACAGGCCTGTCCACAGGTCGCCAACCTGACCACTGAGCCAGAGATGGGTGGATGCGCCCCGCCTTCCTGCTCCAGCCCGTGGCAGCGAGGGGGGCTGTCCTGCGGCTGCAGCCCATGGGGCACCCGGGGCGACAGGACACACACTTGGCGCCTGCGGCTTCGGGCAGACTCAGCTCACACGGAGCCACAGTCCCTCTAGCCCAGGGGTGGGCAAACTTTTTGACTCGAGGGCCACAATGGGTTCTTAAACTGGACCGGAGGGCCGGAACAAAAGCATGGATGGAGTGTTTGTGTGAACTAATACACGTTAACACGGCTGCTGGTGAAGGAGCGGAGGGGAGAGCAAGAGAACCCTCCGCTCTTTCGGCTCCGCGGGCCAGATAGAACAGCCGAACGGGCCGGATCCGGCCCGCGGGCCGTAGTTTGCCCACGGCTGCTCTAGACCCAGCCTGGACCCTCCTCTGCTCTGGGAAGAACAGGCCACATTCAGAAAACACAGAGAATGAAGTGCCGCCAATCCCACGCCGTCTGCGGTTTTCTCAACCACACGACGCGTTTGCTGTGACAGCTTCCCCTACGCGCAGGAAGATGCCCAGCTGGCTGTCAGCTTCCGGTAAGACTGTGTCTGCTCACCTCAGCTCTGTCACCCAAGGACCCCAAATCCTCACACACCAGCCCCTTTACCAGCCCCACAAAACCCGAAACAGGCCAGGCTTCCAGACCGCACCTCCCCCATAGAAGCGCCTGCCGGGGGTGAGCTCGCCCAGGCTGCCCTCCCCTCCCACCGACCCCACAGAGGACAGTGAGCCGGACGCGCGGAGAGCTGGATGCGTGGACAGTGAGCCCGACACGCGGAGAGCTGGATGCGTGGACAGTGAGTCAGACGCATGGACACACATGGACGAGGAGCCAAGCTGAAACCCTCAGGAGACCTGGGTGCAGCTGCAAGGCGCGGCTCAGAGAGGGGGCCTCTGCGCCCCCAGTCCCTGCAGAACCAGGGACCAGCCCGACCGCAGGGCGGAGACGGCAGGGTGACTGGGTCTCGGGCCCCGCCCGGCCGGGGCCTGGGCCTGGCGCAGACTCTACCCAGTTGCTGACCTTGCGAAGGAAAGGCTCGGGCCCAGGTGGACACGGCGTCTGGAAGACACGGGTGCTTCTGAGCGGAGGGGGTTCAGAGGAGCAGCCGTGCCTGGAGACGGTGACTAACCCGCTGCTGCCCACCCACTCTCCCTCCTTGGCGGTGGCCACGCTGACCAGCTGCGAAGGGCCCTTCGGCAGGGACAGGCCACTCTGGAAAGTGACCCTGGGGACGGCGGAGGAGGGAGCCAGACCTCCTGGGCCCGACATGCCCACTTGTCTGGGGACTTCAGATGAGGTGCCGGGCACCAGGGCCGGGGGCTGGGAGCTGGGAGGGTGGTCCTGGGCCAGCAGAGGCTGGGCGAGGGCTCCTGTAACCAGTCACAGGCACACTCTGGAGGGGCAACTGGGGGAAGGACTGTGGTGGAGCCCGATCAGACAAAGCTGTGGCCCCGGTAGCCCCGGTGGCCCTCCTGTGAGGTGTGTGGAACGCTGGCCCTGGGGCAGGGCAGCAGCAGGAGCTGGGCACCAGCACCCTCACTGAAGGGGGTTGGAGCGGCCAGTCTGCAGCCTGTGTCCTGAGAGCTCTGGGTCCACCCACCTCCGGGGGCAGCTGCTGTGCCTGAAGGAGCTCAGAGGCTCTGAGAAGGGGGCACAGGGCCTGGGGAGACACATTTCTGCACCAGGTGAACCTCCGGACCTCAGGGTGCCCCAAGGTGAAGGGCCTGTGGCCTCCGTGCTGCTGTGCCAGGCCCTAGGGTGCTGGGGGGGGGGGAAGGGCCCTCCCAGGGGTGCTGACAGGACACTCAGGGGAGGCCCTTGGCTTGGGGGATGACTCAGACGCAGGGGTGGACGGGAGCTGGTTGTGCACTTGCCGGCCAGCCTGAGAGCAGTGCCCCCGCCCCCGCCCTGGGCACTGCAGGGCCATGCGCTAGCCGGGTGGGGCGGGCCGCCGCTCGCTCACTGACCTGGCCGTCAGGGTGGGGGACGCGGCCACTGCTGCGAAGACGTGGATCATGGCCATCTTGCAGAGGTCTGCGGCCGAGCCTGCAGGCACAGAGGTCCTGTTGCACCAACAACGTGAGGCCCGGGCCCAGGCCCCAGCGGCCGCCCAGCACGGGGCCCACCACCTCCTGGCTCCTCGTGTCAGGAGCCCCACGGGCGCCCGTTAGGCTGACGCCAGTGCGAGACTCAGCCGGGCCCCCATCTGGTTGCTGGGTGAGGGGAGACCCACTCCCCCGGGACCTCGGTGCTGGGGAAATGCCTGTCCATGCAGCCGGTGACCGAGTCCCCGGGTCCATGCTGGTTGTGGGCCAAGGGCACTGGCCCCGGAGGCCGTGGGGCGCTCACGGTGGGGGCACCCAGCAGTTTGCTCTTATGGCCAGCGGGCGCGCACCGCAGCCATCAGTCTCCAGCTCTGACCCTGAGTCCTGCTGTCAAGGGCCCACCTGAGTAGGTCAGGCCCACGGGGCGATCCCCTTCCCATGAACTCAACTGAAGAGGGGCCTTCCTCATGTCCGCAAACCCCCTTTCCATGTAGCACGACCTAGTCACAGGCATGACGTCCTGCATGTGCACAGGTCCTGCTGCACGTGGGCACGCACGTGGGCACGGACTAGAATCCCACCCGTCACACCAGCTCACAGTGATCTCACAGTGACTGCGCGGTGTGGCTCAACCCTTCCCATGCCCATCACTCATGCGGCTTCATGCTGGTGACCTCAGCTCTGCAGGGCAGAGAGCAGCTGGGTGTGGGTGGGGATGAGCCACGTGGTCAGGTGGGCATTCACTCAGCCAACACTGCGTCTGGCCTGACCAGGTCCTGCTAGCACAGCGGACAGGCCTCTCAGTGCCAGATGCACAGTGGGTGTCTAGTGAACACCCCTGCACACACCTAGTCCACACACCTAGTGCACACACCTAATGCACACACCTAGTGCACACACGTAGTGAACACCCCCTGCACACATCTAGTGCACACACCTAGTGCATACACCTAGTGCACACACCTAAAGCACACACCTAGTGCACATACCTAATGCACACACCTAGTGCACGCACCTAGTGCACACACCTAATGCACACACCTAGTGCACACACGTAGTGAACACCCCCTGCACGCATCTAGTGCACACACCTAATGCACACACATAGTGCACGCCCCTAGTGCACATACCTAATGCACACACCTAGTGCACACACCTAGTGCATACACCTAGTGCATACACCTAGTGCACACACCTAATGCACGCACCTAGTGCACATACCTAATGCACACACCTAGTGCACACACCTAATGCACACACCTAATGCACGCACCTAGTGCACATACCTAATGCACACACCTAGTGCACACACCTAATGCACATACCTAATGCACACACCTAGTGCATACACCTAGTGAACACACCTAATGCACGCACCTAGTGCACATACCTAATGCACACACCTAGTGCACGCACCTAGTGCACATACCTAATGCACACACCTAGTGCACACACGTAGTGAACACCCCCTGCACACATCTAGTGCACACACCTAATGCACACACCTAGTGCACACACCTAATGCACACACCTAATGCACGCACCTAGTGCACATACCTAATGCACACACCTAGTGCACACACCTAATGCACACACCTAATGCACACACCTAGTGCATACACCTAGTGCACACACCTAATGCACGCACCTAGTGCACATACCTAATGCACACACCTAGTGCACGCACCTAGTGCACATACCTAATGCACACACCTAGTGCACACACGTAGTGAACACCCCTTGCACACACACACCTAGTGTACACACCTAGTGCACACCCCATGTACATACCTAGTGCACACATGTAGTGCACACACCTAGTACACACACCTAGTGTACACACCTAGTGCACACACCTAGTGCACACCCCACGTACACACCTAGTGCACACACCTAGTGCACGCACCTAGTGCACATACCTAATGCACGCACCTAGTGCACGCACCTAATGCAGGATCCCCTGCCATGCTCTCTCGCCAGGCTCTGCCTCCAGGCTCCCAGGCCAGTCCCTCTCCAGGATCCTCCGGCATGCTCTCGCCAGCGAAGTTCTTCTGTCTCTAGAGAACGTTCTGTGTAGGTTCTGTGCCTAGGCTCTGTCTCTCTTGGTCCTGTCTTCCAAGCCCTGTGTTCTAAGTTCTGTCTCTCTCTGTCTTGTTACATCTGTATTTATACCAGTTGATTCAATCCCATCAATCTCTATTCCAAAGGTTAGGGCGTTTCTTATCTCCATTCCAGGGAGTAAAGATTATGTAGCTTAAGCATGATTGTTCGTAGTTAAAGTGATTAATTACCCACCTGGCACTTAGTTGAGGGGTTTTATTCCCTCCCTAACTTCAGGGGAAAATCCCTACCTGGGGATTCAACCTTTCTCGGAGAGGTGACCTTGTTTAAAACACACAGCGCTAAGGGGAGCAAACATATTAAGAACAGTATGCCATATATGCCAGGTCCCTTGAAACAGCAAGGATGGACCGGCTCCCGGCACCCTTGCACACACACACCTAGTGTACACACCTAGTGCACACCCCATGTACATACCTAGTGCACACATGTAGTGCACACACCTAGTGTACACACCTAGTGCACACCCCACGTACACACCTAGTGCACAGACCTAGTGCACACACCTAATGCACACACTTAATGCACACACCTAGTGCACACACCTAATGCATACACATAGTGAACACCCCTTGCACACACACACCTAGTGTACACACCTAGTGCACACCCCATGTACATACCTAGTGCACACACCTAGTGCACACACCTAGTGCACACCCCACGTACACACCTAGTGCACACACCTAGTGCACGCCCCATGTGCACACCTAGTGCACACCCCACGTACACACCTAGTGCGCACCCCTAGTACACACACCTAATGCACACACCTAGTGCACAGAGAAATGGGTCGGGACCACTCCTGCATACATGAGAACCTGCCTCGGAATCAGTGCCACCTGAGGATGGGGAGGCGTCACCATCCTCGGTTCTGTCCGGGGTCGGGCTGGGAGACAGGACTGGGGAAGACCCTACACTGAGCCCAGGCAGATCCTAGCTGCCGTCCCAGCAGCTGCTGCCCCCTCTCCTGTGGAACAGCCCCTGGGGGAGAAGGGGAGCAGGCAGGGGGAGGGGCTGGAATCCACCCATCCATCCTCCAGGCTTCTCTGGGCCTGGGGCTTCCGCCCTCCATCTGTGAGTCTGGAGTCCTAGGTGGCGACAGCTCATGGCACGTGGTGTGCAGCCCCTGATCACGTCTCTCACTCACCTCCTGCCGAGAGGAAAGCTATTCACACGCTGTGGCTGAAGGTGACTAAGGCGTTTGCATAACCGGAGGCAAACAATGTGGCGTCACCCGGCCTGCCTCCTGCTCTGGGGGCTGGGGCTGAGGGTGCGGGGCTGTGGGTGGGTGATCTGGTGGGTATCACTGGCCCTACAGCTGCTAAAAACCCGGGCAGCACATGGACCCAGCAGGCAAGTTGGGGGCTCCGGATACCTTGCACCACGAAGTTCACCGCCTGCCGCTCTGCCTGTGCCCGGAGCTGCTGGTTCCGCGCGTGGATCCTTGGCAGCGGCCTCCTCCTGCCCATGATGGACGCCACATAGCCTGGTCACAGGAAGGAAGGCAGGGTGAGGGCAGAAGCAGACAGGCAGTGTGGTGCCCTGGTGGGCACAGCTCCTCAGATTCGGGCCAGGGGCCCGGCGGAACTCTCCCAGCAGGACCCTCCAGGGACCCCTGAGCCAGAGCGACTCTGGGAGGTTGACCCTGAGGCCGCCGGGTCTGTCGCTCGCCCAGCAGGTTTGTGGTGGGGACAAGTGCAGCAGGGTGGCCGTCGCTCGCTGCCTGCCCAGAGACACGTTTGCACGCCCTCCCTCAGCTGATTCCAAAACTGGTGCAGCCGCTCCCATGCCCTGGCTGGTCCCGTGTCAGGCCAGGTCCCATCGCCTCTCGAGATCCAGGAGCGGGTGTCCCTCCACCAGCACAGCTCACAGGGCAGGCACATGACAAGCGTGGGTGGAGGAATTTAATGATCGTTTTATTTCCTTACAATGTCTGCCGGAAGTGTGATTTCTGGGTCAAAGGGCACATATACTTCCCATTTGGACCTGCTGAAAGTTATGTCCCAGGGAGGGCGGGCTCCGGCTCCCGCTCTAGCCAGCACCTGCAGCTGTGAGAGGCGACAGCGACACTCCTCGCTCTGCAGAGCTGCAGTGAGCGCCCTAAGTGAAGTCAGGGCCCGCCCCTGATGTCGCGCCTGGTCCCACCCCCCACCCCCAGTAGCCCCTGTCGCATTTCTGTCTTCAGGGTCCTGGCCCCATAGCTCTCCCCACACCGGGTTCCATCCCCATTTCAGAACTAACAGTGCACTGTTCTTCCCAAGTGGGGCTCCTGGGCCCAGGATGGTCAGGGCTATGGTCTCCATGAGGACCAGTGGCTGCAGGCTTCTCTGGGACGCACCCCCCAGGCCCAGGGAGCCCCGGCCAGCCCTGGGACGCACCCCCCAGGCCCACGGAGCCCCGGCCAGCCCTGGGACACACCCCCCAGGCCCAGGGATGCCCAGCCAGCCCTGCTGGACGCACACGAAGGCTCCCTCACGGGCCAGTGTCTGGACAGGCAGTCAGGCTGGGAGGAGTCTGAGCTGGGGCTGCCCTGGCACGAGGGCTGGGCACAGGCTCAGAGAGACCTGCCACCAGCAGCCCCTGGGGGCGGGGCAGGAGAGCCCGGTGCTGAGGGAAGCCGCGGAGCCGCAGGAAGGCGGGCCAATGCCAGCCTCACTCAGGTGCAGCTGAGCTGCCTCCTCCGCACCCCCTCCGCCTCCTTGGTTGTCCAGGAATTTCTGCTCTCACATTTCCTTCCTTCTTTCTCTAATTCACTCGGCTGCTCTTCCCCAAATGTCTTGTGTTGGATACAAACCATTTGTGTTCACAGTTTTTCTTAAAAATACTCCTTCAAAGTATTTCTTCCCCTCTGCGTGACGTGCCAGCTGGGCCGTGCCTGTGTCCCAGGGAGACCCTTCCACTGCCATTTGCTTCTGTGCTAACCCTACTGCGTTGAGGGTGCAGCAAACTTCCAAATGAGCGGCGGACACGTGGCCACGCCGACAGGCAGATATGAGACCACTCTTGCCCCCGTGGCCCTGAGCGTGCGCTATCTGACCTCTGACGTCTGGGACCGATGATGGTGGAAGTTTATGACCGCACACACATTTTTCCTAAGACAGCGCGCTCTCCATCTTCACTGCAGGATGGTACTCCTTACCCATCACCGCGTCTAACTGAAGGGGTTCATTTTGTGCCTCAGCAGAGCCTGGCCCTGGACCCCTGTCGGGCGGAGCCTTTTGGTCCCATTTATAGAGCAGGGCTGGGCACTCACCCAGTCCCCACCATCCTGTCTGTCTAGCCGCCCACTTGGGAGCAGGGCCAAGGGACCCCCAGCTGCTGCAGGCCAGGTGAGGGAGGGGGAGGGGCCTGCCCATGGCTCTGGCTGTGGCTGGCTCACCTGTCTGGTGACACCGGGCAATGGTTGCTTGGGCGAAGTCCTTGATTTTCCGATACTTCTGCAAGAAACTTTCCAAAAACCGGGAGGCTTCTGGAACAGGAACTCCAAGGCAGGCGGCAAGCCGCTCCTTCCCTGTCCGAGCAGAAACACCAGGATCAGCGGCAGCGATTCATACAGGGACCAAAAGCATGAGCCGCGAGGCAGAGCCCGTCACGCGCACAAATGAGCCAACGAGAGGGCTCTCGGGAGACGCGTGAGTTGAGGTCCAGTTGGCACCACTGGTCTCTCTTTTATTTTTATTTATTTATTTAAATATATATTTCTTTATTGATTTCAGAGAGAAAGGGAGAAGGAGATAGAAACATCAGTGATGAGAGAGAATCATGGACCGGCTGCCTCCTGCACGCCCCCCACTGGGGATCGAGCCCGCGGCCCAGGCCTGTGCCCTTGGCCGGAATCGAACCTGAGACCCTTCAGTCCGCAGGCCGACGCTTTACTCACTGAGCCAAAGCTGGCTAGGGCTCTCTCTCTCTTTTTTTTTTTTTTAAATATATTTTTATTGATGTCAGAGAGGAAGGGAGAGGGAGGGAGAGAGAAACATCCATGATGAGAGAGAATCATGGACCGGCCGCCTCCTGCACGCCCCCCACTGGGGATCGAGCCCGCACCCCGGGCCTGTGCCCCGACCGGGAATCGAGCCCTAACTTCCTGGTTCATTGGCTGATGCTTGACCACCGAGCCATGCTGGCCGGGCACCACTGGTCTCTTCTGATTGGTCAGGATGGTGCTGGCTTTGGCTTCCAGCTGAGTGCGAGGGCTGGCCCCCCGACTGGACCAGATGAACACGCGTTTACTCAGCAGCCCTGACTGAGTGCCTCCAGGTGCTGCAGGGGAAACCGTGGATGAGGCAGGTGCAGGCCCCGCTCTGGGCCCATCCAGCACAGCAGTCCTACCGGGGCGGAGGAGGGGGAGGAGGGGGAGGAGAAGGGAGGAGGAGGATGGAGGGGAGGGGGAGAAGGGTGGGGGAGGAAGAGGTAGAAGAGGCGGAGGAGGGAGGGGGAGGGGGAAAAGGGGGAGGAGAGGGAGGAGGAGGAGGGCAGGAGGAAGAGGAGGGAGGAGGAGGAGAGAGGGGGAGGGGGAGGGAGAAGAGGGGGAGGGGGAGGAGGGAGAAGGGGGAGGGGAAGAGGGGGAGGAGGAGGAGGAGGGGGAGGAGAAGGAGGGAGGGGAAGAGGGGGAGGAGGGAGCTCCATGGCCAAGCTAGGAGGACATGGGCCCAGGAGCTCCCTCCCTGGCGTTTTATGGTGAGACACATGCTTTGGTCCAGCTCAGCATTTGGTTCCACGGGATGCGGGTTTCTGGTGAAGCTTCTCTCAGCAAGGGCTGTGGTGGGACAGCACCCCGAGTGCCAGGGTGACACCCTGACTTTGAGCACAGCTTGCTGGGGGCAGGTGCTGTGGCCACAGGGACGCGGGTCAGAGCAGCTCCTCACTGTGGGAGGTTCTGTGGGGCCGGGGAAGCCCCTGGTCTGCAATGGCCCCATTTCTTCACTAGTCCCCACCCCTGAGGGCTGTTGGGGGGACCCATGAGCGGAGGCAGGGGACGCTCCCAGCAGATGGCCCTGCTTGGTGTCAGCGTGGAGCCATTCTCTCCTCTTTGTATTGATGGTCGACTAGAGAGAGACGTCCACTTGCTGTCCCACTTACTGGTCTCCCCATTAGTGGACGGAGACCAGACCAGCAACCGTGGCGAATGGGAGCAGCGCTCTAACCACTGCGAGCCCGGCCAGGCCCTCCCAGAGAGGGAGACTTTGCCTAGAGACGAGGAGCCGTGAGGACAGGTATGGGAGCCCGCTGGACAACAGGGTGATGGGCCAGGGCCGGCTCCAAGGGGCTACGTCATTGTGAGGGAGCCCAGAGCAACCAGCGGCTGAAGACCTGACTCCTGGGAGCATGACTGGAGCCAGGCGTGGGCCTGCTGCCTCTGCACGGGGCCGACGCTGGGGTCACACTAGGGCAGGGATGGCGAACCTTTGGAGCTCGGCGTGTCAGCGTTTTGAAAAACCCTAACTTAACTCTGGTGCCGTGTCACGTATAGACATTTTTTGATCTTTGCAACCATTTTAAAACAAAGACTTAAGTTTTTGATATTTATTTTATATATTTAAATGCCATTTAACAAAGAAAAATCAACCAAAAAAATGAGTTCGCGTGTCACCTCTGTCTGACACGCGTGTCATAGGTTCGCCATCACTGCTCTAGGGGGTACCCCAAGGGCCTCAGACAACAGGGTCCAGGAGCCACAGCCTGGAGGCGAGACCTGAAGACCAGGGAAGCCCTCACGGGCCTGGGACGGACTGGCCCTGGCGGCTGGTGCGTGCAGAGGCGCTGGAAGAAGAGAGTGTCTATCGAGTGAGGGTGACGGGGCAGATGTCGGCCAGGAAGAGTGGGAAAGGCTGGGGTGCCCTGTGCTTCACAAAGCTGGTCCCCGAAGAGAGCGATTCGGAGCCCTCCGTCCTTCCTCTCTGCCCAGGCCCGCCTGACTCTTCATCTGGCTGGAAATGAAAAAAACTCCAAGTCCCTTTAGGGCTCACGGGTACATTACATTGGAATAAGCCACCTATAACTGTTCCTATGACGTTCCAGCCACCGCGCTCGGCTGCGGCTCTGTAGGAACCTCCCCTGGCTTTCCGACAGGAATGGGATGGTGGCTGTAGACGTGCAGGCGGGTCTGGCCAGGTGGGGCCTGGGGTCTGCCTCAGCCAAGACCTCCCTCAGTCTTATCTGCTGTTAAGCCCACTCAGTGAACGTCTTGTTTCTGAGATTGCAGTTTTCAGTTTTAGAATTTCCATTTGGTTATTTTGATTTTCTGAGATTTCCTAATTTTCATTCATTATGAGCATCTTTTCCTTTACATCCTTGAGCACAGTTATAATAGTGGCTTTAAAATCCTTGTCTGCTAATTCCAACATCTGGGTCATCTCAGGATCGGATTCCACGATTGCCTTTCCTCTTGAATACGGATCAAGTTATTGCTTTTTCGTGTTTAGTAATTTTGGATTGTATCCTGGATATCGTGAATGATATGTTGTAGACACTCTGAATTCTGTTTTTCTCAGGGGTACTGTTTTTTAAGGGGGGGCAGTTAATTTGGCTAAAGTTAAGCTTTAAACGGTCCCCCCTGCATTGGGCTGCAGCTAAAATCTCAGCTCGTTCCTTTCGCGTGGCTGGGTTGTTTGGTCTGACTGCTTAGGGTCAGCTAGAGATTGGGCGGAGCTCACTCAGAATTTGGTGTTCCTCTGGCTTTCTTCTGAGGTTTCCCCTTCACTTTCCAGATTCCCTGGTTGCTCCAACCTGCCTTCCGGTTCTTCACGCTGGTCAGGTTTCTACCAGAGTCTCAGCCACCCATCGCGCCGTCTCGCTGGCAACTCTTCCTCCTTCGCTGTCTCCAAGGAGGAGCCCCCACGGTGCAGACTCTGCCAAGGCTGGGAGGCCCAGGCCGGTGCTGAGGCTGCCCCTCAGAGCTGAGAGCCGGCAAGAAAGGGAGGCCGCCAAGTGCTCCCCCCGTGCAGCCTCCACTGAGACCAGGGCCCTGGGACACCCAGCCAAGCTGTGCCCGGACTCCTGACCCACAGACGCGGTGAGACCAGTGGTCAGGCACGCTGCTCCAGGGCGGGGATCTGAGAAGTGACGGAGCTCTGTGGACACTGGGGCGAGGGGTTCCAGCAGACGGCAGAGCCCCGTGGGGAGCCAGCCTCTGTGAGGGGGTTCCCGCCCCGTCACAGCAAGTCACCCGAGGCCCAGGCGAGGCACTTTGGTGGCCCACGTGGAGTCGATATTCTCGCACTGGCCGCCTGTTCGGTTTTGCTGCCTTTCCTTCTGTGAGCGAAGGTTCCCGCGGCCGGAGGGGCGCTCTCCCCGGGTCTGCGGAGCCCGCTGTGCACACAGAACTGACCCAGGGAGGAGGCCCGCATAGGCCTGGCCAGCAGCCACGTGGGTCTGCCCTGGAGAGGGGCCGGCTGGACACAGCCACGTGGGTCTGCCCTGGAGAGGGGCCGGCTGGACACAGCCACGTGGGTCTGCCCTGGAGAGGGGCCGGCTGGCCACAGCCACGTGGGTCTGCCCTAGAGAGGGGCCGGCTGGCCACAGCCACGTGGGTCTGCCCTGGAGAGGGGCCGGCTGGCCACAGTCTCTCCCGAGGGGCATCAGGCTCCCCTGATTCTGTGACCGAGAGGGAGAAAGGAATTTAAGAAGCCCAGACAGCCATGGTCAGAGAGTCAAAAGGACAGGCTGGGAGGGAGAGGGAGGGGAGCTGGGCCCTGGGCTCTGGGGAGGGGGAGGAGGGGGAAGGGGGCTCCTTGAGCAACTCAAGGCACAGAAATGGCCCCAGCACAGCTGTGGGCCCTGAGACCCCTCCCGCTGGGTGGCTGGGTGCCCCCACTTCCGGGCCTGTTCCGCCTGAAAGGCTGGCGTAGCACCGAGGGAGCTGTGGCTGGAGTGTGTGAGGACCAGAGGGACTCACTAACTCAGCCGTGGGCTGAAGAGGATTCCTCGAGGGCAGGGCCATGTGTGAACGCAGCCACGAGCGAGCACGCCTACCTGCTCCGTACACCACGGCGTACACCACCCTCTTGGTCTGCTCCCTGTCTGTGTGAGTCACACGCTCTGCGGGGATGTCCTTCCTGCGTGGGAAGAGGGCCCGCTGTCAGGCACTGGCACCCTTGGGGCCACGAGAGCCCCCCCCGGCCCCCCCCCACGCGGTTCTTCCTCTGGAGGCTCTTCACCTGCAGCCGCCTTCATGCGGGGGGGGGGGGGCTCTTCCCCTGCAGCTCCTCTCAGCCCGACCCGGGCGCATGGGAGCACCAACCACATACACCAACGGCATCCCCAGGGAGTGGGCAGGGCTGCACCCGTCCCCCTGCAGGCCTCCAGCAGCTGCTGCCTGTCCCCCCGACGGAGGGGCTAAACCCTCAGACAGCGTGAGGGTCAGCTCAGCACCCCAGCTCTGTGGGCTGGACACGAGGACTTGAGCGGCCTCTGCACACCCAGGTAGGGACGCCAGGCAGTTCCTCTTACAGGAGGAGCCCAGCGGGAGGAGCTGGGAGCTGCCAGCCCTCGCTTCCTGCGGGCCCTGTGGTGCTCTCATCTCCCAGGGACTCTGCACACCGCTCCCGCAGCGGCCAGGGGTCTCAGTGAGTGAGTTCTGAGCCAGGCGGCCACGCAGGCCCCAGGCCGCCCAGAACCCACGAACACGCTTCCCTGCCAGGAAGCGGCTGGCGCTTCTGGCCCCAGGATGGCCGTGTGGGCGCTGGGCCGGAGGGAGGGCGGCCGGCAGCACCGCACGCTGTCCTATGGCTCAGTGCCTTTCTGGGCTCAGCTCACCGGTTTCCCAGGCAGAGCTGGTCCCGACAGCTGTGAGGACTTTCTCGTGTTCCCCTGAGGGGGCGGGGGGGAGGCCCCAGGGCTGCCTGCCTCCCATTTTCATGGCGGCCCTGAGCTCGGTGATTTTACCGCCTGATTTCCAAGCCCCGTCGCAGTTCTTCCTTCTTTGTCCTTTTCCTGCTGCTCGACTGTTTTGCCCGGTTGTCTACCTCACCTTAAACTTGGCACTGTTAATGGCTGCGTTTCGAGAATAAACAAAACACACCCTCGCTCAGAGCAAATGCACGTACATGACAAGCCTGTGTCAGCAGCCACTCTGCATGACGGCCACACGCGCTCACCTGCTGTGCTGACGGACACGCAGGTTGTCCCGCCCCCCACTGCTGTGAGGGAGGCTGCTGTGAGCACGTCAGGTTTTTAAAATCCTCACCCAACGGTGTGCTTGTTGACTTGAGAGGGAGGGGAAGAGAGAAAGAGAGAGAGAGAGAGAGAGAGAGAGAGAGAGAGAGAGAGAGAGAGAGACATCGATGTCTCCCATACACACCCTGACTGGGATCAAGCCTGCAACCGAAGTATGTGCCCTGACGGGGATTTGAACCCTCAACCTTGCAGTGTGTGGCACGACGCCCCGGCCAGGGCTGCGGGCAGGTGTCTGTGGACAGGAACGAGGAGGGACTGGCTGGGTCGTGTGGGGACTCTAACTCCCCTGGGGCCGCCAGCCTCTTCTGCAGCGGCCACGCCATCGGATCCCTGGTGCGTGCGAGACCCGGCGGCTCTGTCTCCCAGGAAGGCAGGAGCCAGGCGCTCTGTCCTCCGATCCCCGCAGACCCTCTGGAGGGCGATCTGATGCAGCCGCAAGGATGCTGCTGGGCCGTGGGGCTGCTGCCCGTGGCCATGGGAGCCTGGCCGTTGCCTCTGGGGCCCCGGGAGGAAGCGGCCTGATGGTAGATTACGGCCTCGGGTCACGAGTCAGGCTGTCCACTCCTCAGCCTCTGGGCCACTCAGTTCCAGCCAGAGGGGGACCCTCGCTGCCCTCCTCCCCCACCTGCCCCCATGGCACCTGCCCCTCCCCATGCTCACCCCCTGTCGGGCCGGTGAGCGTCAGGCCGGGGCTGCTGGGGGACAGTGAATCAGACAGGTGCATGAGCGGGGCACGCACACACACGTGTGGCTATGTCAATGCGAGGGCAGTAACGAGGGCGACAGTCCCCATTCGTTGTCATCCGCAGGTCTGCCCAGACCCCCTCTGCGCTCGTCCTGTGAATGTAACTGCCCGGCTCCCACTGGATGTCCCACTGACTCCCTCGTAGCTGCTGCCCTCCCTGACACGCCTCCCCTCCGCACACGTGCACTCAGACCCTGGGAGGAGCCGGGTACCCTCCCCCTGGGCCGCAGGGACCCCTCTGCCTTCCCGCCTCACAGCCAGCCCATCTCCACTCGGCAGTGGACAGCCCTCCATAAAGACGCGGCGGTCCTAACTGCTCTCCGCTCCCTCCCCAGGTCCCCTACAATGAAGCAGAGGAGTGAAAAGGAAGAAATCCAGAGAGGAGGGCGGGAGGGCCTCCAGCAGGCGGGCCAGCTGGGTCCTGAGAGAGAGGGGGGGGCAGGGCTGCGCAGGGCTGACCCGCCTCTGAGAGCTCACACAGGCGCCCAGGCGGCAGCCCGGGGAGCGGGCGGCTGGGAGGGGATGTCAGGCGGAGCCCGAGGCAGGAGCGAGCCGTGGGGTTCCCAGACTCGCCCAGGCTCAGCGAAGTCCCGGCCCACGGGCGATGAGGATGAGGATGAAACGAAGGAGAGGATTCTCTCCTGCAGCTGGTGGTCCTGGAAAAGGGGCCTCTCTGTTTGGGTGCTCCGGGGTCCCCCGGGCGCTGAGCCCAGCAGCTGGGTTATTCTGAAGGGAGGGCACAGGCCAGCCATCTCGCCTCACTCTGAATGGTGAGCAGAGACCCAGAGGCACCCCAAGGTCTGAGCCCTCCTCTGTGGGTGTCCCCAACTCCCAACGCCCCTCAAACTGTGGAGCCTGGCAGCGCATCCCCCTGCAGGAACGGGGCTCTGGTGCTGAGCTCCCAGCAGACCTGAGCTGGAACTTCATGGGACAGCTGGGGGCAGCGCTGCTGAGAACGGAAGCTGCCAGCCTGTAGCTGGGGGGGGGGGGTGCTGCACCCCGTTCCCAGGCCTCCCACGCGCCAGCTCCAGGCGCTGGCATAGCTCTTCCGCCCTCGCACCTCCACCTCACACTCGGCCTGGTCACCGCCTCTCCCGCGGTGCGAGCCTCGCTCTCCCCTCTGGCCCCATCAGTGGAGCGGGAGGTGCTTGGACCCCACGCCGACATCTCTCGCATGGGTCCCTGCGTGGTGCCTCTCGGTTTGCCTAACCCCTGCGGTGCCCAGGTCCTGGGGACCGGACCCCCAGGCGGCTCTGGTGTCCACCAGCCTCCCCTGGATGAGGCCCACGGGGCACCAGCAGGCCCGAGGGTGTCCCAGGCTCCAGCTGCCCAGCCCTTCCTGGTGACACAGGCGGCAAGATGTGTCCCTCCAGGTGCTGCCCTCACCCTCCTGGGCTCTGCTCTCAGGGGCACAGCCCAGTGCGCTCTGACTGGGATGAGGAGTGATGGCTAGTGGATCTGGGCTGTCTTTGGGGTGGAATGTTCTAGAATTAGACAGTGGTGCTGCAACACCTTGCGTGTGCACTGAAAACCACTGAATTGGCGAGGGCTGAGCCACACAGACGTTCCGGCAGAGCTTCCCAAGCCCTCAGGGGGGAAGGCCTGAGTGGGCGTGGGCCGGGCCAGCCCAGTGGTGGAGAGGGTGGAGGCAGTGACGGGCAGAGTGGCAGCACCTGCACTGGACAGAGGGGCATGTCCCGCCTCAGAGGGCTCCCAGCCTCCATAAGAGACAGTGATGGTGAGAGGGGAGTGTGGGAGGAAGTGCAGGCTGAGAGCACAGAGGACAGCCTCCTGGAGCTATGCCTCGAGCATCCTGCAGGTGAGGGGGGATGAGAAGCTGGGGAGGGGTGCGGAGCTCCACAGAGGGAGCGGGGTGCGGGGAAAGGCCGAGGGAGAGGGGTGCCTGCAGCTGCTAGGGGGGACCGAGCCCACGTGGCCCTCTGCTTCCTGGGGCAGAACCTGACTTTGTCCAGGCAGTGATGCGCCTGGCCGTGGTGAGAAATGACGCTGAGACTCTGTTCTGGAGCATTCCCCTCCCAGCCTCTCTTGCAGCTATGTCAGCTGACAGCCCGTTCTGGAAGTGAAGTGCAGTGGGCGGGCGCTGGGGAAGGGCTCTTACCCTCCTGCCCCAGGGCGGATGTGGGAGGAGCCTGCACCTCCGCATTCCACACCCAGGAAGAGCCAGCATCCCAAGGATATCGACCCAGAAAGCACAGGCCGTGGGTGCCACTGCTGAGCTGCCCAACAACACCCGAGGCCATCTGCCTCTGCCATGTGTGAGTCAGGGGGGGGCAGGGACTGCCACAGGCAGACAGCGTGCTGGCCCCCTAGGTGGGGGTGGGGCAGCAGTAACGCAGCCTGCGCACTGCCACTCATCTAGAGGGAACCCGTGACTCGTGTTTTTAATTTTTCCAACATTTTGATTACATTCTTTAGCAATCGCCTTCTCTTTTAGCAGCAAACAGTTATCAGTTTTCATAATTAGCAAACTCTTGGCATCCTAGTCATCTACTCTTCAAGATTAACCACTAGAGAAAAAGGTAATTTCTTTCTTATGAAAATAGCCTCAGAATAACTCCAGGCTTTTAAAACGCAGGCATTCCTGCAGATCTGATACTATTGGGAGCTCGGTATCTTACCACTGTGAAGTCAGGGTGGAAAAGACATCGTCGCTCTCAGGTTCCTGGAATAGCTTCAGAAGCTCTGGGTCCCCAGATAAGTGTGCAAGAATGCGCAACTCAATCTGCGCAAAGTCTGAGAAAAAGTCTGCGTTAGCCGGAATCCACCAGCAGTGTCCCTCCTTGCTGCTGCCCCCGGCCCAGCCTCACCCCCACCTCGACACCAAGGGACCGCCCCTTCCCCCTGGCCGCCCTGTGTCTGCGAGTCCAAGAGGCCCTCTGCGTCCGTGAGGCCGGCAATGCCTCCGCAGGCGGGCTGCGTTCATCCACCGCTCATTCTGAACATGAGAATGTCAGAAAGGGCCTACTATGTGCCAGGCTGGGCGCTGGCGAGCAACACAGACCCGTCTCTTTCCTCATGTAGCTCTGGGAGGGGATGGGGGTGCGCTGGGTGAGATGAAAGGGCAGCGGTGGGTGAGGAGGGAGAGGCTGCTGTGAGAGGCGGTCAGCGTGCACCTCACAGACCGGGACCTGAGCACAGGCACGGGGGTGGGGGTGAGGGTGGGTGAGGGGGGACGGGGATGGGGCGGGGGGAGCGAGGAGGGAGCAAGATGCGCTTGGGGACGCGGGTTCCGGGGTGAAGGACAGTGGAGCCGCCCCCATGGCCAGGATGATAAGCACAGAGAGGAGGGGGCAGACGGGGTGGGGACCTGGAGGGCTATTTGAGATCCCGACATGGTGCCGTGAGGGCCCCGGAAGCAGACGTATTTACTGTGCCTGAGAAACCCTTGCTTCATATTAACATTCGCCTTAGGGTTTATTTTAGAGAATGAGTTTTAGCCCAGCTGGCGGGGCTCAGTGGTTGAGCATCGACCTAGGAACCAGGAGGTCATGGTTGGATTCCCGGTAAGGGCACATGCCCGGCTGTGGGCTCCATCCCCAGTGCGGGGCGTGCAGGAGGCAGCCGATCCATGATTCTCATCATTGGTGTTTCTATTTCTCTCTCCCGCCCCCTTCCTCTCTGAAATAAAAAGATAAACATATAAAAAGAATGAGTTTTAGAAGCACCTTTGAATTATTCAATTTGTAAACATTTTAACTGTGTGAAAGGCACAGGGTGAGCTACAGCGACCGCAGCGCCTCCACCTGGTCTCCATACCTGCCGCCAGGAAGGTGTGGCCCCTGGCGGAGACGAGCATGGTCCTCGGGGAGATGGTGAGGGCGGCCTCTTCCTTCCCTGGATCGGGGTGCAAGGCACTTGGTGAACTGCTCACGGGCTGATCTGCAGCTCGTCCTCAGACATTACTTTACCATCATTCTCCAGTCCAAGGAGTCTAGATTTTGCACTTTGAATATTTTTAATAATGTAATTAAAAAATATCTTATCATTATTGAAAGCAAATCGATGTCCTATTAAACTTTTCTGTTCTGTCTGGGCTTCCCAGTGAGGAAAAGGGCCAACACTGATGCTTAGATGTGGCCCATTGAGAGCAATCTGAGCCCTTGCCGGCTTGGCTCAGTGGATAGAGCGTTGGCCTGCGGACCAAAGGGTCCTGGGTTTGATTCCGGTCAAGGGCACGTACCTCGGTGGCAGGCTCCTCCCCGGTCTGGGCCCTGGTGGGGGCGCCTGCAGGAGGCAACCAATCCATGTGTTTCTCTCACATCAATGTTTCTCTCTGTCTTTCCCTCTCCCTTCCACTCTCCCTAAAAATCAATGGGAAAATATCCCCGGGTGAGGATCAAGGCGCGCGCACACACACACACACACACACACACACACACCACACATGCGCGTGCACGCACACACACACACCACACGCGTGTGCACGCGCGCACACACCACACGCGTGTGCACGCACATACACCACACGCGTGTGCGCGCACACATGCACACGCACGCACACGCACCACACACGTGCACACACGCACATGCGTACACGCGCACACACACACGCGTACACACACATGTGCACACACACACACGCGCGCGCGCGCGCGCGCACAGGGCTGCTGCATTGTGCCCCGCCTGCCGGCGGCAGTTCCCCAACAGGAGCGACGCGGTTCAGCTTTGACCGTTTCTGTCTTAGAAATGCCACCGTCATGACAGTGGGGCACGGAGAAGGAGCTGCTCGCCCGCTTTACAAACAGCCCCTGAGATTTCCAGACTTGCACACGTGCGAGCTCCTGGCTGCTTTTCCTTTCCTGGGAGCTGGTAGGGGGAGCTGGGAGCAGGGCACTGCTTCCTGTATAATTAGCATCTACTTGAACTTGTAAACTGCCAGAAGGGAGGTGCCCTACCACTTCAGCCTGCTTTACTCTTCACTGTACATTAGGTCCTGGCTGCGCACACAGAGGAGAACCTGGGGGCAGCGACAGGGAAGCCGTCGCAGACGCGGAGACTCCAGCCACGTGGAAAGGAACGCCTTACCTTTATAATTCCGAGGCTTAGTGATCTGAACTGGGTTTTTGGAGATGCCTTGGATATTCTGTTAATAATAAGAGAACAGCTTTAGCGGAAATGTTTTCATTAAATTAATCTGTACATTTAAGGGTATTTGAACTGTGTCACATTTTATTAAACATTAACAAAATAGGCCCGGCCGGTATGGCTCAGTGGTTGAGCAGGAGGTCACGGTTCGACTCCCCGTCAGGGCACATGCCCGGGCGCGGGCTCACAGGAGGAAGACATTGATGTGTCTCTCTCATCAATGTTTCTCTCTCTCTCTCTCTCCCTCTCCCTCCCCCTCTGAAATCAATCAAAATATATTAAAAAATGTTTAACAAAATAACTTATGCCAGTGTATTATGCATTACCATGTGACCTCAACTGCCTGATACTGAAACGCCATTCTGGTGGGACCCACTGAGTGCGCACAGCGAGTGTGAGAGCAAGGCTTTGTGGCTCCAGCCGGTGGCCCCGTCAAAATCAGTGCAGTCATTCTGGCAGCAGCAGCCTGACTTATGAGCTTAGAGACGTAAAAACTCCTACATAATTTGCTGAACATAGGCTGCTGTGCAATTTGTCCATTTATTTCCCTTTGTTAACATATTTGAAGATGGAAAGTCTGGTCTCTCCGCCCTGACCTGCCCCCTCGGGTGCTCTTGGCGCTCGGCCCGTACGCGGCCTTCGCACTTGCAGCCCTGGCTGGTGACGAATGTGTCTGTGCCTGTCACAACGTGGGCGACAGCGACAGGGCACAGCCTGGCACTGCCTGGCTGGCCTCCAGCCGTGGCCACTGTCCTGACCGCGAGAATGTCTGTCACATTCTCCTTTCGGCCGCTGTCTGCTCATGGAGCTCCTTCGCAGTAGCTGGTCCTGACTCCCTGACTAGTTGGGTCACCTGTGCCACATGCGAACCGCTGACCCCTCAGACGACACATACTAAGGCCCGCAACCCTGGGTGGGGAAAGGCAGGCTTGCCATGAGGATGGCAAGGTCCCCGAGCCTGGAGGAGAAAGCTGGGCTCTCAAGTCTTCCGTACGTTAGAATCACACGACCCTTTTAAATGTTAGCCGCACCCAGGGATATGTTTTTATTGATCTTAGAGAGAGAGGAAAGAAGAAGGAGGGAGGGAGGAAGGGGGGAGAGAGAGAGAGAGAGCGAGAGAGAGATAAACATCAGCCAGTTGCCTCCTGTACACACCCTGACCTGGGTTCAAACCCACAACCCGGGTATGTGCTCTTGGCCCTGGGTATGTGACTGGAATCAAACCCATGACCTTTCCAGTCAACTGAGCCACACAGGTCAGGGTGAATCACATGATATTAAAAAAATACCAAATATTTACACGCTAAGCTCCTAATAGAACAGACGACAGAAAACAAGAGCCGCTTCCCTGGCCGGGTGGCGCAGTGGTAGAGCGTCGTCCTGATGCACCAAGGTTGTCAGCTCCATCCCTGGCCAGGGCACATACAAGAATCAACCAATGAAGCCATGAATAAGCAGAACAACAAACCTCTCCTTCTCTCCCCCACCCTCTCTTTAAAATCAATTTTAAAAAGTTTTTTTGAAAAGAAAGAAAGAGCCGGTGAAGCTGAAGCGAGATCAACAGAAGCTACCCAACGGAAGGAGAGAAGAAATCCTGGGGGAGGGCCAGCGCCCCGGGGCCTGCGGGCTCGCAAAAGGACAACAGCGCGTCATTTCCGCCCCCGAGGGAGAGAAACATTTGTGCACAAAAAAATACTTGAAGAATAACGGCTCAAAATATCCCAAATTTAGTGAGAGACCTATTTTTCAGACTCAAGAGGCTGAAAACCTAAGCAGAATACATTAAAGGGAACCTGGGCCCAGCAGCATCATAATCAAACTGCTAACCATCGGAGATTAAAAACAATCTTGAAAGCAGCCGGAGCAAAGGGCACAGCAGCGCCGGGCCTCGCTGTGCGTGACGGCGTCTCAGCAGACGCGGGGAGAAGGAACTGTCAACCAGAACTTGCTCTGCGCAAACTTTATGCTCCGGGAATGCAGGTAAACGGAAGGCATTTTAATGAATAAAATGAAGAGCATCGGCCTCACAGGACCTGCTCTAAAAGAAGGCTTATGGCCTGGCCAGCCTGGCTCAGTTGGTTGGGCTTCGTCCGGTGCCCCAAAGGGTTTCCAGCTGATTCCTGGTCAGGGCACATGCCAGGTTGTGAGCTCGAGCCCCAGTAGGGGGCGTGCCGGAGGCAGCCGATCAATCGTTCTCTCATCTCATCGTTCTCACATCATTGATGTTTCTTTCTCCCTTCCTATCTCTCTCTAAAAAAAAAAAAATCAATAAAAAATCTTTAAAAAAAGAAAAAGGAAAAAAAAGAGGTAAGAATGATCAATTACAGGAATAAAAGAGGTTATTACTATATGTCACACGGACATTAAGGATAGTAAAGCAATACCTTGAGCCATGATATACCCATAAGTTCAACAGCTTAGATGAAGGGGGCCAATTCCTTGAAAGACACAAGCTGCTAAAATTCACTCAGGAAGAAATAGAAAATCTGAATAACCTGCATCTGTTACAAAAAATTGGCTTTGCAGTTTAGAACCTTCCCACCAAAAGACAGACGAACAAACAAAAAACCCAACCCCCAGGCCCAGATAGTTTCAATGGTGAATTCTACCACAGACGTAAGGGATAAATAATACTTATTCTGCATCATCTCTACCAGAAAACAAACGAGGAGGAAATTCTAAGTCATTCTGTGAGGCCAGTAATACCCCAATAGCAAACCCAGATAAAAACATTCTGAGAAAACTACAGACCAGTGTCCCCCAGGAATACAGACACCAGCTATCCTAAACAAACGTCAGCCCGCAAATCAGCAACAGCAACAACCCAGCACGACTGAGGGGGGTTCATCCCACAGCCCAGCCGGGGCTGGTTCCACATTTGAAAAATCAATCAATGTTGTTCACCATCTAAACAGTTGAAAGAACATTCACGCGGTCATCTCAGTAGATGCAGAAAAAGCATCCGACAACACCAAGTGTCCGTTCACGATGAAGCCCCTCGGCAGAGCGGACAGAGGGAGGCCCAGCAGGATGAAGAGGGCGCACAAACCTAGAGCTCACACCGTCCGCAAGGCCATGGCTCCACGTTTCCCCTGAGGATCGATCGGAAACGGGCCTGCGAGGGCCTCAGCGGAGGAGGCCTCCTCCGACGCTCCCGGGAGCTGCATGGCGACACAAGTTCATCTCCGCTGGAGAGGAACAGAGGAGGGATCCCCAGGACCTGCCGGGACAGGACGGGACGCTGCGGCAGAGCGCTGGGGGGGGGGGGGCACAAGCTGGGCCGGCCTGTGACTTAGCCATCAGATCAGACTCACACTCAGCCTCCACACAATGAACACTGACACACCACACCAACCACTGAGGCAATTCCTTCACCAATGAGCACAAGCGGTGAGGACTAACATGCTTTCCTCCCAACAACACATCAGCGATATTTAACACTCGCTAATTCCGATTTCAGTCTCCAACCTTCTTCCTTCCCTCGAGAACGCTGAGTGACTGTGTGTCACATGGCGGACGCTGTTCATTCCTGGGACAAACTGGGCCGGCGACTCCGGGAGCTGCCGCGGGCGGAAGGCCTTCACGGAGCAGCGGACGTGACCGGTCACCGAGGATGCTGGGGGTGCACAGCGGCAATGCAGCGGCCACAAAGGGAGACGGCGAGGCGAGGACAGCGAACCAGGGCGCAGAGCGGGCGCCTAGACACAGGCCACGCCTCCATCAGAAGACTGAGTCACAGCCAGCAGCCACCCACATGGAAAGCCCTCCGAGCGCTGCCTCCCATCTACAAAAGGCAAATTCAGGGGGATTACAAACCGAAGCACAAAGCAAAACTCGGAACTAGGACCAGGGAACAGAGTATCGTTATGCTTCCCACGGAAGGAAGAGTTCCTGGAGTAAGACACCGAAGAGCGCAAGCCATGACGAAAGGACGACATGTGGCGTAGAGCAGAAAGCACCGGTAACCGAGGGACGCAGAACGCAACACGGGAGAAAACCTGAAGCCCGACCAGAGACGGCAGGAGGTCCTAATATATAAAACCCTGGGTCCGCCGGGACCAGAGGCTCGCCCAACCGGAAGTCAGTCCTGCAGTCAGCGCTGGGTTGGCGTGGCGACCCAGCACTGACTGCTGCAGCGGCAGGTATGGTGACCCAGCACTAACTGCTGAGGGGGCTGCGAATCAGACCCAGAGAGGCCTGAAGGGAGAAGCAGTGCCTGATTCATTGCCTGTGTGGCAGCTGTTGATCAGCACTTGCCTCTCTCTTTCTCTCCGGGCCAGCAGCCGTGCCTCCATGTCTCTCCAGGCCTTCACCCGGGCTGCTGATCAGCCCCGCTTTTCTGATCAGGCCCCGTTGATAGGCTCAGAGACGCTGACTGGCATAGAAACTGACCAATCAGAACCAAATCTGGGTGAAGTCTGAGGAACCAATGGCTGCTTTGGAGGGCAGCTGGGGGCAAGATCAGGCTGGCAGGGGAGGGCTATTGGAGGTGAGACCAAGCTGGCAGAGGAAGGCAGTTGGGGGCAACCAGGCCTGCTGGGTAGGGTAGCTGGGGGCAAGATCAGGCCATTGGAGAGGGCCGTTGGGGGCAAGATCAGGTCGGCAGGGGAGGGCAGTTAGGAGTGATCAGGCAGGCAGGCAGAGGCAGTTAGGGGCAATCAGGCAGGCAGGCAGAGAGGTTAGGGGCGATCAGGCAGGCAGGTAGAGAGGTTAGGGGCAATCAGGCAGGCAGGCAGAGAGGTTAGGGGTGATCAGGCAGGCAGGCAGAGGTAGTTAGGAGCTATCAGGCAGGCAGGTGAGCGGTTAGGAGCCAGCGGTCCCAGATTGTGAGAGGCAGTCAGACACAGCAATCGAGCCTAAACTGGCAGTCGGACATCCCCCAAGGGGTACCCGATTGGAGAGGGTGCAGGCTGGGCTGAGGGAATCTCCACCCCCCCCCCCCCGTGCACTAATTTCATGCACCGGGCCACTAGTATTTATATAAACGAACAAAAGAGTAGTGTCCATAATATATAAAGAGCATTTACAAATTAATAAAAGGCAAACCACTAAACTGAAAATGGGCAAAGGAGATAAACAGGCAAGTCACTGAAGAAACACAAATGACCAGTAAAGAGGAAAATGTACTTACCCCCGTTAGTAATGAAAAAATGCAAATCAAACCACAGTAAGATAGGAATTCACACTCATCAAACGAGCAACAAGTAAAATTCCATGGCACGTGTGGGGCAGCGAGAGCCGAGGGGCGCTGCAGGGGAGGGTGGGTGGCCCCCTGTGGAGAGCACCTGTGCCATCGCGGGCTGAGCACCACGTGCCCACGGCCAGGCCCTGCCGGGGACGCCCGAGTATTCCTCACCCGCCCATGGCCAGGCCCTGCCGGGGACGCCCGAGTACTCCTTACCCGCCCACGGCCAGGCCCGCTGGGGACAAGCCCGAGCACTCCTGGCGGCACTGTTTCTCCTTGCAGACTGTTTCTCGCAGAGAAATGAGAACATGTTCAGTGCACTTACACGATGAAATGCTATCAGTCGCCAAGATAAGTGAACGAGTGCTACTTGTGTCAGCACGGGCAGCTCTCAGAACGTCACATCGATGACAACAGCAAGCTACATAAGTATGAGCACAACACGACACCATGGACGTAAAGTCTGAGAGCAGCACAAACCCCACTGTTACTCAAGGAAACATGTCAAGATGGGTGACCAACACTGAGTGTGGGATGAGAGGGAAGCCGTGTGAGAAGAACACACTTGGGAACAGATGAGCAGGGGCTTTGAAGGTACCAAGTAATGTTGAAGTTTTTAAAAAACACATTTTTATTGATGTCAGAGAGGAAGGGAGAGGGAGAGAGAAACATCACTGATGAGAGAATCATGGATCGGCTGCCTCCTGCACACCCCCCCACTGGTATCGAGCCCGCAAACCGGGCACGTGCCCTGACTGGGCATCGAACCATGACCTCCTGGTTCACGGGTCGATGCTCAGCCACTGAGCCGGGCCGGCCGGGCATCTAAGCTTTTGAGCGGGTGATGGACACACCCTGGGCAGTGTGTGGGCTCCACACCATTTTCCCAGGAGAAGGACGTGGAGCTGAGCTTTGGGAGGGAGGACGGGGTCAGACAGGCTTGTGACAGACAGCTCTGCAGAGAAACTCAACCAGCAGTACCAGACGGGGGGCTGGGCTGGAGGAAGATGGTTCGAGGCTCCAGACGTAACAAGAGTGACTGACGGCTTGAAGGTGAGGGAAAGCACGAAGGGTCAGCAATCATAAATCATAGCAAAGCACCAACCATGATCTGACAACACCTTAACTTGGCTCCAACGCAGTTACATACCAAAGAGCTAGTACACGCTAACAAGATATTCCCGTGGAGCTAGAGAGTAAGGAAATTGTCGGGGACTCCCCGCTAAGCAACGCTTGGCTTCTAACATTCCCAATCAATAGTTTAGAACTGTAACATTAAAAATTAAAAAAAAAACTAACCTAGAAGGGAAAGGAGGACTCTTACTAAAGAATTCATAAAACTGCGAGGTGAAAGGTCAGCCACTTTGAATTTCAGAGGTTGGTCAGCTCTGAGCCAGGTCACGAGGGCTGCAGTGAAACGAGGACATGGACAAAAGCAGCCTGTCCCTGGAAACACGAGCGGGACACCCAACGCCGCCCGATAAGGGGGTATTGGGTGATGGGGGCAGGAATGTGGCTCCTGGCGAGGCTTGGAGAGCAAAGGTCCCAGCGCTCCCAGGAGAGGCTCTGTGGAGTCTGAGAGTAGCAGGAGGACGGACCCAGCAGGACCAGGGTCGGGGGAGAGGAGCGTGAGACAAACAAAAGCCCCCCGACCACTCCCTTCCGAGGGAAGAGCTGCGCAGACCACACGGGAGGAGGCCCGGCCATGTGGCCAACACGCCACCGTCTGGACCATGAGCCCAACTAGAGGACGCTGACACCGGGAGACCATCAGGAGTGGGTCACACGTCCCGGTTCGCAGGGCGGCTCCGTGCTTGAGCATCAACTCAGGAACCAAGAGGCCACTGGCTCCATTCCCGGGCAGGGTGCAGGCCCGGGCTGCGGGCTGGCTCCCCAGTGGGAGGCATGCAGGAGGCAGCCGATCCATGATTCTGTCATCATTGAAGTTTCTCCCTTCCTCTCTAAAAATCAACAAAAACGTATTTTAAAATAAACAAACAAATAAAAAAAAGTGCTCAGGACCCACCATGTTCCAGGTAGAGAGCCAGGCCTGGAGGTCGCCAGTGAAGTGGGCAGGACTTACAATCGAGTGCGGCATGAAGCGCACGGCCATGAGCGTGGGGATGGGGCAGCACGGGTCTGCCTGAAAAGGACACTGGACCGAGGTTCTGAGGGAGCAAGTGCTGATCACTGACTCTCCGGGGCTCGGGGAGCGAAGGACGCAGGTTCAGCGGGATCGACCATTATTCGGCGGGAGCTCACCTGCAGCTGGAATGCACTCAGGGGAAAAGAAAGTGCTCCCCTCCCAGGGAGAAGACGCAGACAGCCGACAGGGTCACCCCTCCTGAGCCAGCAGAGTGCGTGCCCAGCAGAGAACGGACCAGCGCACGCACGGAGGGAACTTCCAAGGCGGGGAGAGCCCGTCCACAGGGGCCAGGACACAGCGCAGGACACTCAGCCAGGGCCGTCCGCAGGGGCTAGGACACAGCGCAGGACACTCAGCCAGGGCCGTCCGCAGGGGCCAGGACACAGTGCAGAACACTCAGCCAGGGCCGTCCGTAGGGGCTAGGACACAGCGCAGAACATCAGCCAGGGCCGTCCGCAGGGGCCAGGACACAGCGCAGAACACTCAGCCAGGGCCATCCACAGGGGCCAGGACACAGCGCAGAACACTCAGCCAGGGCCATCCACAGGGGCCAGGACACAGCGCAGAACACTCAGCCAGGGCCGTCCGCAGGGGCTAGGACACAGTGCAGGACACTCAGCCAGGGCCGTCCGCAGGGGCTAGGACACAGCGCCGGACACTCAGCCAGGGCTGTCCGCAGGGGCTAGGACACAGCGCAGGACACTCAGCCAGGGCCGGGAGTCGCTCCTGTCCCAGCGCCATTCCCGGAAAACTCACAGTTCCTGGGACAAGAGGCAGAGCCCGCAGGAAGGCGTCCTCAGGATGGGGAGAGCTAGCCAGGCTGGACGCAGCCCTTCTCTGCACCTGCCTCAGACGCCATGAAAGCAAGGCCAGGAAGCCATGCACTGTTCCTGAGAAACGCAGCTCGTCCCAGGAGCGAGCTCAGGACATTTACAGGAAAACCACGAGGCCCACTCCCCAGCGCCCTCAAGTCCACAATGCCTGGCAGCCACACGGAGATGACCAGGCCTGCACAGAGCAGGGGATCATCTACTGACCTGCACTGGACACAGGTGGTTTTATTTGGTTTTTTTTAAATTTTTAATCCTCACCCGAGGATATTTTTTCCATTGACTTTTAGAGAGAGTGAAGGGAAAGGGAGAGACAGAGAGAGACATCGATGTGAGAGAGACACATTGACTGGTTGCCTCCTGCATGCCCCTGACCAGGACCCATGCCCCTCACCAGGGCCGGGAGCCTGCAACCGAGGTATGTGCCCTTGACCAGAATCGAACCTGGGACCCTTCAGTCCGACGCTCTATCCACTGAGCAAAACCGGCTAGGGCTGGACACAGATGTTGAAATGATAGACAAGGACAATAAAACAAAACAGTTACCACAACTGCATTCAATATATTGAACAATTAAGTAGAACTATGAATGACATAAAAAAGATCGAAACTGAATGTCTAGAAATGAAAACTGTAACGTTTAATATGAAAAATACACTCCGTGCATTAACATCAGGTCTGAGGTGACAAAAGATGCGTGAGCCACAGGACATAGTAATTGAAACGATCCAAATTAAAACAGGAAAAAATGTCCAAGGAAAAGAAGAAAAGTGAGTTTCAGTGAGCTACGGGACAAGCTCAAATGACCTAGCACTGTGGTCGGCAAACTGCGGCTCGCGAGCCACATGCGGCTCTTTGGCCCCTTGAGTGTGGCTCTTCCTAAGCCTTAGGAGGACCCTAATTAAGTTAATAACAATGTACCTACCTGTATAGTTTAAGTTTAAAAAATTTGGATCTCAAAAGAAATTTCAGTTGTCGTACTATTGATATTTGGCTCTGTTGACTAATGAGTTTGCCGACCGCTGGCCTAGCATATGCAATCATAGCGGAGTTCCCAAGGAGAGGAGAGGAGAGGAGAGGGGAGGGGAGGGGAGGGGAGGGGAGGGGAGGGGAGGGGAGGGGAGGGGAGGGGAGGGGAGGGGAGGAGAGGAGAGGAGAGGAGAGGAGAGGAGAGGAGAGGAGAGGAGAGGAGAGGGGAGGGGAGGGGAGGGGAGGAGAGGAGGGAGGAAGAACAGAACAAGTATGTGAATAATAACTACCAAGAACTCCACAAACCCCTAACACAGAAGGTGAAAAAAAACCACACCAAGGGACATCATAAGCAACATTTTCAAAACTAGCGATGATAAGAAAAATCGAACAACAGCCAGAAAAAGACACATTATGTAGAGAGAAACCAAGATAATGACGACAGTGGTTCTTATAAGAAGCAATGTGAGAAGAGAGTAACCTCTTTAAAGTACTGCAAGAAAAAACCTCCAACTGAGAACTTTACACCTCACAAAAATAACTTCTAAAACCAAAGGTGCGATAAAGACATGTTTGGACCTACAGAAGCTGAAAGAATTCACCAACAGCAGCCCCACACTATAAGAAATATAAAAGTGGCCCTGGCTGGTTTGGCTTAGCGGATAGAGTGTCAGCCTGCGGACTAAAGGGTCCCGGGTTCGATTCCGGCCAAGGGCACATGCCCAGGTTGTGGGCTCGATCCCCCGTAGGGGGCGTGCAAGAGGCAGCCGAGCGATGATTCTCTCTCATCATTGATGTCTCTCCCTCTCCCTTCTTCTCTGAAATCAATCAAAATATATATTTTTAAAAAATAAATAGGTCATTTTACAGAAATAACGGGTAAATTCATCAGGGGGCTATAACAATCCTTAACATTTCTGCCCCTAATAAAAGAGCTTCAAATACATGAAGGAAAAACTACAAGGAGATGAAGAGCTACAACGGCTGTGGTTGAGAGCTTAGCACCTGGGCAGACAGGAACCCTGCCAGGCTCTGAGAGACTAGGACAACACTAGCAGCCAAGCGGACCTAACTGGAACTTGGCGGCCGTTCCACCGCTCGGCAGAATGCACGTGCTTTCAGGAGCGTCTCATGGGCCATGCAGCAAGTGTGGGCGCATTTAAAAGGACCGAGCCCTACAGGGCATATTCTTGGGTCTCCGTGGAATTAAATTAGAGATCAAGAACAGAAAGACACTTAGAGACTGAACAACAGACTCCTAATAATCCGTAAGTGGAAAAGACAGAACGCGCTACTAGTTTTTCTAAACTTTTCATTGATTGATTGATTTTAGAGAGAGAGGAAGAGAGAAAGACTGACTCGTTGTTCCTCTTATTTATGGATTCACTGGCTGCTCCTGTATGTGCCCTGACCAGGGATGGAGCCTGCAGCCTTGCCATCGGGACGACGCTCTAACCAACTGAGCTGCCTGGCCAGGGCACTCGTTTCTTGAACTGAATGAAAATGGAAATACAACATGCAGCATTTACTGAATGCCAGAAAGAAGTACTGGGGACAAGTTTATTGCACTGAGTGGCTGTATATAAAAAAGGCTTCAAATCAATAAATTCAGTTTCTACCTTAAGAAACTATAAAAGGGAGAGCAAATTAAACCCAAAGTAAGCAGAAGAAAGGAAATGATAAACATCAAAGCATAAATCAATAAAAACAAAAAGTGGAGAGAAAGTCAACGAAACCAAAACATGATCATGGGGGGACGTGGGAAGACACAAATTACCCGTGTCAGGAATGAGAGGCGACCTCACTACACATGTGGGAATGAAGGAATGCTACGAACCACCTTATACCCATAAATTAACAATTTAGATGAAATGGACAAATTCCTTGAAGGACACAAACTATCAAATTCTCTCAAGAAGAAATAGATAACCTGAATAGCCCTATCTCTATTGAAGAAATTTAATTTGTGATTAAATAGCTTCCCATAAAGAAACTTCCGGGCTCAGATGGCTTCAATAATGAATTTTATTAATAAGGAGGGAAAAAATAATTCTATACGAATTCTTCCAGAAACTTGAAGAGGATCAAATACTTCCAATTCATTATTTGAGGTTAGTATTATCCTGGTACCAAGACCAGACAACAAAACAATAAAAGAAAACTACTCCATGATATCCATCATTAAAACAGATACAAAGAGCCCTGGCTGGTTTGGCTCAGTGGAGAGAGCACCAGCCCGCAGACTGAAGGGTCCCGGGTTCAATTCCAGTCAAGGGCACATGCCCAGGTTTCAGGCTCGATCCCCATGGGGGGCCTGCAGGAGGCAACCGATCAATGATTCTCTCTCATCATTGATGTTTCTATCTCTCTATCTCCCTTCCTCTCAGAAATCAATAAAAGTATATTAAAAAAAAACAGATGCAAAGATTCTAAACAAAATTTTACCAAATTGAATCCAATTATATATATATAAATATATATGTGATATATATATACATATATATATGATATTATATACATACACACACACACACACACACACACACAAATACATACATCAAGACCAAATGAGCTTTAGTTCAGGAATGCAGGGTTGGTTTAACATTTGAAAATCTATTGGTGTAATCCATTATATTAACAAATTTAAGAAGAAAATCCACATGATCATCTTAATAGATGCAATTTTTTTTTTTTTTTTTTTACAAAATCCAATTTCTAGATAAAAACTCAGCCAATTGTTATTTGAAGAGAACGTTCTGAAAGTGGTTAGGGTACTTATGTAAAACCTGCTACAGCATTCTCACCAATGAAACCGAGTGTTTTCCTCCAACATCAGCAACAAGACGAGAGGCCTGCTCTCACCATTTCTATTCAACATGGTACAGTGTTCTGGTTAGTATAATCAGGCAAGAAATAGAAATAAAAGGAATCCATATTGGAAAGGAAGAACTAAAGCTTTCTTTATATATGAAACGATAATCTATATAGAAAACCAGATGGGATCGGCAAAAAAGTTATTAGAACTAAGGTTGCAGGATGCAAAATCAAAATATAAAAATCAATTGTAGCCCAGCCAGTGTGGCTCAGTGGTTGAGCATCCACCCAGGAACCCAAAGGTCCCTAGTTCAATTCTCCATCAGGGCACCTACCTGGGTGGCAGGCTCGATCCCCATGGGGGGCGTGCAGGAAGGAGGCAGCCGATCAATGATTCTCTCATCATTGATGTTTCCATCTCTCTCTCCCTCCCCCAAATCAATAAAAATATAGTTAAAAACAACAGAAACATTAAAAAATCAATTGCATATCTATATAGCAGCATTGAACACGTGGGATAGAAACAATTTATAATAGTAACAAAAAGTCAGCTTTCCCAGGAGAGTTCCTGGGTGACTCCTCGGTGAGATGTGGCATCCACCGAGAAAAAGGTGCGCGGGCTTAGCAGGCCGAGAGGCTGCCTGAAGGGCAGACGGACGCAGCCCCTGCCAGAGGAGGTCGTAGTAGAGCGAGAATTGGCGTTAGTGTCAGTACCAGAGCTAGCGCTGGTCCCAGTCTGCGGGATAAAGACTCAGAAGAGCTATCTGAAGTGGGATGTCCAAAGCAAGTCCCTTCAAGAATGGGCTCGAGGTCCTCAGAGGGCGTCCTGCACCCACAGCCACTGCCCCGGCAGCACCTAGGGTCGGCCTACCCTGGCCCAGGTGCTGGCCTGGCAGGGTGCAGTCCAGACCGGGCACCGAGGGACCCGTGGGACAGACACGTGCACGACGAAGGGAAGGAGGGAAGGGCTCACGCTCTCCACTTTGTAAACCCCCACTCCCTTGAGCTCCTTCACCATGAACATATACTCATGTGGACACATTCTATCCTGCATATTTATTTATTCTATTGGTTTCAGAGAGGGAGGGAGGGAGAGAGAAACACCAATGATGAGAGAGAATCATGGATCGGCCGCCTCCTGAACGCCCTACACCAGGATCAAGCCCACAACCGGGCATGTGCCCTGACCGGGAATCAAACTGTGACCTCCTGGTTCATAGGTCAACGCTCAACCAATGAGCAACCCAGTGATGTTATAGTGTATATCGAAATAATTCACATATTTAATTGATATATTCTTAAATAATTCAATTATTTAAATTTAAATATAGATCCAGGTAAATATTGGTATATAATATCAAGACTTCTTAAATAAAATGAAAAGGCATAAAATAAAAGCATAGTTTTATTTTTTATTTATTTATTGTTATTATTATTTTTAGAGCAAGTGGAAGAGAGGGGGAAAGACAGAGAGAAACACTGATGTGAGAGAAATACCAATTGGTTGCCTCCTGCACGAGCCTCAACTAGGGCCTGGGCTGAGGAGGAGCCTGCAACCCAGGTATGTGTCCTTGCCCGGAATCTAACCCGGGGCCCTTTGGTCCTCAGGCTGACGCTCTATCCACTGAGCCAAGCTGGCGAGGGCAAAGCATAGTTTTCTTTCTGTAGAAAAGTTGCATTTTATAAATACATGTGCTTAGCAAAGATTCTGGAAGGACAGACACCAAATGGCAGCACAGCTAACTGCGGCTGGAACGCGAGGGGCTTTCGTTAGGTTTTCTACATTCTTTTCTGTACCTAAGGAACTTCCTGTCATGAGAAATCAGTAACGAGCTGTCTGTAATTCACAAACATAAAGCCATTTAAACAGCGAATTGCTTTCAGTGCTACTAAGCCTGCATCCCAAATCCTCAGAGGCAGCCTTGCACCACAAGGTGGCGGGGCCTCAGAGCATCAGCCACGGCAGCCAGGTCCTGGGAACCGGGAGCCACCTGGTCAGTCCAAACCTGAAGACGAAGGGGTGGGACGGGGTGTCCGTGTCCGAGAGAATGACTCTCTGGGCGGGAGAGCCTCTCACTAGCGCAACACTTCACGACAGAACGACCACGTGTCTTGTCCCCCACTACGTTCCCAACACCTAGCAGGTGCTAAATAAACATTAGCGGAGTGAATAAACAGGAGAAAATCCGCTCTAAGCGTATGGGGGTGCGGTAAACACAACCACTCTGTCATCCTGGGGGCCCCTCTTAGAAACAGAAACTGGTGTCTGGCAAGGAGCTAACCTACCGGGTGCTTGGCGGAGAGCCTTCCGGTCACTGTCCCCGTCTGGTTCCACGTGGAGGAGATGGCGCCCTTTACCAGAAGGAATCGGGGTGAGCCCTGGCTATGCCACGTGAAGTCGAGAGCGCGCTGCGCCCTTCAGCGCCTCCCCTGCAGACAGCACTCCCTGTTCCTCCAGAGGCCCTACCCCGCCCGACTCCTGGGGTCAGACGCTGCCGGCTGTGGTCAAGATGTCCCCTCACCCACGGGAAACTGCAGCAGGACCGCGGGTCTCCGAGTCACTTAAGAACCCTGTGCGTGGGGAGAGGGCCGAGGGGCTCAAGGCGGGCCCGAGGGGGGCTGTGCATCCCGCACAAGCTGTGTGGCCTCAGACGAGTGACAGGATATCTCTGAGTGCAGACTCCTGGAAGTGACCACGAAGGGAGCTGCAGCCACACGTGGGAGGGCGTGGGGTTGGCAGCCGGGCCTCCTGGGCCCCACTCCTGGGTACGGCACCTCCTAAAGAGGCCTGAGTCCCAGCACAATCGCGGCTCACACTCCAGTTTATCAGACTACTAGAGGCCCAGTGCATGAAATTCGTGCGGGGGGGGGGGGGTGTTGTCCCTCAGCCCGGCCTGCACCTTCTCACAGTCGGACATCCCTAGCGCTGCCACGGAGGCAGGAGAGGCTCCCACCACCGCCACTGCACTCGCCAGCCATGAGCCCGGCTTCTGGCGCACTGACCACTAGGGGGCAGCTCCTGTATCGAGCATCTTCCCCCGGTGGTCAGTGCGCATCATAGCGACCAGTCATTCCTTCGTTCGGTCGATTTGCATATTAGCCTTTTATTATATAGGATTTCACCATCAACCCAACTCTAAGAGCTTCCACGCTGTCTGAACTCACAGGCACCCACATTCCTCACGCTTCAGCCCCGGTACCTCTTTCACGCAGGCGAGCAGCCCGTCCACAAAGGTCGACTTGATCTTGTGAACCTGTTATGGAGACAAGAAGCGGCACCTTCTTTGTTGACGGGAGCGAGCGTCAGCGCCGCGTGTCACCAAGACGACCCAGGACCCCGGAGTGGCCTTGTGGCCAGAATTAAACCACAGCGACCCGCTGAGAAGGGGTCACCCCCCTTCCTATAGGTATTTGTTATTCTGGAGCCATGCTCTCACAGGAAAGTGATGAGGATCAGGTGCGCTCCTGCCCGTCACCCCGTGCCCCGTGGTGCCCCTCTCAGTCCTCCTTCAGTCCTTCCATTACTTCAAGGACAAGGGCAATTGCGACCCCCTGCTCTCTAGCAGCTGCCCAGCCCTGGCAGAGAGCAGGCCATGGGCTCAGTAAGTAAAAAAACTGATGGTACTGCCTGGTGGGTGTGGCTCAGCGGTTGAGCACTGAACTATGGGCCAGGGGTGTGCAGGGGGCCACCGACCAATGATTCTCTCTCATCATTGATGTTTCTCTCTCTCTCTCTCTCTCTCTCTCTCTCTCTCTTCCTCTCTGAAATCAATAAAAATCTATTAAAAAATAACACAAAAAATCCCCATGATACTAGCAATGTGAGTGCTACATGTGGTTCAAGGACAACAGAACTGCCGGCAGGTGCAGGAGCAGAGAAGCAGGGCAGCTGGAAGGGAGGGGCGTGTCAGTGACCAGTGGACAGGAACGCAGACGGTAGAACGCCGCGCGGAGCCACGCACCGGGCCTGCCCCGGGCACGGAGGCGGCTTCCACACACGGTACAGACGGAGGGCACGTCACACTGTCACAGACGCACCAACTCCTTCCTTCCGAGTGCTCGCCAGCCCCTCAATGCTGAGAGGGGCTGACCGTAGGCGGGGTGACACCACATCGGGGTGCCAGCGAGCCGTGCGAACACGGGTCAACTTGAACGACTCCATTCCCTTCAGGGCCTCGTCGGGCTGCCTCAGCGACTGGATTTCCATCAACAGAGCCGGTGCCATAAGCTTCCCCTTCGTCACCAACTTATTAAGAAATTAACTTACCTGCCTGTATTCCAAAATGATCTTGGGTAATGGATGGAGGGCTTGCAGAGCAGTTAACTGAAAAATGAGAGTAAATATTATTAACAGAGTCATTCATGGAAGCTTAACATTCCAGACACTTACTTTCAGCCGGAGAAAGTCCTAAAGAAAACGGTCTCCATTGAGCATGTTTTCCAAAATGAAGATGCATAAGCAAGTCAGCTGAGCAGGCGCCCGGCCTCCATCCCTCACAAATCTGTCCTCGCGGCGCTAAGGGCACTTCGCGAGCGGGACGAGGTGTCCACGAGCGACTCCACAGCCAGGGCGCGTAAGACACCACCTGGCGGGTGTGGCTCAGCTGCCTGGAGTGTCGTCCCGGCACCAAAAGGCGGCGGTGATTCCGGGTCTGGGCACAAATCGGGTCTATCCTGGTCCAGCTGCGAACGGGAGGCAGCGGATCGATGCTTCTCTCTCACATCAATGTCTCTCTCATTCTCTCTCTCTCCCTTCCTCTCTCTAAAAATCGATTTTTAAAAATTATTTTAAAAATATCACATGGCAGCCCTGGCTGGTTTGGCTCAGTGGATAGAGCGTCAGCCTGCGGACTGAAGGGTCCCGGGTTCGATTCCGGTCGAAGGCATATGCCTGGGTTGCAGGCTCCATGCCCAGTGAGGGTGTGCAGGAGGCAGCCAATCAGCGATTCTTCCTCATGGCAGAGAAAACTGGGAAAATGCCTACAAACGTGTAACGTGATCGTTCAGAACACCCAACACCTGAATCGCAGGGAGCTGGGCATGAAGTCAGGGAGGCAACATCGGAACATGATTAAGGATTTTCAAATTAATTTTAAAAAGTCAAAATATAAAAAGTCAAAAATATACAGCAGAGTACAAGCTCATAAGAACACGATTTGTTGAAGTATCACAAAGTGAACACGCCTGGGCTCGCCCAGAGGGAACACTCAGGCCCCTGCCCCCACCGGCCTGGCCTCTACTGTTCCCAGGTTTTGAACTTCATGTCAGTGCAACAGGGCAGGTTCTCTGTGTGTGTGGCTTCTGTGGTCAGCGTGATGGCTTATGGCTCACCATGCTGCCGTGGGAAGATGATGCCGTGAACGTGTAATGCTGATTGTTTGAACGCAGGTCAACTACTTCTCCCTCCACCACGGATGGACATGTGGTTTCCCCACATCAGGCCGCGGTGGCACATGGTGCAGTGTCGGGAACGACGTCCGCGGCTGTTGGATGCACACGTGAGGAGGCGTGAGGTCGCCGGGCGCTGGGCCACCTGCAGCGGGGACCGTCCAGCAGTTCATCACACCCGGGAGCCCGTGCCCGCGTCTCGGGTAACGCGTGTTGCCCTGTCCTCATCCCCGCCGTCCTGGTGACGTGAGCGATGTCTCACTGGGCTGCTGGTGCGTACGCCCCGGTGACCGAGACGGCCGAACAGCACGCGGTGTTTACCGACTGCACCTCTTCGGCCAGGGTCCTGTGCGTGGCCTCAGCCCACGGGGACACCGCTGTGCCTGTTCCTCCTGGACCGTGGGCACCCGCTGCCTGGACGGGCTCTTTCCTATGAACTGGAAGCGTCTTCTCCTGTGAGGCTCGCCCTTCCTCTTGGTTAGTGGCGTCTCTTCCTGAAAAGAGGGTCTTCATTCCACTGTCGTCCAATGTGTCGACCTCCTTCTTTTGTGTCCTGTCCAGACTGTGTCCTGTCCAGACTGTCTCCTACATCAGGTCTTGACGCTGTTCTCTATGGTATCTCCACAGCCTTCACTGCTGTGCCTTGTACGTGTGGGTGCACCTTCACTTGGCATTTCTTTCCGTGGAGGATGGGAAGTAGGGCCCAGAGGCACTGGTGCCTGATCATTTACATTGCCAACCTCCTGCTCAGGGCTTTGCAGCGCAGCTTCTGAGGTCAGGGGTTTCACACGCCCAGGGGCGCCTGCTTGGGGCTTCTCCACCCGCCCTCGGTCTGTTCCTTTACCCTTGAATCGACACCACACTGTACGGATCACGAATTCCTGGCAATTTCCATTGCTATGTGGTTAGTCTTGCACCCAACAGACTCAATCTTCCAATAGTGCTTTATCTTCCAAGATTACCTCGGTTCTTAGTTTTTGCATTTTTCTTTAAATCTGGGAATCAGCTTGCCGATTTCTACAAAAACCGTCTGCCCGGGCATCATGAGGATTATTTTGAATCTGTGAACTAGTCTGGAGACTGGTGCTCTGACTCTACTGTAGTGTGTGGGCCCGGAAGTGTGTGTCTGCAGGAAGACTGAGGGCGGGGACATGAACAGTCCCGGCCCGAGAGCTGGCACTGCTGGGGAGGGTCCCGACTCAGTATCTCCCAGCTGCCCTTTTCTTAAAAAGCTACTCGTCAGGGAGATGAAAATACTCAGCCAAAAACACTGCTTCCGATCAACTCGCTCTCCTCGCCCTGATGCCTGACTCACAAGAGAGCTTTCTGAGCGCAGTCTGCCTGCGCATCGATAAGAGGCCCCGAGAACGCTGAAAAGAATGAAGTGTTTGATCTCCTAACCTGGATAACGCCGGACCGGAGTTGGTCAATGATCCCGGCAGAGGCCACAGCGCCTGCTGCTCCGTGGGCTCCATCAAACACTCCCGCTGGCTCCTGGCCCCACACTCTTCTCATCCCCTCTCCCTGCGGCCACCTGTTGGCACCTCCTCTCTCCCGCTCCTCACGGGCATTTCTTTTTAAAAAATATATATTTTATAGACTTTTTACAGAGAGGAAGGGAGAGGGATAGAGAGTTAGAAACATCGATCAGCTGCCTCCTGCACGCCCCCCACTGGGGATGTGCCCGCAACCAAGGTACATGCCCTTGACTGGAATCGAACCTGGGACCCTTCAGTCTGCAGGCCGACCCTCCATCCACTGAGCCAAACTGGTCAGGGCCTCACGGGCATTTCTGAGTGCAGGTCCCTGGTTATCAATGCTGCTGCTTAGCGTCAGCAGCGCTTCGTGACCGGCCGCCTGCCGCAGGCTCCGACTCCACGGCTTGGTCGTGGCCGGGACAGGGGTTTCTGCAAAGCTCCTGTGCGGCAGGAGGACCGGCGACGTCAATCCAGATCGGCTGACTGCCTCCGCGCACGTGTCTCAGCTGTGGTGCGACAACTCTGTGCCAATGGCTCATGAACACGTCTGTCTTAACATGTCCAACACGGGGCCCTTTACTCCCCCCCCCCCACCTAAAACCGCTCCGCTCCCAGTCTCCCCTGAGTGGTGGCCATCTCTGCTCAGGTGCAGAACTAAGGAAGCCAGGGGTCACCCCACATTCCTGGCTTTTGCTCACACTCATGGATGTTTCTTTCTGTCCTGAAAACGCTCTGAAAATCCACTGCTCTGCCCATCCTCACGGCCATCACGCGGACGGTGGAGACATGGGTCCCCACACACAGCGACAGCCCATCAGGAGCCGCCTCGTGCGCCACCAGCGACACAACGCACCATGGGCCTCTCAGACCCGTGTCAGTGCCGGCGGGACGGGGCCGCAGGGCCGCACTGTGCTGCTCAGTAGGAGACGGTGCTGTGACTTTGGAGGACAGTGAGGGTTTCTTACAAAACTAAACGTCCCCTTGCCATACAATCCAGCCACCCCACTCCTTGGTATTTACCCAAAGGAGGTGGAAACTTACGTCCACACCAAACCCTGCACACCGATGTTTAAAAGCTTTATTGCCAAAGGCTGGAGGCAGCCCAGATGTCCCTCCGTAGACGATGGGAAAAAGCAGCTGCTACGCCCAGACAAGGAAGAGTGCTCAGACTGAAGAGAAATGAGCGATCGAGCCAGGAACAGACGTGGAGGAACCTTCAGTGCCCATGACTAAGTGACAGACCATCTGAGAAGGCCCCACACTGTGTGATCCCAAGTATATGACAGTCTCAGGAAGACGGCACGATGGGGACAGTGAACGGATCAGGGGCTGGAGGGAGGAACAGGCGAAGCACAGAGGATCTCCAGGGCATGAAAGCGCTGTGTGAGTGTGAGGATGGATAATGCCATTACACACTTGTCCGGACCCCCGGGGCGCACAGCACCACGGCGAGCCCTCTGCACGCTGTGCCCTCTGGGTGATGAGGTCGAGTCAGTCTAGGTTCCATGCCTGCAACAAGTGGACCCTCTGGTGGGGGTGTCGGTAGTGGGGGAGGCTCTGTGTGTGAGGGGAGGAGGGGGGGTATGAGACGTCTCTGTACCTTCTGCTGGATTTTGCTGTGGCCCTAAAACTGAGCTAAAGGTAAAGTCTGATAAAACCGTACCTGTGATCCCAGCTGCGCTGTGCTCGAACCTCCCAGGCTGCCCATTACCTGCGGGCTAAGGGAGGGAAGGGAAGTGGAGAGGAGGCTTAATTTTGAATTTAGAACCATGTGCATGGGTTGCCTAGTAAACGTTCATCATTTTTTGTTGTTTGTCTTTGTTAGTCCTCACCCAAGGATATTTTCCCATTGATTTTTTTTAGAGAGAGTGGAGGGGAGGAAGGAGGGGGTAGAGAGAGAGAGGGAAACATCGATGTGAGAGACGCATCGATTGGTTGCCTCCCGCATGCTCCTGGACGAACGGGGATCAAGCCTGCAACCCAGGAACGTGCCCTTGACCAGGAATCGAACTGGAGACCCTTTGGTTCAAGGGCCAATGCTCTCTCTAACTACTGAGTCAAGCCAGCCAGGGCAAAACACTCATCTCTTTTCATGCACAGACTAGCATGACTGGTCCAGGAAAATAGAGTAAGGCCACTATGACTGAGGGCACTCACGTTCTGGGGAAATTAAGGCCACCGTCTTAACTCCGTCCACAAAGCACCCTACACGGGAGGAGCTCCTTCCCCTCCTTCCGCTGTGGGCTGTCTCGGAGCAGCACAGGCAGCGCAGGGAAGGGTGGCCCTGCCAGCTGGTGCCAGACGGAGAATGAATCCACCCAGGACCCCGCGCAGGTGCTGCCTCCCCAGGCGCCACCACTGCTGGAACTGGGCTCGCTGCCCCTCCCTCTCAGCCACCAGGAGGGTCTCGCAGTGGGTCCCACCCCTGCTGCCGGCTCCACAAACAAACCACAGCCACCAGCTCGGCACCAGGTGCCAGCTCCGGGCTGCCTGGTGCGGGGATGGAGTGAACCAGCCGGCGGAGGCTGGGCTCTGGGCCGCCCACATCCTAGTGGAATAAGCAGGCAGGCAACTAAGGGAGCCATGGGAAATGGTGAGTGTGTGTAGGGAAATGAAGGATGGGGCGTGAAGACCTGGGGGAGAAGGGGGGGCTGGGTGGGGGGGGGAGGCGGGCGGGCGTGGAGGGAGACAGCTGTAACATGTCAGCAATTTAAAACGGAAAGGAAGACAGAAAGGAAATGAAGGTGAAGAAATGGGCTGTAATGGGCCTCGCTGTGCTGTGTGACCAGAGAGGTTCTGAGAGCAGTGCTGAAGCGAGCAGCGTGCAGCCAGGTGTGTGGAACCTGGGGAAGAGTCTCCGGGGGAGGCCAGGGCTGTGCAGACACCTGGGCAGCAGGCGTGCTTGGGAGGGGGTGGGGGGAGCCCGGCGTGGGGATGGAGCGAGGCCAGAGGAGGGGCAGCGCCAGGCCCACAGGTGGGGGCCACGCTCGAGAGCTTGGGTTTTATTCTAAGTGTCACAGAAAGCCACTGGAAGTTCACATCACAGGAGTGACATGGTTTCTCTCTCTCTCCTTTTTTTTTTTTTTAAATAAAATGTATTTTTATTGATTTCAGAGAGGGAGGGAGAGGGAGAGAAACATCAATGATGAGAGAGAATCACTGATCAGCTGCCTCCTGCACACGCCCCACTGGGGATGGAGCCCGCAACCTGGGCATGTGCCCTGACCAGGAATCAAACTAGGGACCTCCTGGTTCGTAGATCAAGGCTCAACCATTGAGCCACACTGGCCAGGCTTTCTTTTCTTTTTTTAACCTTCACTGAAGGATTTGTTTATTGATTTTAGAGAGAAAGCAAAGATGCAAGAGAGAAACATCGAGGTGAGAGAGAAACTTCAATCAGCTGCCTTCCGCACGTGCCCCGACGGGATTGGACCCACAGCCTTTAGTGTATGGGACGATGTTCTAAGCAATTGAGCCATCCACCCAGGGCGTGACATGGTTCTGTAACACCTTCCCAGACCTCGCTGCCGTGTGTGATGAATAACCGCAGGCGCGAGACAGCGGGCGGGAGTGGCTGCGCAGGGAGCTCTGGAGGAGCCTGAGTGGAAGGGGAAGGGGCTGATGGTGAAGGTGGAGGGAGGGAGGCAAACTCAAGACATACTTTGCACGTAGGGACTTTAAGACTTGCTGCAGGTGAGGCTGAAAGAAAATCAAAGATGATTCCCAGTTTTTGGATGAATAAACTCATAAAAATAGCCAATACTTATTGGTTTTTGAGAGCTTATGTCAGGCATGGTCCTAAATACTGTCCGCCCCTCCCCCCCCCCCCACACACACACACACAAAGTTGCAGAATCCTCACAAGATTCTAGCAGGGACGTTACTATTATAGTCCTCCTGCTACAGATCAGGAAACTGAGGCACAAAGCAGTCAAGCAACGTGGCCCAGGCTGTGCAGGTGGCGGGGCTGGTGCCACTGCCCTTGCTTCCCAAGGACACGGAGAAGGACAGGAAGGCATGTGGAAGAGCACGAATCCAGGTCCCTGCAGGGGAACCAGGCTCCACGCAGTCCCTGGCTCACTCGACAACGGCCACCCGAGCCCCCAAGGGCCAGGTGTAGGACAGTCAGCAAGCGAGGGGACCGCCAGGTGAGATGAGCAGACAGTGAAATGATGGAGAGGCGATATGCACGGAGGGCTCTAGAAGCACAGCCTCCCCTGCTGCCAAGCCAAAGGCTGGACCCGGCCCAGCGAGCACTGCTGGCCTCCGCAGAGGGTCCCAGCAGAGGGACACGCACGCACTATCACTGCCCTCAGCTCTGCGCTGCCGCCTACTGGATTGTAAACATCTGTCTATAATCCACCACTTTCCTAGAGTAGAGCCGCACCACTCCCTGCCTTTGGTTTTTATTGATTGATTGATTTTAGAGAGGGAGATAGAAACATCAATTTGTTGTTCCACTCACTTACATATTCCTTGGTTGATTGTTGTATGTGCCCTGACCAGGGACTGAACCCGCAACCCTGGTGTATCAGGCCAACATCCCAACCAACTAAGCTACTCCTTGTCTTTCAAAAATGGAACTGTCTTGCCCAGCCAGCGTGGCTCAATGTTTGAGCATCGACCTATGAACCAGGAGGTCACAGTTTGATTCCCGGTCAGGGCACAGGCCCGGGTTGCAGGCTCAGTCTGCAGTGTGGGGCGTGCTGGAAGCAGCCGATCAATAATTCTCTCTCATCATTGATGCTTCTCTCTCTCTCTCTCTCTCTCTCTCTCTCTCTCTCTCTCTCCCCCTCTCCCTTCCTCTCTGAAATCAATAAAAATAACAAATAAAAATGGAACTGTCTTATGACCCAGCAATTCCACTTCTGGGAATATTCCTGAAGAAACCCTAAACACTAATTTGAAAAAATATATGCACCCTTATGTTTATTGCAACTAGTGTCCTGGTGCACGGATTCGTGCACATTGAAAGGAAATTAATTAGAAGAAATATTTTAATAGGGTTATTTGCCCTTTCTCTATAATAGAAGTGTCAACCAAATTCACAATCGACAATGACAGATCGAAACACACGCGTGCAATTGGCGCCAGCGAGAGCTTTATATGTATCACGCATGCGTGAGTCAACTTAGCCTTTTATAGATATAGAATAAACTTGCTTAGTTAGACCTGCTTTCTGATTTAGCTAAACTTTTTCCAGCCCAATAAAGCACCCCAACTTCTCTTTCAGGTAATTATCAGCAACACAACAGTAAATATCAACACGAAGCAGATTATTATTGTAGATCACGCAGGGAGAACAAAGGGTAAAATATTTAACTGCAGTAGTGTTTGACTATATTCTGTGCAGTGAGAAAACCAGAAGTAATTTTCAGGGTTCACCATTTCTTACTTCTTTTCAGCCGGGTCAAGTTTCTAAGCTTTCTAAATCTCCGTTTTTTGGCTAATAAAAAGAAAATAGGATTCTACCGAGTCTCCTATCTACCTGCTCCAGGACTTCTGTGAGGATCAAATGAGATGAGGCACAGGAAAACGCTTCATAAACATTTGGTTGAACTGTAAAATGTTTGCACCTGGCTATGATGCAAGTCGGGTTCCTGGGCTGAAGAAACTCCAAGGAGGCTAGTTGCTAGGGAGAGGAAGCCAGGCGTTGCTACGTGACGTCATTACCCCGCGCTCACAGTGACCATTTCCGGGCTGGACTGGGCTGTGGGCCGCATTTTGCGCCATGGGGTCTTGGCAACACTGGCTGCGATTTGGTGAGGTGCTGCTCCAGGGTGGTGGCAGAGCCTGTGTCCCTCTTGGGGGAAGCTGAGTGTTGGTTTGTTGGGGCCAGTGCATGTCATGGCAGCTCCTACGTTGAGCGCCTGCCCCTGGTGGCCAGTGCTTATCATAGCTACCGGTCGGAGGGAAGCCTTTTATATATATACTAGGGGCCCGGTGCACGAAATTCGTGCACTGGGTGTGTGTGTGGGGGGGGGGAGTGTCCCTCAGCCCAGGCTGCCCCCTCTCACATACTGGGAGCCCTCAGGCGTTGACCCCCATCACCCTCCAATCGCAGGATCGGCCCCTTGCCCAGGCCTGACGCCTCTGACAGAGGTGTCAGGCCTGGGCAGGGGACCCTCATTTCCCCCCATCACTGGTTCTGCCCCCAGCCCAGGCCTGATACCTCTGGCCCAGGCATCAGGCCTGGGCAGGGGACCCCCAGACCCCTCCGATTGCTGGCTCTGCCCCTTGCCCAGGCCTGATGCCTCAGCCAGAGGCGTAGACCCCCATCACCCTCTGATCACCTGATCGGCCCCTTGTCCAGGCCTGACGCCTCCGCCAGAGGTGTCAGGCTTGGACAGGGGACCCCCATCTCCCTCCAATCACTGGCTCTGGCCCCCGCCCAGGTCTGAGGCCTCTGGCCCAGGAATCATGCCTGGGCAGGGGACCCCCATCTCCCTCTGATCGCTTGCTCCACCCCCCGCCCAAGCCTGACACCTCTGACCCAGGCTTCAGGCCTGGGCAAGGGGACCATCATATCCCCCCAATCCCCAGCTCCGCCCCCCGCCCAGGCCTGATGCCTTGGCCAGAGGAGTGGACCCTCATCACCCTCCGATCACCAATCACCGGATTGGCCCCTTGACCAGGCCTGAGGCCTCCGGCAGAGGTGTCAGGCCTGGGCAGGGGACCCCCAGGTCCCCGCGGTTGCAGGCTCCACCCCTGCCCAGGCCTAACGCCTCTGGCCTAGGCATCCGGCTCGGGCAGCGGGGACCTGCAGTGGCAGCGGGGGGCGTCGCGATAGCGCGGGCTCTGCCCCTGCCCCTGCAGGACGCCTCTGGCTGAGGCGTCCAGCTCGGGCAGCGGGGACCCGCAGCTGCTGCGGCCCCGCGATCGTGGGCTCCGCTTTAGGCCCAGGCAAGGGACCCCTAGCTCCCGGGACTGCCAGCTTCGACCGTGTCCAGCTCCCATCGCTGGCTCCACCCCTACTTCCTGCTATCACTGGCCAGGGCGGCAAAGGCGCCTGATTCTCCGATCATGGCTGGGGGGCAGGGCAAAGGCGGCCCCAAGGCCGCCTTTGCCCTGCCCCCCAGCTCTTAGCTCCCCCCTGGGTTTCCGATCACTGTAAGTGGCAGGGGGCTTCTTCCTACTTTCCCTTTCGCTTCCCTGCATTGTGCCTACATATGCAAATTAACCGCCATCTTGTTGGCAGTTAACTGCCAATCATAGTTGGCAGTTAATTTGCATATAGCTCTGATTAGCCAATGAAAAGGGTATCGTCGTACGCCAATTACCATTTTTCTCTTTTATTAGTGTTGACTAGAGGCCAGGTGCATGAAATTCGTGTACGGGAGGGGTCCCTCAGCCTGGCCTGCACCATCTCCAATCCGGGACCCCTCCCGCAATCTGGGACTGTTGGCTCCTAACCACTCACCTGCCTTCCTGCCTGATCGCCCCTAACCACTCTGCATGCCTGCCTGATGCCCCTAACTGCTTCCCTGCCTGCCTGATTGCCCCTAACCACCTCTGCCTGATTGCCCCTAACCTCTCTGCCTGCCGGCCTGATCACCCCTAACTGCTCTCCTCCCAGCTGGATCGCCCCTAACTGCTCCCCTGCCTGATTACCCCTAACTGCCTCTGCCTGCCAACCTGATCGCCCCTAACTGCCCTCCCCTGCCAGCCTGGTAACCCCTAACTGCCCTCCCCTGCCTGCCTGGTTGCCCCTCAGTGCCCTTCCCTGCCAGCCTGATTGCCTGTAACGGCCTCTGCCTTGGCCCCCACCACCGTGGCTTTGTCCAGAAGGATGTCCGGACGGATGTCTGAAAGATGTCCAGTCTAATTAGCATATTACCATTTTATTAGTATAGATATATAGATAGATAGATAGCCAAGCTATGGAAGCAGCCCAAGTGTCCATCAGTAGATGAGTGGATAAAAAAGCTGTGGTTCATTTACACAATGGAATACTACTCAGCCGTAAAAAAAAATAACCACCAAGGAAATCTTACCCTTTGCAACAGCATGGATGAACCTGGAGAGCATTATGCTGAGGGAAATAAGCCAGTTAGAGACAGAAAAGTACCATATGATCTCATTTATATGTGGAATAAAATAACTAATGAATAAAATAAAATAACAAAATAGAAACAGACTCATAGACACAGAGAACAGACTGATGGTTGACAGAGCGGAGAGGGGTTGGGGTCTGAGTGAAAAAGGTAAAGGGATTAAGCCCAAAACAAAACTCACAGCCACAGACAACAGTGTGGTGATGAGCGAGGGAAGGGAGTGGGGGAGGTAACAGAGGGAAGGGGGGTCAATGGTGACGGAAGGAGACCTGACTTGGGTGGTGAACGCAGTGCAGTAACAGGTGACGCATTAGGAAACTGTACCCCTGAAAGCTATATAATGTTATTAACCAACGCCACCCCAATAAATTCAGTAAAAAACCATTTAAAATGTACAGAACTGTATTCCTCCCGAGAAGGGCGGCTAAGATTTCCTGAAATGAATGTGGCAGGAGGAGAGGACGGAGGACCTCCCGTCTCCAGGCTCCTGTGGGCAGGGAAACGGGGGCCTGGCCTGGGCCAAGAACTTGGTTTTCAGAGCAAACTTCTACCGACTGTCCTGCAGGGGAATCAAGCCAATGGTGTGCTCTGGAAACTGGCCCGCCGCCCCTTGCTCCTGGGTCCGTAAGTCGAAGGCAACACCCTTGGGCGGGAGCGTGACCACCGCCACCGCTCGGCCTGGCGCTGGCCGTCCCGCCACAGGCAGCGGGCGGGCTGGGAGTGAGCCCACGGGGCGCAGACGTGCTCTTGTTTCGGAGAAGGGGTGGTTTGGAGCCTTACCACGACTTCGGATGTGGACAGGGGGCCCCGCAGCCCCGTCTTGGGAAGCGTCTCCGTGGGGCTCAGCAGGTGCAGCTTCAGCTTGCCAAAGAGGACCTTCAACAGAAGATGACACGCAGTGAGGGCCCGGTGTGCGGGGCCAGCATCGCACGGCAGGCCGCAGCCACGGCCAGAGCCGCCGCGACACGGCCGCAGAATGCCGGGAGTCTGATTTGCTGCTTTTCTTGGGCTTACAGGCTCTAAAGCAGTGGTTCTCAACCTTCTGGCCCTTTAAATACGGTTCCTCATGTGGTGACCCAACCATAAAATTATTTTCGTTGCTACTTCATCACTGTAATGTTGCTACTGCTATGAATCGCCATGTCAATATCTGATCTGCAGGATGGTCTTAGGCGACCCCTGTGAAAGGGTCGTTCGACCGCCAAAGGGGTCGCGACCCACAGGTTGAGAACCGCTGCTCTTAAGGAATGACTCTCAATGCGAGAGAACATGAACTTACATATAAGTTCAGGATACATCCCCCTTCCCCCGAGTAGGAAGTTTATTTATGAAAGAACCAGCCGCAGCTGTACCTCTCGAAGCTGAGCGCTGCTGGTTATGAGGAACTGCTCTCCTGCCACAAAGTGGGCTTCTTGCTCCAGTTCCTTGAGACGAGACTGTGAACGTGATAAACACAATCTCATTAGCAGTTTAAGATGATCTGATTTGTTCACCAAACAGTTCCCAACAAAAGCCCTTATAAGGATACAAACACATATTTTTGACACTAAAAATACATATTTTGACTCATGGTGGGATACCCAGGCTCACAGGATCCCTCTAAACCTAAGGAAACAAACGGAAAGAAGCAAAATCAGTAAAAAAAAAAAATTCACCAAAACGAGGGAGGGAAAGAATGAATTCTCCAGCAGCGTTCTGACTAGAAAGGGGGCCAGCATCCCATTCTAAGCATCAAAACCCCTGCGTGTCCCATGGCAGGGACTCCGGGCCCAGCTGCACGGCCACAGCCACAGCAAGCACAGAGACGGCAGCCACGGAGAGACGGAGGCCGATAGGGACAGCGCTGGGCCAAGCAGAGCCGCGGGACCTGCTGCATTTACAAACCCGTTCCCCTCACCATCTTGGTCAGAAGAAAAGTAGAAGAAGGCCAGGACTTAACAAAAAATTGTTGTAAAAGAAAAGAGAGAGCTGAGTCAAATCAACCAATTCTGGTGAAATATCGTCCACGTTCTATTCTTTAGAATTGCCGTTAGGCAGAAATTTCTAAGAAGTTTACAAATAGGGGCCAGAAAAACTAGGAGCGGGACACGTATAACATAAAAAAGTAACATCTCAGCTAAACAAAGAACCCAGGAACACCGGCCTCAGTTAAAGGTGCCAAAACTCAGAGTTAAAGAAACAAATGATTTAAAAAACAAGGAACAAAGCATTGAGAGACAGACGATGGGTCCCCTGAGGAGTAAGTCAGGACTTAGGAAACAAAAGCACAGTCATAATTGTTTGATCTCAAAAAACGGAGCGAGAGTGTGAGCTTCGCGCTCATACGGCGCATGCGCACACTCCTGTGTTTAAGCACACGCAGTGCTGGGTGAGTAGACGGAGAGAGACAAAAAGACCGACAGCTTCAGGCAAAACAAAACAAACATCTCAGAGCAGAGACACATGAGAACTACAAAGCATTGGCCAAGCGGGGGAGCGGGCGCGGAGGCAGAGCGCAGCTGGGCGCGCAGGAGCCAGCAGCCACTGGAGGCCGGGTCCTGCTATGAAACCGGGCCCTGAAAGTGCTCCTTCGTGGGAGGAAGCCGGGGCAGGCAGTATTGGTTTCCTGCTGCCGCATAACAAAACACCCCCAAACACCACCATGGTGTCTGCTCGCATTTCTGGGGATCAGCAATTTGGGTAGCGCTCAGCTATGTGCTTGTGCTGGCCTCGCGACCTAGGGGTTAAAATGTCCGTCTTTCACTAGATTTCCCCTCCAAATATTTAGCTCATTTTAAAAATTGTGACAACCATTTTCTTTAAACCATTTTTTCTCATTTTAATTTATTTATTTATTAGTTAATCCTCACCCGAGGATATTTTTCCATTATTGATTATTAGAGAGAGTGGAAGAGAGGAGGGGAGAGAGAGAGAAACAGCCCAGGACTGGGGATCAAGCCTGCAACTGAGGTACGTGCCCTTGACCGGAATCAAACCTGTGACCCTTCAGTCTGCGGGCTGCTGCTCTATCCACTCAGTCAAACCGCCCAGGGCAGGGCTTTTCTTTCTTTCTTTTTTTTAAATATATATTTTATTGATTTTTTACAGAGAGGAAGGGAAAGGGATACAGAGTTAGAAACATCGATGAGAGAGGAACATCGACCAGCTGTCTCCTGCATACCTCCTACTGGGGGTGTACCCGCAGCCAAGGTACATGCCCTTGACCACAATCGAACCCGGGACCCTTCAGTCCGCAGGCCGACGCTCTATCCACTGAGCCAAACCAGTCAGGGCAGGGCTTTTCTTATTGATAGGAGTTCTCGACATACTCTGTATATTACTCTTTGTCACACACATTGGAAACAGAATAAAAATCCGAGCAGTATTTTTAAAAGTAAATTGAAGAATTTTATATGAAAATGCAAAGAACCTAGAACAGCCAATATCATATGGAAGAATGACATACTGTAGGATATCATGCATATTGTAAAGCTCCAGTAATAGGCCAGGGGAATGTTAGCACAAGGACAGACAAACCAATGAGAACAGAATCGAGTCCAGGAAAGACCCCCCCACGCAGGGACCTGATTTATGACAAAGACCCTGTCATAAACGCACGGGGGGTATGCTCCGAGACCCCATGGGTGCCTGAGACCAGGGAGAGCACTGAGCCCTACGTATACGATGTTTTTTCCTATACATCCATACCTATGATGAAGTTTAACTTGTAAATCAGGCACACAGCAATAACTAACAGCACACAGAACAATTATAACAGCATCCTGTCATAAAAGTCCTATGGATGTGTCCTCTCCCATCACTGCACTGCCCTCACTCTTCACGTAGGAAAGCACTTTCCGGCTTTATCTACGGTCAGCATCACTCTTGTGCTTTGGGGCCATGATTAAGTAAAATAAGGGCAACTTTAACCCAAGCACTCGATGCCACAGCCATCCATCTGGTACCTGAGACGGCTACTGAGTGACGGACAGGCAGGCCTAGATGTAGCGTGGGCACGCTGGACAAAGGGCGATTCATGTCCCAGGTGGGACGGAGTAGGACAGCAAAAGACCTCATCACAGCCCTCAGAACAGTGTGCAACTTGAAACTTATGAGTAGTTTATTTCTGAAATTTCCCATTTTCAAACCGTAATTAACTTCAGGTAACTGAAACCGTGTTAAGCAAAACTGTGGATAAGGGGGGACTACTGTACAAGACAATTTTGCATTTTATTTCTCCCTCTTAACATTCTAAGTACTTTCTATTCCACACAAAAAATGTTAGCAAGCATAACTTTGAAGGGTGACATGATTTCTACTACACTATTGTTACCACTTGTTTAACCGTCCCTCTACTGTTGACCCTGTAGTAAGTTTTGGTTTTTAGCTAGTATAAATAACATTGCAATGCACATTTTTATAAAAATGTCTATAACAGTAAGACCTAAAACTAACTCAGATCTATCCACAGAAGAGTAGATAAACACATTGTTGCACATTCACACAATGGAGTAGCACTCAGCAACATAAAGAAACAAACCACCAGCACACAAACAACAGGCGGACCTCAGACCATGGTGCTGAGCGAAAGACACAAAGAGAGCGCACTGTCCGATCCCACCCACGGAGCTCTAGAAGGGTCCCGCCAGATATGGCAGCTGACGTCAGAACAGCGGTTGCCTCTTGCGGATGCAACTGGGGGTGTGTATGGACACAGACATCAAGCTGTACACCAAGATGTGCACCAACGGAAAAAATAAAGAAACAAACAACAACAAGATTTGCACCAAGGGGATCCTGGGAACGCGGCAAAGTAGGAAGCACGAAGGATACTCTCAACAGAGTAAAAAGGCGACCCACAGAGTGGGAGAAAGTATTTCCAAGTCATATATCTGATAAAGGATTAGTATGCAGAATACATAGACAACTCAAAACTCAATGACAAAAAGGAACAAACAATCCAATTAAAAATGGGCAAAAGCTGAATAGACATTTTCCCAAAGAAAATATACGAATGGCAAATAATCACAGGAAAAGATTCACATCACGAATAAGTAGTGAAATGACAATCAAAACTACAATGAGACCCCCCTCACATGCTTAGGATGGCTGCTATAAAAGAACAGAGACCACGGGCTGGCGAGGGTGTGGGGAAACTGGAGCCCTTATTCCCTGTGAAAAATGCACGGTAGCTCCTCAGAAAACTGAAGACATAATGACCACAAGATCTCGCCGCTCGTTTCTGGGTGCATACTCCAAAGAGGGGAGAGCAGGGGCTCTAAGGGATCCGCGTGCCCCCCGTTCACAGCAGCCACTGACTGATGTCCGGTTACAGAGAATGCGTACGTGTCTACCATGGAGTATTACGCAGCCTCAGAAAGGAAGGAAGCCCTGCCACGTACAACGTGGATAAACCTCAAGGATGTTCTATGCAGTGAATCAGCCATTCACAAAAGGGCAAACTGATTCCGCTTACACAAAATACTTTAGAGAGTCACAATTATAGAGACAGGGAGTGGGTGGTGGTTACCAGGGGCGCACGGACCCCTCTGGGGGAAGAGGGAGTTAGTGTTTAATGGGAATAGTTTCAATTTCACCAGATGAAAGCAGTTATGGGGATGGCTGGCGGGCTGTGCACCATGTGAGTGTATGTAACACCACTGAGCTGTGGTGTTAGAAATACTTGAAATGAGAAATTTATGTTAAGTGTATTTTATCACAATAAATAAAAAAGATTTGTACCATTCACAGATATGTAATTTATTTCTTTTCTTTAATTCATTATTTTTTTAAAATATATTTTTACTGATTTCAGAGAGGAAGGGAGAGGGATAGAAACATCAATGATGAGAGAGAATCATTGATCGGCTGCCTCCTGCTCGCCCCCCACAAGGGATCGAGCCCACAACCCAGGCATGTGCCCTGACCAGAATCGAACCTGGGACCCTTCAGTCCACAGGTCGACGCTCTATCCACTGAGCCAAACAAGCTAGGGCTGAAATTTATTTCTTAATTTAAAAGTCCATAAAAAGAAAAATAAGTTCCAGGTGTATTTTATAAACCTAAATGCAACAGAGAATGAAAATATAACACATGAGAATACTTCATGAGCTTGCAGTAAGGAAAGATTTCTTAAACGGATGCAGAAAGCACTAGTCATAAAGAAAAAGGGCTGAGATTACACCACATTAAACATTAAGAATGTCTGTCATCAAAAGACACCATCATGTGAGTGAAAGAGTAAGAACCCAGCTTGTAACCAGAATATATCAAGACGTCCTATTAATCAGTGAGAAAGCAAAACCCTTAGTACACAAATGGGTGGGAAACTTGGCCAGATCCTTCACCAAAGAGAAACTCCTCACAGCTGCTGGTGACACGAGAGGCTGTCCAACCTCGTTAATTGTCAGAAACATAGAAACCAAATCGTCACGAGGCAGCACACCCTCCCCAAACGTCTGCTATAGATAGAGCCCGAGGGCGGGAGGGGATGCGCAGCGACAGGCCTGTGTGCCCTGGCGGGCGAGACGCTGGAACAGTGAGCTGAGCAGTGCCATCCCGGCGCCCCGGCGCCCAGCAGCCCCTGCTTTATGCCCCAGGGACACACTCAAGGGGGCAGTGCGGTTGGTAATGACTGCAAACCCCATACCCATCAGCAGCGGGGCAGACCGGCACGGGGACCACAGCACCGAGTGGCGCGGGGCCGCTGCGTGAAAGCCGCCGGGCACGGCCATCACCTGCCGTTCAGAAGGCAGCCAGGCACAGCGCTCGGCGCGCTGGACAGCCTGCACAGAGCAGCACACTGTGATGGCTGCAAATGCCCGGAGGAGCGACGCTGGGCAGCAGCCAGCGCTCTGACGGGAAAGGGCACCCAGGGCTTCTGGACGGTCTGTGCTGTGACCGAGAAGACAGTCATACCGACGTTTCTGTGTTTTGTGAGTTTTGCACATTAAATGTTATTGTTTCCAATACCAAACACTCCATAGGAGAGCCGAGCAGCCTCTAACACCTACGGTCTATATTCAAATAGGCAGGGGGAACACTGGCGCTCTGTTCCTGGTACAGCCAGTAAGAAGCCAGAAACGTCAAGGCCAATGCTTTTCCAGCAAGAGCCGAACGGAGTCTGCTGGGTCAGCAAACTCTTTGCCAAACAGTTGTCGGCTCACTTAAGCAAGCCTACTAATTAGAATTTAGTATTGATGTTTCCCATAATTAATCTCAATGCTCCACACTATCTTCAGGATATCCAAATAAACAGTTTTCGTTAAAGGAACTGACGGGGCCCTGGCCGGTGGCTCAGTGGGCCGGAGCGTCATCCCATACACCAAAACATCTCGGGTTCAATTCCCGGCCAGGATACATAACTGGGTTTCGGGTTCGACCCCTGGTAGGGGTGAGTATCCGGGGAGGCAACTGATAGATGTTTCTCTCTCCCCCTTCCTCTCTCTCTCAAATTAGTAAAAACATATCATGGGGGGAGGATTAATATATAAATAAAAAGAACTGAAGTGGAGCCCTAGCCGGTTTGCTCAGTGGATAGAGCCTGCAGACTGAAGGGTCCTAGGTTCGATTCTGGTCAAAGGCACATCCTGGGGTTGCAGGCTCTATCCCCAGTAGGGGGCATGCAGGAGGCAACTGATCAATGATTCTCTCTCATTGATATTTCTCTCTCTCCCTTCCTCTCTGAAATCATTAAAAATGTTTTTTTTTTTAATTTTTGTTTGTTTTTTTTAAAAGAACTGAAGTGGAACACTTTCTTATGCATCATCATGCACTCCTCTGTATTATTTTATTGTTCACTGTTAGACCTTGTGTTTTTCCTTTTTTAAAGAATCCAAGATGGGAGAAACCAAGATGGCAGCATAGGTAAACACCAGAGTTTGCTGCCTCACACAACAACTAAAAGACGGACCGGACATCATCCAGAACCACAGGATGGCTGGCTGAGTGGAAATTCTATAACTAGAAGGAAAGAGAAAAGCATACCGAGACTTAGAGGAGGCGCAGTGCGGAAGTAAAATACTAAGGTACAGAGGCGCACGTGGAGCGGGCTGGAGGCTGAGGGCACGGTTGTCTGTTTCAATCAGGAGGGAGTCTCAGGCTCTGAGCTCCAGTTCCGGGTGAGTCTTTGGGGACCCAGACTCATACGGGAGAAGCGGGACTGTCTGGCATCGGTCGGAACTCGAGGGCAGCTTTCTCTTGGAGGTGCTTGCAGCGATTACCGGGACACTGAGAAGCGAAGCCTCTGAGGGCAGGACTGAGAGCAGCCATAACTGCTCGCACCACCCTGTTGATCCTGTGAGACCCGCCCCGCCCAAGCCCCGTGAGGAGGCTTTTGCTGGGTGGCCTCAGGCAGAGGCTAGATTAGCACCTCCCTAGAGATCCAGGAGCTGGTGTGCCCGGTGGTCAGAGTGGGACCATCCAGTTTGCAGCTCTTTGGATCCATAAAGGACACACTCAGGGGGCAGTCTCAGTGAGCAACAAAGCCCCACTGAAGCAAGTCTTGCCCAGGAGGGGTGTCTCCAGCACAGAAGTTCTTCCACTGCAGACACAGCTGATTCTCACAGCCAATTGGCCTGGAGGTCAATTCCTCCCAGTGATCCTACAACAATCAAGGCTTAACTACAAGACTGTGCACAAAGACCACAAAGGGGTGCACCAAGAGTGTCCTCCTCAGGTAATTGGGGAAGCTGAACCACTGGGACCAAGAGGACACTTAGCACAGAAAACCACTTTATCAACACAGGGAAGCATAAAAAAATGCGGAGAGAAAGAAACAGGACACAAATGACAGAAATGGAGTAAAGCAAACTACTGGATATAGAGTTCAAAACCACACTTTTATGGTTTTTCAAGAACTTTCTAGAAGCCACCGATAAATTTAGTAAGACCCTCGAAAAGACTGGTGAGACCGCCGATAAATGTAGTGAGATCCTCGAGAAATCTAGTCAGACCTTCGAGGTTATGATAAAGGACCAACTAGAAATTAAGCATACACTGACTGAAATAGAGGATATTATACAGACTTTCAACAGCAGACTAGAGGATCGCAAGAATCAAGTCAAAGATTTGAAATACGAAGAAGCAAAAAACACCCAACTGGAAAAGTAAAATGAAAAAAGAATCCAAAAATACGAACATAGTGTAAGGAGCCCCTGGGACAGCTACAAGCGTACCAACATCCGAATTATAGGGGTGCCAGAAGAAAAGAGAGAGCAAGATATTGAAAACCTATTTGAAGAAATAATGACAGAAAACTTCCCCTACTTGGTGAAAGAAATAGACTTACAAGTCCAGGAAGCGCCGAGAACCCCAAACAAAAGGAACCCAAAGACGACCACACCAAGACACATCATAATTAAAATGCCAAGAGCAAAAGACAAAGAGAATCTTAAAAGCAGCAAGAGAAAGAAAGTCAGTTACCTACAAGGGAATACCCATATGACTGTCAGCTGATTTCTCAACAGAAACTTTGCAGGCCAGAAGGGAGTGGCAAGAAATATTCAAAGTGATGAATACCAAGAACCTACAACCAAGATTACTTTATCCAGCAAAGCTATCATTCAGAACGGAAGGTCAGATAAAGAGCTTCACAGATAAGGAAAAGCTAGAGTTTATCACCACCAAACCAGGATTAGATGAAATGCTGAAAGGTATCCTTTAAGAAGAGGAAGAGGAAGAAGAAGGTAAAGATACAAAATATGAACAACAAATACGCATCTATCAACAAGTGAATCTAAGAATCAAGTGAATAAATAATCTGATGAACAGAATGAACTGGTGATTATAATAGAATCAGGGACATAGAAAGGGAATGGACTGACTATTCTTGGTGGGGAAAGGGGTGTGGGGGATGCGGGAAGAGACTAGACAAAAATCGTGCACCTATGGATGAGGACAGTGGGTGGGGAGTGAGGGAGGAGGGTGGGGTGGAAACTGGGTGGAGGGGAGTTATGGGGGGAAAAAAGAGGAACAAATGTAATAATCTCAACAATAAAGATTTAATTAAAAAAGAAAAAAGAATCTAAGAAACCCATGACTTCCCCTCACCAAACTATAGGGGGCAATGTCCTTGCAAGAACCACGCTTGAGAAGGTCGCTGAGGGCCCATGGAGCCCGGTGCACGGCCTCTCAGGGGAGCAACCAGATGCAGCGTGTGTTCACCCTCCTCCTGCGGCACTCCTGCGGTCAGAGAGGAGCACTCGGCCGGGGGCTGGAAGCGAAGGGGAGCTGCCCTGCGCCTGGGGAGCAGCTGGTCAAGAAGCAGAGCAACCTGCAGAGGGTCTCCCAGTGACGTACCCCGAGGAGCGCGGAGGTCCTCTCCAAGGCTTCCGTGTTCACCCGAATGCGGTGGCTTTCCATCACTGGGTCCCAAACCAAAGCAAAGCATCTGCGTCAATGACTCGTTCTGTGAGACGCGGGGCAGGGAGCGAGCCGCATCCCTGAAGACGGTAGTGCTGCCAGTGCAGCTGCGAGCACACTCCGCCAAGTGTCCCTTAGGGCCAGCAGTGGTGGCTGTGGGCGTGGGACACGCGCTGGATGGAAAGCTGCGCCTGCCGTCAGGGCGCTGGGCGGGGCTCCGCTCTGCTCCCCAGCAGGGCCAGTGTGGAGGGCCTGCCGCAGATCCCCGGGGCAGGGTGGGGAACCCTTTTCCTGCCAAGGGCCATGTGGATATTTATAACATCATTCCCGGGCCGCACAAAATTATCAACTTAAACGTTAGCCTGCTCGTTTGGTCAAACATTTACTAGTAATTAACTGACCCTCAGCCTTGGCAGGGCCAGACCAAACGACTTCACGGGCCTTCTATGGCCCGCGGGCCGGACGTTCCCCACCCCTGCTCTAGGGGGTTCTCATGCAGGGTAAAGGACAGCACCCCAGGACCCCACAACTACTGACATGCAGGCTCTGCCCCATGAGGCTGCTCTCAGGATCGAGGGACTCAGGAGGGCGGTGGTCCCTGGGCCAGGGCACCCAGATCCAGACAATACAAAAGAGACCCATAGGACCGGACGTCAGAACCGCCTGGTCCCTCTACACCAGAGGTGATGCGGCCCAAGCCCCCGTTACAGGAAGGGAAATAAAGGGCTGGCCACCTCGTCAGGGCCGTGTGACCCTTACCTGCCCCGAAATAAGCTCAGAGAGAGTCGTCCCCAAACAATGTAAAGAACTTTCTCTAGAAAGAGGCCTGTGCATCAGCTTCAGGTAGCTTACCTGCCAAAATGGGTATCAGAGGAAGCTCCAAGGTACAAAACAGCTGCCATAAACCGTAAGCCTGTCTCACAGGAGGAAACATTCTTGCTATGGAGGCTGCATGTCGCTCAGCGGCCTCCCACCCCTCTGAGCGCACCGGGCTCCTCCTCAGCGGACGGGCTGGCCTCCCACCCAGGAGCCCCCTCCCCCTCAGGTGCCCTACTGTATCGCCCAGACCTGCTGGGACCGTGAGAAACAGGAGAACGCGCCCACTCCCCGTTTCCCTTCATCTTTCTCATTTCTATGTGATCTGGCATTGGTGGACTTTTAGACTTCCTTTGCCACGTTCACCGCAGCACTAGAAATGCTACGATTGCTGTCGACCCACAGAGAACATTCAGGAACTTCAGGTCTCATCAGCTGGACTACCGTTTCCTGAGGGAAGGAGGGTAATATGGCCTCAGGACTCGGCGTCATGTGCTGCATATCCCACACGGCGGGCACTGCTCCTGCGCGTGTGGGTGCAAATGCCAGGCAGTGGACGGCAGTGGGCAGAGCGCCGCCCCAGAAGCTACAACACGCTTGCCTTCAGCTGAGAACAGAGGTCCATCGTAAGCCTGTGGAGGACCCTCAGGTTCGCACATACATTCTGATTCTGTAAAAGACCAAAAGAATGAAAAATTAGGCAACCTTGGCTGAAATGATCGTCACAATCTAGGAAGTAACACAACCCACGGGAATGCTTGCTGGCAGCTGTCACACATCTGTGGCGTCACCCACCAATGACTCCAAGTAGACGGGCCCCATGCTGAGGAACGCACTTCCTATTGGGCCAATGCAAGCTTCTGGCCACCGGACACTTCCTCCTCAACCCAATCTCCCCCTCATCCCAGAGGCATGAGGCACAAGGAAGCCCAACATGTGAGGAGTACTGGGTGGCAGAGACAGGAGGACGCGGCCTGGCCTCGGGCTCCACACCCCCACCCCCCACGAGGGAGCAGAGGGAACAGAGGAGCCATGCCGCCATCCAGTTCCTGCCATTCTCACCCGGGTCCACACACAGGGGCCCGGGAGGGGGACAGAGTCTGTGTTCAACTGAAACAGGCTGGTGGGATGAGCCACAGCGCCCCCACCTGTCTAATTCTCCTTCCTGCCGCCTAGACGCTGGGTGGGTTGGCCTGGTCTCTCTGGTCTGGGCCCCATGGTAGATGAGGCAGGGCTGGGTTACAACTGGGTGGGAGGGAGCACTAGGAGTGCTTCCATGACCACTTCTCAGCCACCGCCTGGCAGGTGGCCACACTGCTGCCTGCATGAGCGTCTACACGGCATGCTGACCAGGGCTCCCTCTCCAAGCAGTTCCCAACCCGAAGCTCCGCGGACCAGCTCCAGCTCCATGGGGGCCCAGCCCCCACACCTCCTCCTCCTCCTCCCTGGGACCCTGCTGCTCCCCTCCAGGAGCCACTCCTCTCCTGATTCCTGACTCCCCCCTCCCCCACCGAGCTGTCCCGCCCCTGACCCTCCCTGAGCTGTCACAGCCCCTGAGAACAGCTCTGCCTCGCCCACCTGCGAGCAGTGCAGGTTCCACAGTGGCCGTGGTTGGACAATAGGACAAGGCAGCTCCTGAGGGGCTGGTGCGGGTGAGGCCTGGGGGAGCTCCGGGTGGGACTGGAGGGTGCGGGCCACAGGCTGGGGGGCTGAGAGGACCAGCCCACAGCGGGTCAGGGAAAGGCAGGCCCTCTGGGCTGGCGCTCTGTTCCCGCAGCCACTCCCTCCCCAACTCATTCCTTATAGGAGAAGGGACCCAGACCCGAGGGTCCGAGATCCCCGCTGTGAACCGTGGCCTCCCTGACCCGGGAGAGGCATCTGCACTGACCTTCCTGTCCCCTGCTCCCCCCGGAAGAGGGACTGAGCCTGGGGTGGATCTCAGTACTAGGATCTCAGCTCTGTCTGGGGCCAGCATGGGATCTGGGAGGACTGCTCATCTCATGCCCTCCCTCCCCTCCACCGGCCAAACCTGTGACACAGTGACAGAAGGGACATGTGACAGAGTGGGTTCACTGGCCCGGCCTGAGGCTCCGGCTCCCTGGGTCTTCGGAGCCACCTGGCTCCTGTCCCCAAGGCCTGAGTCTGCTTCCCTCCGGGAGTCTGTGATCGACCCCGCAGCCCTCTGACAAATGCTTTAATTAGGGGACAGTGAGCCCCCGTGAGACACAGTCTGTGGGACGAAGGGCAGGAAGTGAGCATCCCCGGCTCCAGGTGGTAGGCACGGCAGGCTCACACCACCACCAGCTCCCCAGGTTGCCACCTCAACATCGGTGCCTTCCCCGCCCCCCCAAACCCTCAGCATGTTCTTCTAGTCGTGCTTTTGATAGGGGCAGAAATAGAATACTGGGGACCAGCTATAGCTGTAAGAAATATTAATCATGCTCTGTTAACTGTGATTGTCTTGTTCTGATTAAAGAAGCACATTCTAACCTGGCCGGGGGGGTTGCACGTGGGACCTGGGAGCTCACCTGGAAATGCAGCCCACTCTCCCCATCTGGGAGCTGCCTGTTATCATGGAAACATTAACCACCTTGCAGAAGCCAGAATCACCTGTCCTTTGCAGACCCCCAGCCTTTGCAGACCCCCAGGCACCTGTAAACTGCCCACGTGGCACACCCTTTTGCCTACTCCCCATGTAACCTTTGTCCCTACCCAATATAAGCAGCTGGCTTGTGGGGAGGGCAGAGCAAGTTTTTGTGCCTGACCTGCTGCTCCCCATGCGGCCGGCAGTTTTGGAATAAACACTCATATAGGATTCAACCCTGTCTCTGCTTTAATTGGCTCAAGTAGTGACAGCAGCCGGACCCACTGACTGTCCGGTTCCAGTTCCTCACTATTGGGTGCATCTCCAGAGGCGGCCGTGGACTGCGGAGTGGCCGCCTGGGCCCTCTGCCGCAGCTGCCGCCTCACTGGCGCTAAGAATGTATAAACAAGCAGCTCTGCTCCCGGAGCAGGCGACTCCCTGACACCAGAGTCCATTGGGAAGGTCACCCCGCGAATGGTTTTCCCAGGAACAGTTTCACGAAGGAGCAGAAATCGCTGTCCTTATTCATATCTACCCGAAACGCCAGGGCACCAAGCATCTGGGCCGCATAAGTCAAAGCGAACAGCAGCGACATTCTTTTTAGTGTTGGGCTATCTCTGAAGTCTGTAGAAAGAGTTTCTTTAGGAAAAACTAGGGCTGTATTGCCCTGGCAGGTTTTTCTCAGTGGTTAGAGCATTGGCCTGTGGACTGAAAGGTTGCGGGTTCAATTCCCATTTAAGGGACATTCTGTTGCCTGTTGGTTGGGGGAGTGTGCAGGAGGTAACCCGTCGATGTGTCTCTCTCACATCAATGTTTCTCTCTCCCCTTCCTCTCCCCTCTCTTTCACTCTCTAAAACATCAATGGGAAAAATACCCTCAGGTGAGGATTAAAATTAGGGTTGTATTAAAGTTGATAAAATCTTATCTGAAAACAACTCACCACAGCATTTCTTGAGGAATTCCCGTACGTGCTGCTCACTTTCACCGTGATGGCGTCTCCGAAGGATTTCGCCACTAAATCCTCAAAGGAGGGTGCGGCCTCACGAGGATCTATAAGCCAAGCGGCGATCCTAGGGTCCAGCCCGACAAAGCCAGCCACTGAGGGGAGAGAGCTCATTCAGCCGTGACAGGATAGAGGCACTTACTTCTCTCTGCTTTACACGTTTCTCACGGTTCAGATGAATGAGCATAATTTCACCACCCCTCAAGTTCCAGGGCTAAGGACCACGCGACGCTCTGTCAATACCAAGGAATTCGGAACCTTGGATAAGTGGCCTTCACAAGCCCAGGTCCCACAGGGCCACTCTCATGGGATTTGATCCCAAATGCCCAGAGGCGTGGAGACTCCACACTAACTTGGATTTGGATCTCTCAAACGTTAAAAGAGATCAAAGTCAGAATCCTCAGCCACACTTCCTGCCTCCTTTCTCCCCTTTCCCGCCTGCTCCCAAGCTTCTCACTGCCCCAGGCACCCCGCAGCCTTCCTACTTGTCAACGTAACCACTCTTTCCGAGCCTCCCCTCCTCCAGCCTCTGGCCTCTCGCCCGGCTGCCTTCCCAGGCCATCCCGGACCCTGCATGGCATGGCATCGGGGTGTTCAGGAACCCAAGTATCCTGGGCAGCAGGCAGAGCGGTGAGGAGCTGCCTGAGCACACAGCTTCGCCTTCTGGGTAGGCGGGCACGGCGGGCAAGGACAAGATGCCCTGCCCGACACCCTGTGGCAGCTGGATGTGTGAAAAGAGCAGCGAGACCAGCCTGGGGGCCTGGGAGGTCATGTCCCCCAAGTGTTAGCTTCCCCTCTGAAAACCGGGGGCAGAGTCCTGTGTGTATGTGCGAGACACGGGAAGGTGCTTTTTACAAAGCAAGGGCGGCACCTGCTACATAGGTACATTTTTGTACCGGAGTGTTTTAGGCACAGAGGGGGGTTACACAGGGCTGGGAAGCTGATAAATTAAGAAACAGATCTGAACCCTCAAGGATTGCTTTTCAGGTTCCGTTAACGCTTTAACTGTGCTATACAAAAATAAGGCCTTGCCTTTAAGCAAGCTGAGTCTTGGGTCACATCACACTGGGTGTGTCTTCTGGCGTCCGCACACTGTGCTCGGCTAAGAGACTGATATTCACCTGAGCAGCCAGCCCTGGCGTCTGTGCTGCCGCCTGGGAAGCCTCTCACGCTGAGGTCTGGAGCTCTGGGCGAGAAAGGCGGCAGTCACGCTGGCTGCCTGCCCCCAAGCCAGCTGGGCATGACCTTACCTCACAGTGGCTGGTAATATAACTGATTTCCTAGGGCTTTTTCATTCTATTTGCCTTCTCAAAGCTCTATTATTC